>NC_041396.2:80293412-80665912 GCF_900747795.2 Erpetoichthys calabaricus | reverse complement strand
CCAATAGAACACCTCTGGGACATTATGTTTTGGTCCATCCAACGTCTCCAGGTTGCACCTCAAACTGTCCAGGTGCTCAGTGATGCCCTGGTCCAGATCTGGGAGGAGATCCCCCAGGACATCATCCGTCATCTCATTAGGAGCATGACGAGACGTTGTCAGGCATGCATACAAGCACGTGGGGGCCATATAAACTACTGAGTACAATTTGGAGTTGCTGCAATGAAATTTCAGTAAAATGGACTAGGCTGCTGCATCATTTTTTCACTATGATTTTCAGGGAGTCTTTGAATTCAGGCCTCTGTAGGTTGATAATTTTCATTTCCATCAAACGACGTGGCATCCTTTTGTTTCTAACACATTACCCAGTCCATATCAGTATGGATATCCAGCAGGATTTTTTTCCCATTGAGATCTGATCTGTTTTCAAAATGTTCCTTTAATTTTTTTGAGCAGTTTATTTTGTTTGGACATATACAACCACCTGAAACTGCCTTTGTAATCAAATTGTACAAATGTATTGCAATTTAAGTGAAAGCTTCTTTTCTGAGTTTTCAAAGGCAGTATATGATTTACAAGAATGGTCCTCTTGAATATTTGATGACCTTCATGGCCCTAAAGACCTAATTTGAGAGATGTTTTTAAAACACTTACCTTTGTAGTGCATACTGCAATTCATGGAGGTTAAAACTGAAAAAAATCAAGATGAAAAAAATGAGGGGGATTTCTAAATATACTTTCTTTCTTTCTTTCTTTCTTTCTTTCTTTCTTTCTTTCTTTCTTTCTTTCTTTCTTGTGAAGAAACCTGGATGGTAGGCAGTGAAGTGTCACATAAGCATAAAGAAAAATTTAATATGTTTTTTTCACAGCTTGTCACCTGTGAAAACTGAGAAAATAAAAACAGCTACTGTAGGTGTTAAAAAGTAAGCAAAAATTGAAAATATAGCAGTGTTAGTCAAAAGAGAGAAGAACTGAACATCCAAACTTCTTTCTGTTTTAGATACAAGGCAAAAAAAATACATTACCACATGGCACTGTCTGTAGATACCATACAAATTATTCTTTTTTATTCCTTTGCAAATGTTGGGTATCCAAACAGTGTAATAAAGCTCACCACCCTTAAAAACAACAATCAGGATGGAGGAAGTAAAAAGAAAAGATGAAGAATATTTTTTTCAAAGGAAAAGCATTAGTCTCATGTTATTTCTGTAACGGGAGGCAAATGGGATACCTGCCCCATGAATGGCTATTTGGCATTTGTGTGCTTATTTAAGTAAATTACAAGCTTAATGGAGGCACAGGAATGAGGCTATTGACAAAAAGACAACTTTGAAATCCATAGGTCATGCTCTTAACAAACCCAATCCATGCCTGGACAAAGCATTTGACATAATCATAAAACTTAACTTCTAAAGACATCAGAGTTGCAGAGTAAAAAGAAATGGGCCACCCTAATTTGGGGTGTTCATAGGAAATGCAAAAATTCATGAGGTAGATGTACATATTAAACAAGAATAGTTATAGATATTAAAGAATAGATATTAAAATGTGTGCTTCAATTTAAATATTTAGAGTCTAAATATTCTTGATTGTAATGGAAATTTGTCATTTTTCACCCACTCATAGAGGTCCATAGAGGGCTAGATCCCCAATAAAGGATCAAAAATCAAAAATAATATGTTCATAATTATTTAATTTGAATTAGTCTAACTCCCCATGCTTACATTTGAAATGTACCATATTTAACCTTCTGGTAGTGGCTCTTAGAGGGCTAGGCCCCCCAATAAACAATTTTATATTAAAAATATTATATTCATGATCAGCAATGTTTAAGTAATATAAAATGGCACTTCACATTCCTATATTACTGATATCCATTTTATCAAAGTTTTGTGAAATGGAGTAACTTTGACCCCTTGTATCCCACTAGGGGGTAAACCACTGGGGTCAGTTGATGTGGCATACTCAAGTTCTTCTGACTATTTTTACAGAAGACACCTATTGGTATACTCTTTATCAAAAAGGTGTAATTTCCTATGCAAATCATGTTCTGAAAATGAGGATATTTTGGGTTTAGTGGGCCAAAAAGGGACCCCAAAAAACTTTTCCTCTTGTATAAGTAAACATCAAGACCAATCAAATGGTATATCATATGTGGAGGATTTCTCATACCAATGAGTCAGGAGGTGCCAGACCAAACAAAACTGAAGTAATTTCAAAGCATTCATAAGCAATTATTAAAACTTTAAAAATTAAGTTGCTTGCACAGTGAAATGTATATTTTTTTCTTTTCATTTTTTTTTTCTTCAGAAAGCTACATGGAAAGTGGTGTTGACTAATTTTTTTAAACGTAGTTTACACACAGATCATTGCATACCGTACATACATATACATAAGGATACTGCATATACATTGAAATAGTCTGGATATACTGAGAATTTTTTTTATAGAAATTGATAGCCTTTTTTATCAAGACACCATTATATTGATTTAAAAAGTGTTATATAGTAGTATTTCTAGTGGCTGTTACTACTAGAAATTACACATTTTTAATTTATTATTTACATACAGTATGTCTGTAAAGCTCCATTTTCAGCAGTTCTTCCCGTCTTAGTTCATTCTTAAAAAGTCATGTGTAAACACTAATTGGTTATTAGAGAAACCTTTCTAAATGCATTAGCACTGGTTATTCAGTTCACTTGGGTTGCAAGGTACAGGTATCCTTAAGTTCAATTCTGGGTTAAAAAATGGCCAAAATGAAACAGCTTTCTTAAGACTCCTGTCAGTATTTTTTTTTTTTTTTTTGCACAGTGAAGGTTATTTCATGGCAGATTGACAAGAAACTGAACATTTCACACAAAGGTGTCTAATATTATCTTGAGGGAAGAGGGTAAACTGGATCTGACAAGGACAAAAAAAGAAGGGGAACTGCATAAAAAGATAAGGACCTCAGAGCCTGTACTGTAAGTAACACCTAAAGTCATGGACTTATAACATGTCAGGCTGCACTCCTGTTTAGATATACAGTAATCCCTCGCTATATCGCGCTTCGCCTTTCGCGGCTTCACTCCATCGCGGATTTTAAATGTAAGCGTATTTAAATATATATCGCGGATTTTTCGCTGCTTCGCGGGTTTCTGCGGACAATGGGTCTATTAATTTCTGGTACATGCTTCCTCAGTTGGTTTGCCCAGTTGATTTCATACAAGGGACGCTATTGGCAGATGGCTGAGAAGCTACCCAGCTTACTTTTCTCTTTCTCTTGCGCGGACCTTCTCTGATCCTGACCGTAGGGGGATTGAGCAGGGGGGCTGTTCGCACACCTAGACGATACGGACGCTCGTCTAAAAATGCTGAAAGATTATCTTCACGTTTCTATCTTTTGTGCAGCTGCTTCCTGAAACGACATGCCCGGTGCTTCGCATACTTAAAAGCTCGAAGGGCACGTATTGATTTTTGCTTGAAAAACAAACTCTGTCTCTCTCTCTCTATCTATCTCTTCCTGCTCCTGACGGAGGGGGTGTGAGCTGCCGCCTTCAACAGCTTTGTGCCGCGGTGCTTCGCATACTTAAAAGCAAACAGCCCTATTGATTTGTTTGCTTTTTTTCTCTATCTCTCTGACATCTGCTCCTGACTTGAAGAGGAAGATATGTTTGCATTCTTTTAATTGTGAGATGGAACTGTGATCTCTGTCTTGTCATGGAGCACAGTTTAAACTTTTGAAAAAGAGACAAATGTTTGTTTGCAGTGTTTGAATAACTTTCCTGTCTCTCTACAACCTCCTGTGTTTCTGCGCAAATCTGTGACCCAAGCATTACAATATAAAAATAACCATATAAACATATGGTTTCTACTTCGCGGATTTTCTTATTTCGCGGGTGGCTCTGGAACGCAACCCCCGCGATGGAGGAGGGATTACCCTCTGTCACTTGCTTTTTAGAAGATGGCTTAATGTTCTTGATCAATGGTGCACAGTTTTCCTTCCTTTACTTTTCTACTAGTACAACTTCTTGTACTATTTTTGTATTGTCAAGAAATAACTTTTTATGTCTTTCATTTCTCTCTTGCACTTAAATGCTGTTGGGATGAATTAGGTAGATCATGAAAGAATTAAAACTATTATTTGTTAAAAAAAAATGAAATCCATTTCTGGTCAGCAGTTATTCTTGCAAGTCCACAATATGATAAGGCAGGTAACTATGCTTTAAATCTATGAAATGATGTGATTTGTAGCAATTCTATAATGATCTATATGTATGCATATGCACTATTAAAGAAATTGCGCTGTTAAACTGCTTGTGCCTTCCATTAATCTTTGGGTCATGAGCAACACACAGTATGTCTTAACCATGAAAAAACTTGGTGGTCTTCAATAGAAAAGATACTCAACCTTCAAGAAAGAATGGTTGACTGATGATTCCATTGAAACTGTTATGCCAAGCACGAAAGGTCTTTACAGCATATGCCTTGGGGAAACTTTTGAATTCTGGGAAATTGACATTTGTTACGTGTAACAGGCTGGAAACCTGGCATTAATGGAGAGTGGAATTCTGGCTCAATGTAGATTGAAAATAAAATTAGATTATCTGAAGCACCATGTTAGTTATAAAACCTACATAAGACACACTCACAAAACTTTAAATTTAGACTTGGAGACTTTTGAAAAATCTATTGACTGAATAACCTGAAAACCAAAATTAGTGGAAACAAAATGTAACATGGAATACATCAATTGCCAATGAGAGAAAGGTTTTAATTGATAATGTCCTGGCACTGTCAAGCTATATTCATCAATGTTCTTTGTGTAAAAGATGCACTATAACTTAACAAAATGCACTAAAATTCCAGACACCTGGAGAAGGAAAAATTATGCTTTTGAATTAATCAAATGCATAAACAGCATAACCATTCATTGAAACATGGTCTCTGAAGTATTCAGTGAAATATGGCAGTCAGCTTGGCATACCCTTATAATTGATGAAAATATGTATATTTCTATTTAAAAATATTGACTTGGCATATTAAATTGGTGAATTGTTAAGTTAGCGGCTTGTGAGAGCCATAGTGAACGCTGGAAATCGCTATGTTCGTGACTGCTGTGTTTTCATTATCACTGAAACCTGGCTTCACCCTGGGAGACCTGATGCTAGCTTGAAGCTAGCAGGTCGCACTCTGCTCCGCTGGGACAGGACAAAGGAATCCAGTAAGAGCAGGGGAGGGGGGCTCTGTATTTACGTGCATGAGAACTGGTGCAACAATGGGACAATTATAGACAAACACTGTTCCCCTGACCTCGAGTATATATCTGTAAGATGCCGGCCATTTTTTCTACCGAGAGAGCTAACAGTAGTGATTGTCATGGCTGTGTACATTCCACCCGATGCTAATGTAAACACGGCACTCTCTCCTGCTGAATACAATTAACGAACAGCAGCAAGCCCACCCTGACGGTGCTCATATAATTGCAGGAGACTTTAACAAGGCCTACTTGAAGACTGTACTCCGGAAATTTTATCAACATGTTAAGTGTTCTACTAGAGGGGAGAACACTCTGGACCATGTTTACTCCAACATCAAGCACGCATACAGAGCCATACCCCTCCCTGAACTCGGACAGTCCGACCATCTTTCTCTCCTGCTCTCCCCAGCCTACACCCCCCTCAGACGCAGTGCCAGGCCCACCATAAAGACTGTTACAACCTGGCCTGAAAATGCACTCTCCAAACTACAGGACTGCTTCGAACAGACGGACTGGGACATATTTGAACACCAAGAGCTGGAAACATTCACAGGAACGGTACTGGACTATATCAGGTTCTGCATCGGGAATATGACTGTGGACAAAAACATTCGGGTTTTCCCAAACCAGAAACCCTGGATGACCAGCCAGGTCCGTACACTCCTCAGAGACCGCGACGCTGCCTTCAGGTCAGGTGACAGAGCTCTGTACAGGGCTGCCCGAGGCGCTCTGAAAAGTGGAATTAAAAAAGCCAAGACGGACCATAAGAGGAGCATAGAGTTCCACCTGTCCAGCCACAATACACGGGAGGTGTGGCAGGGAATACAAAACATCACAAACTACAGAGGCTGTGATGCAACAACAGGAGATCTAAGTGCACCGCTAGCAGAGGAGCTAAACTGCTTCTTTGCTCGCTTTGAATCATCACAACAGCAGCACTCACCTGCTCCAGCCCTGCTCCCACTCTCACCGGGTTCCTGCACTACTCCACTCACTGTAAAGGGGCACAATGTCAGACGGGTGCTCCTGGCAGTGAACCCCAAGAAGGCTGCCGGCCCAGATGGAGTGCCTGGTAGGGTGCTCAGAGCGTGTGCCCACCAGCTCACCTTTATCTTTACCAAAATCTTCAACCTCTCCCTAGCCCAGGCAGTCATTCCATCCTGCCTAAAATCAGCCACAATCATTCCAGTGCCGAAGAAGTCTCCCATCACCAGCCTAAATGATTATCGCCCTGTGGCCATCACTCCAGTAATCATGAAGTGCTTCGAGAGACTGGTTCTCCAGCACATCAAGGACTATCTCCCCCAAGACTTCGATCCCTACCAATTCGCATATCGCATGAACAGATCCACAGAAGACGCCATTGCTGTATCTCTCCACTCTGTGCTGAGCCATCTGGAGCAGCAGTAGAGCTACATCCGGATGTTGTTTGTGGATTACAGCTCAGCTTTTAATACAATCATTCCTGACATTCTCATCACCAAACTGGTCACTCTTGGCCTCCCTCCTCTCACATGTGTCTGGATAAAAGACCTTCTTACCAACCGCCTCCAGACTGTGGGACTCGGACCCCACCACTCCTCCATTCGCACGCTGAACACCGGTACCCCGTAAGGCTGTGTGCTGAGCCCCCTTCTGTACTGTCCCTACACCCACAACTGCAGTCCGGCCCACAACAACAACCTCATCGTCAAGTTTGCTGACAACACTACAGTGGTCGGACTCATCTCAAAGGGAGATGAGGCAGCTTACAGAGAGGAGGTCCTGAAGTTGGCAGCCTGGTGTTCAAAGAAGAATCTGGCTCTGAACACCAGGAAAACCAAGGAGGTCATTGTCGACTTCAGGAGGCACAGCACCAACTTAGCCCCCTTTACATCAACGGCAAGTGTGTGGAGAGGCTCCATACCTTCCAGTTTTTTGGCGTCCTTATCTCCGCTGACATCTCCTGGACAGACAACATCACAGCAGTCATCAAGACGGCTCAGCAGTGGTTACACTTCCTGAGGGTCCTCAGAAAGCACAACCTGGACTCCAACCTGCTACTGACCTTCTACCGCTTGTCCATCGAGAGCCTGCTGACGTATTGTATCACAGTATGGTATGGCAGCTGCACCATGGCAGACAGGGAGAGGCTTCAGCGAGTAGTAAAGGCAGCACAGTAAATCATCGGCTGCCCTCTCCCCTCCTTGATGGACATTTACACCTCCCGCTGCCTCAGCAGAGCAAAAAACATTATCAAGGACAGTTCCCACCCTGGCTCTGATCTGTTTGACCTTCTGCCCTCAGGGAGGAGCTACAGGTGCATCACAACAAGGACAAACAGACTCAAGAACATTTTTTTCCCAAAAGCTATAACCATTCTAAACTCACACATGCACTGACTACACAGTCTAACCCCCCAGCCCCTGGACTTCCTTCTATCCATCAACTGTGCAATATCCAATATCTAAATGGGCCTGAATAATAACTGTAATATCTGTATACTGTACAATATCATTACTCTCAGGGTCCAACATCCACTACTCACTGCACATGATCATCATTATTGTGCAATATTTAAATTATGTGCAATAACCCAATAGTGCAATAGTTATTTATTCTTTCCAGTATTTAAATAATGTGCAATAACTCGATTTAGTTATTATTCTTTCCATTTGTATATAGCGTCACAGAACTTTTTTTTTTTGCAACTTTTTGCACCATTTGTTTATTTGTTTATTTACTTGTTGTGTTCTGCATATATGTCTGCACTGAAGGAGCTGCTTTTAATCTCATTGTACATGTGTATAGTGACAATAAAAGGCATTCTATTCTAGTTACAACAATTAAGCACTTTAATTGTGATATAAATTACAGAACATAACGATGATGTTTATATCAGGTGGTGCATCAGTGAACGCTTGGAAGACATAGTGTGGCTACACTTTGTGTTAATCACTTCCTCATAGAACAACACTGTACGGCCACCTTAAAGGATTGGGGTATTTATGATGCCTAGAAAGAGACTTCATTTATAAAGGATTAAAAGAAAAACTTAAATAATCTAAATAATCTCTATCACAATGACCTGTGCATACATTCTGTCCTGACAGATACAATAATGAAGAATAATGTATGGTATTGTTTTTTCTTAATGACTTTCTGAGGAATTTAACAGGAAACATAGTCAAAGTATGAAAGAATCTCCTTGAGTACTGACAATATTTCAGTTTGTAAAATCAAAAACCAGAAAGCGAAGATCGCAAAAAATCTCAGTGAAAGTTAATTTCAGAGAAATTGGACAAGAATTGCTGTCATTTTGCAATGCTCCTATTAACATAACTTGCGGTAATCGTCTGCATTGATAAAGACTGCTTTGTAGCTGTGTCCAATACTGATGATTTTACATTTGGATGTGAAAAGATTACCAGACTGGCTGAATAATGCTACATTATATTTGAAAAAGAAGAAACTTATTTTGGAAAGGTGCTCTGTCAACAGTATAGAGAATTTAAGATACTTTATGTCTAAGAAAATTAATTTTATATTGTATTGGATGTTTATGGAACTTTTCATGCTTACAGTGCTGATTGTGAAGAGGAATTCAAAAATGAATGATGAATGGACTAGAAGCTGAACACAATGACAAATTAATGAGGATTGAAATCTAGAATCATTAAAACAAAGATAACCTTGACACTTTAAACCTTATGAAAAATTAAGAAGACGAGAAACTGCCATTTTATTTAACCAATCATGAATCAGTTGTTTCTGTCTGAATAGTTTATATAAACATGCCACTTTAATTAATACATTTTATAATGCACATAAATTATTGCATATGAATAGTTATAACACACAGTAGTAAGTAGTGCTTAGAGGTAAGAGGTAACATTGCTATTTAGTTAATTCTTTAGTTGTAATTTTAAAAAAAGTTTATTTCATAGCAAGATTGTGGAGCTGAAAAAGTTACATTTTTTAAAAAAACAATTGTTGATTTCGTTTTTGTGAGTCAGAGGTTGCAAGAGAAATTAGAGTACTTGAACAAATAAGCAGATTGGAAAGTCCTGGACCTGGTCCTGGAGGGTGCAGTGGACATGACTTTCATTCCAACTAGTTTCTTCATTGCATATTAATTCTTATAACTAATGCAACATGCTATTTAATGAATTGAGCACTCTGCTGAATGTTAGAATGCTGTTGCCTCAGAACTCCCTAGCAGTGCATAGAATACCCTTTCTAGAATAATTCAAAAAATGTTTAGAATACACAATACACAAATGGAAATGGTACTAACTTAGCTGCAATTTCGCACCACTGGTGTGAAAAATGTGACTCTTCAACAGAGTTTGCCAGACTAGAAAGAGACTACAGAAAAGGGACGTAGGAGTGACTGGGGAAGATAACATGCCTGCCTGTTTGTTCAACAAATTGGAAGTCACCAATCCTAAAAAACCAGATCCCAGTCTGGATATCTAAATCCAACCATGCTCACATCTCCAGCAATATCAAAGTACACTTCAACTCATTTACCATTTGTACATTAAATCAAATGGAAGCAAGGTTCAATGCTTATCATAAGTGAAAAAGCCATCACCAATGGTGTGCTTACACACTTTTTGCTTTCTAGAATCAACTGCATAAAACAGGGTTTTTTCATCTGAGCCGAGACTCTTCTAACCTGTTGCTTATCTTCTTTCACAGTGATGATTGGCTGCTAGCTACAAACATTTAAAAACTTCTCAATTGTTCAATATTTTTTTTAAATTAAAACAGGTTCTTTGAGATGAATACACATAGATCTTTGTTGCTGAAACTGAATTGTTTAAAAAGGATAGAGATACGGTAACTAAGAAGAACAAGCAAGTCCAACTAAAAAAGCAAAAAATCTTTCTGAATTTCAAAGAATAGCAAATGCCTCACTATTGACAATTACATTTTTCTGCAAACACACAACTGAGGAAAAAATTAATTAACAACCAGGATTCATGTTAAATTAAGATACTACTTGGAAAAAGTTTGTTTTGTCAACTTTGTACCAAAGGGTCTCAGAACACTGCCTTTGTCATTATCATCACCAGTTTAACAGACATTTTCTGGGTTTACATTGATTAGTCAGTTGCCCCCAAATCTCCTTCCTCCATTCTTCACAGTCCTGGACATCAGTTTGGATTAGACTTATTCTTTTCATATCATCTGACACCTCGTCCAAATATATGCTCTTTCTAGCTTTGCTTCATGTTCTGCTTTCATCAGCCATTTCTCACTTCCACAGAGCATACTACTTCTTATACAGCTTTAATAAGCTTTACCATTCAATGCCAGAGAGACTCCTTTAGCAGCCACAATGGGTCACAGCTTCTAGAATTTCTCTCACCTTTGCTATTACTGCTGTGCCCTCACCACCATCTACATTTAAACTGCCAGCTAAATAAAATAACTTCTCTAATTTCTCCAAAACAACTCTATTGGCAATATCTAAATTTACACTTGTTAAATCAGTATTCTGCACACCTCTTACATCATTTATGAATTGTAAAATAAATGTAACTATTTTAACCTTCAGTCTAAATGGATGGAAATATTAGCATTGTCACAGGGTGCTGGGGGGCGGCCCAGCCAGGATGCCCCAGAGGACCGGAGGAGGGCTTATGCCTCCCCCAGACCACGTGGGGGTGACCGCCCTGGTGGCTTTGGGGACCACGGGTACAGAGCTTTGAAGCTCAACTCTGTAGGGGCCCATGGTCATCTCCAGGGGGTGCCTCAATGACCTCAGCACTTCCGCCACACCCAGAAGTGCTGGGGGGAAGAGGATTAGGGACACCCGGAGTACTTCCGCCACACTGAGGAGTGCCGGCGGAAGCTCATCAGAAGACACCAAGAGCACATCTGGGTGTGTATAAATGGGGCCGCTTCCGTCCATTTGATGGCTGGAGTCGGGTGGAAGATGATGGAGCTTGGAGGAGAGGAGTGGAGGCGGTTAGGAGAAGAGAAAGGCATTGTGTAGAGGGCCTGGACTTTTGGGTGATTGGTGCTGCGGCACTGGGTTGTGCGTGTTGACCATTGTAAATATCTGTAAATAAACATGTTTTGGGTGACAAAACCATGTCTGCCTGTCTGTGTCCGGCCTGTTCCCCACAGCATGATCAATTTGCACTGATTATTACCTAGTTTTATTGGTTACAGTATAATATAGTCTAATTTAGGTTACAAGAAATGCTATAGTAGGTAGAATACAATAAATTAAACAATCACAACATACTATGTTTGCTTTGAGTAAATCATACTGAGGTAGGAGGAACTGTTCAATTCCTCTCTGTGTCATCTTGTCTTTATGCTGCTTGGACATGCATAGCACCTGCATCATACTGCTTCAGTTTCAGTTCAGATATCCCTCTATGGTAACCAAAAAAGTTTAGTAATGACTGTTTTTTTTATTTGATGAGTACTTAAAGTTCACACGCTGCCTTAAGATTGTTGATATACCGTTTTGGAACAACTTTAGTGTTTTACCGACACCGAACTTGTCTCAGAGAAAATGTGTGAGTACAGCAGGTACCTTCTCGATGTAACATAACAATACAACGGCAACTGCTCATAGTCATAGGTAAACTTAACATAACCGCAATGTTATTATTTTTTCCTGATTAACAATATAAGCCATAAGTTTAAATGTTGTGTGTCTACATGTTTCATGTCAGGAACTTAATAACTTACATACAACAAACATTTTGAAAACAATGTCCTCCTGGCATCCCAACTGACTGGAAAACGGGACTTGTCATTGGAAAGGGAATGGTGATAACGTGGATTGCGGCAACTACAGGGGATAACACTGCTCTTGGTGCTTGGAAAGGTCTTTGCTAGGGTCGTCCTCAATGGGATCCGTGATTACCATGGACTGGAGCAGTCTGGTCTTACGCCTAAGAAGTCTACCATCAACCACATTGTGGCACTGAGGATTCTCATGGAGTGCAAATGCAAATATCGGCAGAGTTTCTTTGCAGCCTTTGTCGATTTTTGTAAAGTGTTCAACTCAGTTCATCGAGCTGCCCTGTGGGATATGCTGAGGGTTCGCAGGATCCCCTCAAGGTTGCTGGATATCATGGCCAGCCTATACACTGGTACTGTGAGTGCTGTGCAGAGTAGAGGCAGAACCTCTGTGTTTTTCCCAGTTAATTCTGGGGTTCGTCAGGGGTGTATTCTTGCTCCAAATCTGTTCAGTGCTTGCATGGACTGGGTGCTGGACAAGGTTGTGGGGTCCAGCAGTTGTGGGGCATCTGTTGGCAAAGAAATATTCACTGATCTTGACTTTGCTGACGATGCTGTGATCTTCAATGAGTCAATGGAGGCTCTGATTGGGGCTCTCAAGAGACACAGCGAGGAAGTCTGAGGGTCTGGGCTTGCGAGTGTCCTGGATAAAAACCAAGATCCAGGCCTTTAATGACCTCTTCGGCACAGCCATCAGCAGTGTGTCTGTCTGCGGATAGAGTGTCGACCTTGTCGAGAGATTTACTTACCTGGGCAGTGACATTCATGTCTCTGGTGACTCTTCCTAAGAAGTCAGTAGATGGACTGGGAGAGCATGGGGGGTCATGAGGTCGCTGGAAATGGTTGTGTGGCGCTCCCGATATCTATGCAAAAGGACGAAGGTCCAAGTCTTTAGAGTCCTGGTGCTTCTTGTCTTGCTATACGGTTGCGAGACATAAACACTATCCAGTGACCTGAGATGAAGACTGGACTCCTTTGGCACTGTGTCTCTTTGGAGAATCATTGGGTACTGCTGGTTTGTCTTTGTGTTGAATGTGTGGTTGCTCATGGAGTCCCGAATGAGACACATTACCTGCATCGTGAGGGAGTGTCAGTTACATCACTACTGCCATGTGGTGCGATTCCCTGAGGGTGATCCGGCTCGCAGGAGCCTCATTGATGAGGACCTGAATGGCTGGACCAGGCCAAGGGGATGCCCACGTAACACCTGGCTGCGGCAGATAGAGGGTCATTTCCAGAGGGTGGGACTGGACAGCGTCTCTGCCTCGGGGGTTGCCAACCAGGATCCTGAGCTGTTTCGTCGTGTGGTGGGTGTGGCAACACATGTACTAGTGCATGCTCCCCAACTTGACTTGATTGACTTTGTCAAAATGGAGTGAGCTAACTTTAAATATGAAAAAAAGACCAGGTTACCTGAAACTGTTAGTGTACTGGCATAAGAAAGTTAACAGACACACCTTAATAAAGAATTCCTCACAATTAATTTTTACTTTTTCCAATTTTGATTCTTTTGTTATGTAGTGCTTTTCAACAATATTTCTTACATTGCAAAAAACTATTATTAGACGTTGATATAGAAAAGCAGAATACACACCTACTATTAATGACAAACTAGCAGAAAGTAGATTTACCTGTCAATATGTCATTTCAGATTTTGTGAAAAGGGCTAATTAGGAGCAGGACAGCTAACGCCTCAGTACAGAACTGAGGCAAACAGAAGGAATATATAGGGCACTTTAGGTAACACCGGAAAGTCCTAATTGTAAATAAGTGAGGAATGGTACCATGGCAAATCTACAAATACTAAAAAAAACATAAACAGGAAGCAAAAAATGGAATAGGGGGTGATTACAAATTTCAAGAAACATAACATAACAAAATCTTAACACAGCCATTCCAGTTATTACACACTGAAAGTATACATTCCTCTTTGCCAACTTCTAATCCTTCTGCTTATTTTTAGTCATGTTTTAGACAGTTACAGGAAGCCATTAGTTAAAATAACTGCAACATATGCAAGGTAAGAACTAGCAATGGATAAGAAGAACAGTCCTCATATGGTTATAAATGGCTCAATCTTTCTATTTTCTAATTCTTCTTATTTCGGAATTCAAACTCCCAAAGGAGCAGAGGCAGTTCTGGTAATACTGTGTAAAAGGCAGGAAGCAATCCAACCTATAATGGCAGTCTATTGCTGGTCACACTTACAAACACATATGAAGGGGATTTAAGATCACAGCCTGTGTAACCTGAGCATCTTTGGGATATGGGGGGAAAATGACAGCAACCATAAAATACCCATCCACAAAGTGTGAGATCTGAGAAAAGAACACTGTGGCAGACACTGGAACCTGCCATGGTAGACTACTCCTTGTTATAGTAATCCACTTATATTTAGAAAAAATTAGATGTAATTTGAATGTATTCTTTGATTTACCCATTAACTCAATTAAAGGTTATGTGGAGCCCTGGCCAGGATGGAACTGCACAGACTTACACATACCAAGGTAATAGTGAATCATCTGGTGTTACGCATTCTCAGCAGAGGTCATTGGAATATTGAGGAATTCAGTAAACCATTAACATGTAGATAGATAGACATATAGATTGATGCTACACTCCCTGTCTATGCAAGGACACTTACTGTAGCATATAGTCATGTTAGAAATGTAGCTACTACATTTGTTTTCAACATTTTTTTGTCAATATTATTATTATTATTATTACTATTATTATTATTATTATTATTATTATTGTATATTTAAAGTACTAGATGCCTTCACCCAAGGCAACATACAAGACCAAGACATTTTACAATTGTTTACACATATTTTTACAACTGGTTCCCAGGCAAGTTCAGTGACTTGCGCTGGGTCAACCAAATGAAAAAGAGGCGGGGACTGAACTGGGAGTCACATGTTTTAAAGTCCAGGGCCCCGGCCACTAAGCCACACTACCCAGAACCATGTATCCCTATACATTTATATCAGCTGGCTATTTGTAACCAATGTTTTCGTCATGAGATCAAAGTTACAGGTGCATGTTATATTTCTTATTGCTCTAAGTGGAAATTAAAAACTGTTTACTTCACTCATAGTCAAAGAAATTTAATGAGAGCAAAAGTTAGATTTTAAATGATGATAATATTTGTGTGCATTTACCCTGGAGTAGGGGCGTCTTCCTGTTCTATAAATCTTACACAGACAACTTATAATAAGTAGCCTGTTCACATTCTTTATATACATCTCCTCTGTGTATTTCTCTGTGGGTGTGTGTTTGTGTGTGTGCGCATTTTTAACCATTGTATACCAAGCTCAGAAGGTCAAACACAAGACAGGTGTAGAGATAGAGGGATAGGCTCAGGGTCTAAAATCAAATCATATTGTTTCTTCCCCTCATTTTATTATACTTTTATCACAGTGGGTCTGCTCTGGTTACCAGCAAAAATAAAACAGAAAGAGGAAGAGAAACAATGTGGCTACAGGATGCAATTGCAGCATGTTCCTTAATGTGATGCCTTCATGCTTGGATTTTTTAATTCAGTTCACAATATATAAATTCAAAGTTAAACTTCATACATTTGTGTATTGATTTTTTAATGATGGTTCTATAAGAGTATATTAAATGTATTCACTCAACATCTGAGTTTGCTTTCTTGAATTCTGGGTTTAAGGAAGTTACAATCTATTCTGGAAGGCAATGGTGCATATAAACATAGCCTGCTTCTTCTTCTTATTCAATATAAAAATAAATGTAGGGAGCAAGTAAATGTACAGTGTATACACTTAGATACAATTAACAATAACACCATTGTCCCTTTTAGGAATGATTTACTAATAAAGAATGTGTTACTTAACATGATAAAGATCTAAAATCAACTATTCAGTCTTTACTTTATACTTGCTCATAAAGTGACTATTTAACCACACCAATGTAAAAATGGAATTATTAATCTGTTGGTATACACTTGTATAAAATTAAGTTTGAATCTGTAAGTAAACCAAGAAAATAGATAGCTCTATCTTTAGGCCTGATGTTGGTTGAACTTTTTTACTGGTGTATTCTTGATGTATACTTTAGTTTCCATGACTTGATAAGTCCATTTCTGTACTTCCATAATTTGCTTAGAATGACTCACAATATTCATGTTACTAGATTTGAAATGGCCATGTGTGTTTAGGAAAAAATAATATACAGATATTGAAATGTGTGTGGCGGATGCTAGAGGACATATTATGGTTTGAACTAATGAAAAGCATGATTTCTTTGTAAGGCATTGTTTAAAGTTAAATAAGGTTCATTCTATGTGTCATTTGAATGTCTCTGTATCAATCTTGCATTAAAAGGCTGCAGCAGCAGAGGCTGTTTGCAAGAAGTTAAATCATGGCTGTCTGCTAATTTTCTTATATTAGATAGTGATAAAACAGAGGTTCTTCTGGTAGGAACTTAATCTGTTTTGGACAAATGTGATAATATTTTATTGACTATTGATAATTCTTTAATATCTTCTTCCTCCCAGGTTAAGAGCTAAGGTGTTATTCTCGATAGTACCTTAAAATTCGAGGCACATATTAATAATGTTATTCAGTCTGCATATCTCCATCTACATAATATCAGCTGTTTATGTCCATCTCTTTCAGCTACCAGGACTTCTATTCTTGTTCATGCTCTGGTTATATCTCATATTGATTATTGTAATTCTATCCTTTCTGGTCTTCCTCACAAACTCCTTAACAAACTTAAATTGGTTCAGAATGCTGCAGCTCGTATTATTACCAGAACCCCTTACACAGAACACATTACTCCTGTCCTCCAGCAACTTTTTTAAGATTTTAAGATTCTGCTTATTATTTACAAGACCCTTCATAATCTGGCACCTCCTTATCTTTCTGATCGTCTTCAGATCTCAATTCCTTCTCGTTTCCTTAGATCTCCTTCCTCTATCAATCTTATTATAAACTATTATGGGGTTTAGAGCGTTCAATCAAGCAGCCTCATGCCTCTGGAATTCTCTCCCACAAGTTATTTGTAATATTGACTCTCTTCCCACCCTTAAATCTCATATTAAAACACATCTTTTTAAACTGGCTTATTCTGTTCGATAATTTTAGCTGATAAATTTGAATTCAATTTTATTATTGTATTTATTCTGGTTTTATTGTACTGTAATATTCTATTAATTTTATATTGTGACTGTTGCTATTAATGTGTTCTGTAAGGTGTTCTTGTGTGCCTTGAAAGGTGCCTATAAATAAAATAAATTATTATTATTAAAACCAATTCAGCTGTTACAACTATTGGATTCAAATTGTTGGCAAACTTTAGAACCATTCCATTGATTTGTGAGTTATAGTGTTCACAGTTACTCAAACTCATAGACACGTCTTTAAAAAATGGCTAAAATGTGTTCTAAGGATACCAAAACATGTTTTACACTTAAAACTCAAAGCTGATTTTTTCATTAAAACAATAGTTCTCAATATGTGAAAGATGGAGAAAGTAAAAATAACTAGCAAAAACACTTTAAAACATGAGCCTACGAGCTCAGCAATAGAAACCACTGCCCACTGAAGCACTTCAACAAATGATTTCCATCAGCACAGCACTAGCACTTTACTTTTACCTTTAAACTGATCATATCTGAACTGTACACAGACATATCACATCTGCTGTATTTCTGATTAAACTGAAACAGGTAACAATAACAAAAGATTTAATTTCTGCTGTTGAAAAGGTTATTATTTCTAAAAGGTCAAAAGTTAGGCTATTCTTTAAATACTCCCACTTACTAAAACTATATGACACTGATTTATAACAGAAATACTATGAATAGTGATTTATAAGGCTATGTATCTTGTGAATTTCCCCTTGGGATTAATAAAGTATCTATCTATCTATCTATCTATCTATCTATCTATCTATCTATCTATCTATCTATCTATCTATCTATCTATCTATCTATCTATCTATCTATCTATCTATCTATCTATCTATCTATCTATCTATCTATCTATCCAATCAGGGAGATTAAAAATCCGACTTGTTAAACTGTTTATTCTAAATACTACATGATTTCTTTTCTCTGTTCTCACCTACTTACACAGACAGCAAGCATTAAAAAGTGATAAGAAGAATTTGCTGTATGTCACTGTTGCTGTGGGAAAATTGTGAATATCTTAAAAAAATTACATATTTTTATCAATGTAATTGTTTATGATTAAAGTCAACCTTTTTCTGTAAGAGGTATTAAACTTAACACACAGCTAAGACTTCTGATAGAATAAAGTTCAAACAAGAGAAGAAGTGTTAAAGATTTACAGTCTCAGATACTTACAGAGCATGATGTACAGCTGCCTCATGGTGGAGAGCAAGAACAAAAGTTGCATGTAACCTTTTAAAACACTAACTCTTTATATGGATTTTCTAGCAAGAATGATCTCAAAACCATCATCTTGTGGTTTACAGAGTATATACGCTGCAGTTCTCTTTTATTTAAAACCTGTTAAGTGGACAGATATAAAACATGAGTCAACCACTCGTCCTATGAAAAATGTCAGTTACCACATATTTAACTTATTTCTAGCGCATAAGTGTACTGTTGATTGCTTTTTACTCTCAATCTCTAGATACCATTGCTCTAGTCTTTTAGTCACTAATAATGTACATCTTCATCATTATTGTTGCATGCAAAATAACAGAAATGTAAAATTTAGAGCACAACATAGTTTTGAAAACCTGTTCAAAAATTAAGTAAAGTTGAAATTGTAGACAAATAGATACAGGTAACAAGTTTCTCTTCAATGGTCTTCCTAAAAAAGTGCTGATAGGCTAGTTTGAAGCCAAGACACATATTTGGTCCTAGTATTGGCACATTAACACAGCCACAGAGGATGCACAAACCAGAGACTTTCTCCGTGCCAGATCCCAAGCCCAGATAAATGGGGAGGGCTATGTCAGGAAAGGCATCAAGTGTAAAAATTTTGACAGATCACTATGTGAACAACAATACAGATTTCTATACCAGTTGGGTTGAGGCCCGAGTTAACAATGGCTGCCTCCAGTACTGTTAACCAACAGGGTGCTGGGGGAAATTGAGCTACTTGGCAGAAGGACAAGAAGAGGGGGAAGGCGTGCCTGGAGGCCAGGGGAGAGGAGGAAGGTTAGGAAGTGAGGGCTGGTACTTTGAATGTCGGCAGAATGCCTGGTAAATGGAGAGAGTTAGCTGATATGATGGAGAGAAGTAAGGTTGATATATTGTGCGTGCAAGAGACCACATGGAAGGGGGGCAAGTCCAAATGGATCAGAGGCAAGTTCAAATTATACTACTATGGTGTGGATGGGAGGAGAAATGGGGTAAGTATTATCCTGAAGGGACAGTATGTCAAGAGTGTTTTCGAGGTTAAAAGAATGTTGGACAGAGTGTTGATTGAAGCTGGAAGTTGAAGGTGTGATGATGAATGTTATTAGTGCATATACCCTGCAAGTTGGGTGTCCGATAGATGAGGAAGAAGACTTTTGGAGTGAGTTGGGTGAAGTGGTGGAGAGTGTACCCAATAGAGAGAGAGTGGTGATTGGAGCAGATTTCAATGGACATGTTGGTGAAGGGAACAGGTGGGATGAGAAAGTAATGGTGCCAAGGAGAGTAATGATTAAGGTCAGATGATAGTGTATTTTGTGAAGAGGATGGACGTGGCTGTGGTGAATACGTATTTTAAGAAGAGGGAGGAACACAGGGTGATGTACAAGAATGGATGAAGATGCACATTGGTGGATTATATCCTATGCAGGAGGATCAGTCTGAAGGAGATTGGAGACTGCACAGTAGTGGCAGGGGAAAGCATAGTTAGGTAGCATAGGATGGTGTTCTGTAGGTTGACGCTGGAGATCAAGAAGAGGAGGAGATTGAGGACAGAAGCAAGGATCAAATGGCGGAAGTTGAAAAACGAAGACTGTAAGGTGGAGTTCTGGGGGCGGGAGTAAACAGGCACTAGGAGGTAGTGAAGAGTTACCAGAAAGCTGGGCAACTACAGCAGAAGTAGCAAAGGAGACAGCTAGGAGGGTGCTTGGTGTGACATCTGGACAGAGGAAGGAGGACAAAGAAACCTTGTGGTGAATGGGGAAGTACAAGTCAGTATACAGAGGAAGAGGTATGTGAAGAAAAAGTGGGATAGTCAGTGAGATGAAGAAAGTAGATGGGAGTACAAGGAGATAAGGTATATGGTGAAGAGAGAGATGGTGAAGGCTACAGATAAGGCATATGATGGGTTGTAAGAGAGGCTGAACACTAAATAGGGAGAAAAGGACCTGTACCAATTTGCTAGACAGATGGTCCAAGCTGGGAAAGATGAGCAGGAGGTTAGGGTGATAAAGGATAATGATGGAAACATACTCACAAGCAAGGAGAATGTGTTGAGCAGATGGAAAGAATAGTTAGAGAGTGATTAATGAACAGAGCAAAAGAGAGAAGGTTGAATGATGTGGAGTTAGTGAAGCAGTAAGTGCAATTGATTAACAAGGAGGAAGTAAGGACAAAAATGAAGAGGATAAAGAATGGATGTTCGTCCAGATGACATGCCTATGAAAGCATAGAAGTGTTTAGGAGAAATGGCAGTGAAGTTTTAAACCAGATTGTTTAATGCAATCTTGAAAAGTGAGAGGATGCCAAAAGAGTGGAGAAGAAGTGTAGTGGTACCGAAGAATAAATGGGATGTGCAGAATTGTAGTAACAACAGTGGGATAAAATTGATCAGGCAAAGCAAGAAGTTATGGGAAAGAGTGGTGGAAACTAGATTTAGAAGGGAGGTGATGATTAGCGAACAGCACTACAGGTGCAATGTTTGCTGTGAGTGTGTTAATAGAGAAGTATAGAGAAGGCCAAATAGAATTGCATTGTGTCGTTGTGGACCTAGAGAAGGCATATTACAAGGTGCCTAGAGAGGAGCTGTGGTATTGTATGAGGAAGTCAGGAGTGACAGAGAAATATGTAAGAGTGGTACAGGATATGTATGAGGGAAGTGTGACAGTGGTGAGGTCTGTGGTAGGAGTGATGGATGCATTTAAGGTGGAAGTGGGATTACATCAGGGATCAGCTCTGAGCCCTTTCTTATTTGCAATGCTGATGGACAGGTAGAGATAGGAAATTAGACGTGAGTCCAGGTGAACTATGATGTTTGTGGATGAAGTTGTGATCTGTAACAAGAGTAGGGAGCTGGTTGAGGAGACCCTGGAGAGGTGCAGATATGACTGAGAGAGGAGAAGAATGAAGGTCAGTAGGAACAAGACAGAATACATGTGTGTGAATGAAGAGGTGTCAGAGGAATGGTGAACATGCAAGGAGTAGAGTTGGCGAAGGTGGAAGAGTTTAAATACTTGGGATCAACTGTACAGAGTAATGGGGAGTATGGAAGAGAGGTGAAGAAGAGAGTGCAGACAGGGTGGAGTGGGTTAAGAAGGGTGTCAGGAGTAATTTGTGACACACTGGTACCAGCAAAGGTGAAAGGGAATGTCTAAAATACCTTAGTGAGACCAGCTATCTTATTTGGGTTGGAGGCAGTGGCACTGACAAAAAGACGGGAGACAGAGCTGGAGGTGGCAGAATTAAAGATATTAAGATTTGTATTGGGTATGACAAGGATGGACAGGAATAGGAACGAGTACATTAGAAGACCAGCATAGGTTGGATGATTTGGAGAAAAAGCTAGAGAAGTTAGACTATGTTGGTCTGAACATATGCAGAGGAGAGATGCTGGGTAAATTGGGAGGAGGTTGCTAGGGATGGAGCTGCCAGGCAAGAGGAAAAGAAGAAGGCCTAAGAGGAGGTTTATGGATATTGTGAAAGAGGACATGCAGGTGATGGGCTTGACAGTTAAAAATACAGAGGACAGGAAGATATGGAAACAGATGATCTGCTGTAGAGACCCCTAACAGGAGCAGCCAAACGAGGAAGAAGAAGATTGGCACATTGTTTCTGCTTTGTCATAACACCCAGTGCCATGATATATTAACAGTTGTATAACTGGCCCATCATTATCTGTTCATATTCTGTCCTGTCCTTTGCTGTTCCCTCATCTGTCATCAGTATATTCATTTCTGCCTAAAGACAGCCCACCTTCTGCTCATAGTCCACTCAGGTAGTAGTGTTATCTACTGGCAAAGGCAGCTGGTTACATGCAAAGCACAAGTTCATTTCCCACCACTCAAATTGAGACCCTGAAACAAGTCACTATACATACTATATATTGTAAAAAATGCAAAATGTGTTAAATCTCTGTACTATGAATGCACTTTAGGGTGGTGTTTATTACACAAAGGGGCAATGTATAGTAAAGGGCACCGAAACTCATAAAAGTTATAGGTGCAGGACGTTGCCTTTGGAATGTGCAGCTGTGCTCCCTTGCCACAATGCCTAATTGGGTCAGAAAGACAGAAACATGCACAGTTGCTCTTCAGTTTACAACTCCATTGCATGCAAACATATGAGACCATAATTAAATGCTTAACATTGTCCGTTTCGAGACCTTCAGGTTCAATCATTCTTTTTTTTTTTTTTTTTTTATAATTAATTTTATTGTAATCATTAGGTCAATTTTTACAAAAAATAGGATTGAAAGCAAATCAAACCCCACCCCTGAGAAGAAGAGGTTCAATCATTCTAACCCTGCTGGATCACATACTGGCTCTCTGCAAGCTTTAAGCTGTTGATCTGTTTCAAAATATTGTTCAGGTCATAGTTAATCAGAAACATCTCTTTTCTGGAGTCCCTTAAGATACAAAGCTGGAACATCAAGCTATTCAGGAGCCTCGTCAACCTCATTTGCATAAGAGTCATTAGGCTTTGTGGCGCCTGCATTTCATTGTTTTTCTGCACGATACAATCCACAAATAATTTTAAACTCTAACATTCTTTAGTTATCCTGTCACTGCAAGAGAAAGAGATGAAGGTGTTTGACTTGATCAATGGTTAGAGCTTAATTTGCAATAATATATAGCATTTGAGACCGAGGAAGCTATTTAGGGAGCAGTAGCATAGTGACCTTAAAGCTTTAGGAAATTGTGATCAGTGTCTCCTTATGCCTATGACACTTTTCTCAAGGTAATGAACTCTATTCCAATATCACAAACATATGTTGCCAGTTAATTAAGTGGTCTTATTTAGTTCTCAGTGTGAGTGTAACCTGCAATCATGTGGCACCCCATCCAGAACTGGCTTCTGCTTTATGCTGGATAGGTTTCTTGCAGACTTGCAGCTTTAAAGAATTATGCCTTTTTAGGTTCATCTGCATTAAATGCAAAACACACCTACTATCAATGTTATGTCTGTCTCTCCACATGAAACAATTTTAAATTATTTGAATTATTTAAAATGAAGTGAGCTGCATACATTTTTGAAAAATTTAAAACCTTCCATTTAAAAAGCATAGACAAAATTTTGAAATTCTCATTTAGAAGCTATTTCAACTTATATATTTTTCATATTTTACTCTTTTACATAAATAAATGTGTGTTTACTTTTTCACGTTACACTAAAAACAACCTCACAGCTGCATTATCTGTAGATTGTAATGATTCAATATTTCTTTTATACTTCTATTTATCATAAAATCACCACAATTAACTGCTATCCTTCATGATCTGTTGCAGCCAGCAATTTTAGCCTGAAACTAAAACATATGTTTTACTCCCCATCAGATAAGCCTTTGAAAGGTATTATGCTTAAGGGATATCAACTACAATTAGACATAGACCCTCCTCAACCAACAACTAATGATTTTACATTACTTTAGCTGCGATCAGGTGTCTACGAAAGGAAATAAATAAAAATGTCATGCATACATTTTCAAACTTATCTTTCTAAATCTGTATATTTTAAAATATTTTATCACTTCTCACCCTTCTAAGAAGTACCTGACGTTCGCATTTTCACACTGAATCTTGTATCCTGTCTCTTTAGTTTATTCACTAGGTGGGCTGTATCCTTTCATTTTCTCAATTATAGCTTCTCACAAAGCCACTGATTTCTGAAATCAAAAAGAAGAAGCTTGAGACAATGGGTGTGTAATAAATAGTCAGGATGTGCTGGCTTGGTTGCGTTTCCTGAATTATTTCATGGGACTCTGTAACCAAGTGTAACTCACCAGCTTCAAGAAATCAAATGCTTTCTTGTGGATGGGCACTGATGACAGACACAGTGCATCATTTATTAAACACAGTAAAACAGAAAGGTGAAGAGAGTTTATATATCACAATGATATCCAGAGCAAAAGAAATGAGAGGCCTTCTTAAAAGAAGTCAGAGTGTCACAACTTTACCTAGGATTATTCATATAAACTAGGTCATAATTTAATGTAGAGACTGAACTAGATACGCACACAGGAAAAGTTAAATTTGTTAAAAGGAGTGAAGGAGGTAATGGCCCTTTTCATTGACATTCATCCCCACATTTTACTCAATTAGATATGTGTGCAGCTTAGGAATATTAGATAGAAATACTAATAAGAAGGCTAAGTCTTTTCTTTGTTGTATTGAAAAACTTGGAAAACCAATACAGTACTGACCTTTATACCACTTTCAGTTGATCCTGCCTTGCAACAGCATAGCAGCCATCAACAGAAAGGTCCCAACATAAAACCCATGAGAACAATTTCCTTTTAAACATCATTAAAATGTGTTGAAACAAAAAATAAACATAACCACTTGATTCCTTGGCCTTGAACGCCTGCCCCACCTCCACCACCACCACTACCACCACCATTATTCAAATATTTTAAGACTAACAAGTACTTCCAAAATTTTTTTAAAAAGTCAGGTCTTGACAGTTTCCTGGATTAGGGAAAACAGAGTTACAGTGTTGAGGAAACCGATACTTATTATAAGATCTTGATACAGGTGTGAAGGACAGCTGGGTTCCATGCCCGGCAGGGACGCCCCTACTGCATCTGTTCCGGGGGAGCTACCATGGACAGCTCAATACGTCCCCCGGGACGCTTGGTGGCAGTCTCCCTGGCAGACGATGATTCCCCAACCTGGCGCATGGCTCCATGGGAGATGGAGTCCTCCACAGCCTGGTTGCGGGCTCGGATGGCCGCCAGGGAGAGCTGCATGGACTTTGCAGCCCGGCTGGTCAATTCCTCAGCCCCACCCGGAAATGCAATTAGGCCCAGGTGATCAAGCACCTGGAATACTTCCGGGTGGGGTATAAAAAAGGCCAGCCACCACCACTCGGGAGAGCCAGAGTCGGGAGGAGGAGGACTAAGCCTGAGGAGTGGTGGTGATAGAAGAACTGTTGTGGTATTTGTGAGTGTTTTTGGGACTGTGTTGGGCCTGTGGGACACGGGGAAGGCGTGCCCCACGGCTGAAGAAAAATAAAAAAGTATTTTAATTAAGTACGTGCCTCTGCCTCAGTCTGTGCCGGGTCAGGCGCTATATAGCGCCCTTCACACAGGTTAGTAGATTTGCATTGTATAAAAAAAAGATGATACAGGAACCCAATAGTCTGATTAGAAAATTTATGACTGTAGAGTGAGGTTCTGAGTTATTTTTTCCACTCACTCAAACAAAACACAATGCACTAGCCCAAAGGAACCTCAATTTAACGGGTTACCCACCTCATACATAACCCTCTTCAAAACTGCACAATGGACTCACAGAGCTATAAATTCCACCACCCAAAAATCTCGGTAAGTACTGTTTGCTCTGCATGAAGCTGTCTGAGGTTATCTGGTGCTGACTGGTGTTGCAGTCCTAAGCTCTGTTATCTGTCTCTAAGTACTACTTTCAGTTAATGTTTCCTTTTCTCTAAAATGTCAATGTTGGTTTTAACATAATGCTTCACCTGGCACAATATTCACATCAAAATAAAGAACCACCTCTCCTTTCTTGCTTTCTTAACCTCTAGGATCGAGACACTCAGACCTGATTCCAGGTCTAAATACAGTGTAGTTTTTGCATGTTCTCTCCATGTCTTAGTGATTATTCTCTTGCTTTCCTCCTACATTCCAAGGATATCCATACCAAGTTAACTATTAACTCCATACTGTGTGTTTGAATTTGTCTTGTTAATAATTGGATATTTTTTGAGGTTTGTTTTTCCTTGCATGTAATGCTGGTAGAAAAGGTGTTGTAGTGGAGAAAAAAACAGGTTTACAATGTACGAATGTATGTTTGTTAATTTACTTTATAAAGCACTACAAAATGGCAGTTGCTTTGAGAGTTCTGTCCAATAATCATATTTCAGCGCCAGATGAATTTAAGCTCATCCTAGCAGCAATAGGAAGGGAATGAGAGTGAATTAGCCAATTCTGTTTTCACTTATGTAAGCCAATTTATAGTTAGCAAGCACCCTAACACACATCATTCAGATTTTGATGAAAAACTGGAACACCTGAAAACAACTATAGAGACATAGGAAAAAAAATTGTATTCCATACAGTGTCTAAGTCAAGATTTATAAATAGTCTTAAGGATATTGGAGGCAGCAGACCTAAACTTGTGCACTTATAATTTGCTAAATAAAGTTATATATCTTTCTGGCCATATAAAGTAAAGACTGACTTTCTTTGTGTTTGTGTATTTATTCTGACATTTTATTCAGACCCACTACACTCACAATAAACAAAAAAGTCTTGTCTTAAATATTATGCGTCCACCTAATTCTATGTACAGTGTTGTTCCTCATTTTCATCTACTACCATGAAGGTAGTAGGACCTCTTGTCAAGAGTTCAGAGTTGTAAATACCGCAGCCTCAACAAACTGCTACTCCACAAGGCTATGTTTAAAACAACACAAGAAAACAGCCTGTTATTGGATAAACATGCCTTGGTGTGAGTTTCACAGGATACAGAGAAGCTTCTCAAGCATAATCTCCTTGTGTGTATTTCCAGTCCTTTTTTTGCTGTGCGTGAGCAGTGTTTGCCTACTGGAGGCTATGTGGGAGATTAGAAAAACCAGGAAGCCATTGCTGTGTTTATTTAAGAAGAAAACTACCACTGAGGAGCACTGACCTTTTAGCAACTTTAATTTTTCTTTCTTTCTTTTGCAATAAGCTAAGCAACCAAATGAAACTGTATACGAAGACAATGATATAATACTACTGTTCAGTTTGCATTTCTCTACAGGTCAATACTTTTGCTTAACATTTTAGCAAAACTTACAAATGAAATATGTTTCAGCAGTGTTTTCACTACCCAGGAAACAGATCTATAATATATGAGCATTCATTATCAGGGTGTAATGACAAATTTATTTGGTTGTATCTGTAAATTAAAAATTTCCTTAGGCATTAACTGGTCACCTGTCATCCTTAACCTATATAGTTAAAGTTAGTATTGTTGCGTTATTTGTTCTACTGAAAAACTGAGGCTGTTTTTCTTTAGACATAATTCTACTGAGATCTGAATGGTACCAAAGTAGGTAATAATTTGTGAAGTCGTGTCTTGTTTCTAATAAAGTGCATAAAGCTTCCGGAGGTTCAGCTGTCTGCAGCTTAAAGCAGATTTCCTCTTTGTCTAAGAAAGATAAGTGAAAATATTTATTGGTGTTTTTGGCAAGTGCAGGACACAAGTCAAAAGAGGAACATGTTCAGGCTGAAAAAGAGAGATTAGCATAAAGAAGACAATTGTTGATCTCAACAGCACAACCTTAAAACACTGCCGGAACAGTGAAGATTTGGTGCTAGAGCACAGGACCTGAGAAATGCAGCATTTGCTCTGCTTTATCTAATACTGTCTCCATGGGTGCAACTGCTCACACTGTACATTAGAGTTATTACATGTACAACAGCAATACTAACATTTTTTTCTATGGAACATTTTCATATAAAATAAGTAGGTCAAAAAGCTTTAGAAGAAGATAAATAAAAAATTACAATTACAAAGAATAAATAAATAAAATTAAAAATAAAATAAAAAATACAAACAAAATATAAACAAATAAGTAAGTTTCTTAGGTATAGACTAAATTGCTAAACTAATTTTGTTAAGTCTTTAATTAATATAATGATAAGCCTAATGCTATGGGCAGATAGCCAGGGATGACAGGAAAATAAAAGTTCAGGTAGGTGGAGAAAATACACCTATAGGGGTTCCAAGTCCAAAACACTACCTAGGCCCTGTTAGGCATTCCACTAAACATCAATTTGTTAAAGTAGTTTAATACTGTTCATGCACAGTTCTAGAAGATTAGATGCAGTGTGGGTCTCATCAAAAGCTGGGGTATCCACAACTTTGATCAGATGTCAGTGGAACCAGTCCCCCACCACAGAAAACCACAAATACACAAATTCTTCCACAAGATGGAACATTAGATGGTCTTGCTCTGTGGTTAAAGACACCAAAACAAGTCCAGTGGGAATATATGGCTGGTGTTACAGTGGAAGAATCTGGTCAGTGGTTCAAATATAAGTGATTTTTTTCTTTGTGGGTCGCAAACAATGCCAAAGTATTGCTATAAATCTGTAAAAGGTATGTCTTGACAAATGTCTTTGCTGCATCTCACAGGTTTATGCTGAAGTTTAAGGAAAACTTCAAGCTTGAAGAACTACCTTAAAAAGTCATCGACAATGGATGAGTCTTTACAAATGAAACAAGAAGCTGGTATAGAAGTAATAAATCTGAATGCTATAATTTCTTCAGGAGGCCATATTGTTGCAGTGAAGGAGGCAATGGCTCTTTTCTTTGACATTCATCCCCACATTATACTCAATTAGATATGTGTGCAGCTTAGGAATATTATTGAGAAAGGTAAACTTACCTAAGAAAGAAATAGACTGTAGGATTATTGCCATAGGAAGTTTGCTAGCTTGGAGAAAAGAAATCATGAACAATCTTTAAGCCACCTCATCTAGTACAGGTATCATTAGACTTTCTTTTGGGCAACAAAAGGCAAGCTAAAATAAAAAAAGCAGGAAACATTGATCTCTGATAAACCCTTTTATGTCAGTAATCAGGCAGGAGAAAAGTTGTGCATCCGTGTCCTTTGTTACTCTTGCAGCAATGTGCTGAAGAGGGAGCAACCATCACAGCAGTCTGTTACACAATGATCAAAATATTAAGAGTATAGGTCTATTTTATAAGCAACTGAATTTACATAACAGTGTCAATCAATGCAAACATTTGCTCTTTTTGGTTCTTTGGTCTACACCCAAATAACTTATTAAAAATAAAAGTCTATGTTATTATATTCCTATTCTTCTCATATCCTTTGGGTTGAGCCACCACCCTTGACATTTCTGTGTATGTAACAACTGTCCAGTCTTGTTGTTTAAAGGACATCTGCTGATCTCTTAGTCATCTTTTTAGTACATTTTGTGGATTATATCAACCTTCCTCCTAGTACACTTGTTTCCTTCATGACATTTTCAAACAAATGCTTATATATTTCAGTGTGTACTGCAAACCAAAATACTTAATTACTGTTATCTCTAAATTATTCTTTCACAACCTCAAACAAGAAGACATGAGTGAGTTGGCTTGTCCAGGAGCATTTGCAGCAACTTAGCAGGACTGACAGTGATCTTAATGGGGAAATGTCTATTCAGTAACTTGTCATAGAAATTACTATAGTGGCCCAGGGTTATAAGAGATGATAAGAAAGAAAATCATTGTGTCAGCTTTATCTCCTTCAGCCCTGAATTGGTATCTCTCAAAGGATAGACACCAGTACACTGCTCTCGAGGCAGAGCATTCGCAGGGCAGTTAAATGTTTACAGTTGAACACAGGTGTCATTACATGGCCCCTGACTTAATAGGCCATCCACTGATCTGGAATTGACTCTGCCCTGCAGGTCACCTAACCACAAACAGGAACCTATTCTGAAAGCTCAGCACGTGATAAGAAATGACAGGTTATCATTATTAATCTTTAGAAAGTGAGAAAACCACACCATCTAGCATATCAGACTCACTGTAGTTGATTCTATTATGTCATTTGTCCTTTAATTTAAGGAAGAGAGTATCCTCTAGAAGTCACTGAAATATGTTTTATTTTAAAAAGACTGTGTTGCTGGGTTGTAAAATAAATGCTGACTGTTGCTAACTCCCTTGTTGACTCTCAGGCGTTCATGAAATTTTCATAAAATCAGCTTATTAATAATTATTGTCACCTATGAAAAACTGCTGAGAGTATGCTACTTGTTGGCTGACTACATCTCTGATTAAATAAAAACTAGAGAATGCTAGTGCCATATAGCAAGATGTTTCGTTGTTTGTTCTCTTCTGGAAATGCAATTCAGCTTCACACCTTTCCCAGACTTGTCTAGCCCAAGGTGTTTATTCTGAAGCATCCTCCACACCCTGATCCTCCAAAACGAGACTTTAGATAAACAGGCTAATTGGAGTCCCTTGAAGGCTTACTCTGACAGGTGGATCTTATCTTAGCCTCCAAGCTTCTAGGCAAGAAGGAATGCACTTGCGCTGTTGATTTGCATAAAGACACCTGACATCACTCATTCTACATAACAAAACAAGCTGGTGCATGGGTAGCCCACCCACCAATAAACTGCAATAGCCGGAGAATTTTTTTGAGGAGCATAGTATGCTGACTCACGTCAATGTTTGAGGCAATATCCTGCACATCTCTGCTATTATATCACTTCATGATTCCATCTTAAGAGAGGGATAGTCTGAGGAACCTTTGATTGCCAAAAAAACACCGAAAACAATGCCAACATCCTTCAAGCTTCTTGAGGTGGAGACAGGGAGGAGGCGGCATGGCTCCTCTGTGGCCTCACTGGGAGACATAGCTAATCCTGTTTCCCACTGTGTAATGCTGCATCAAGTTCAGGGTGTGTCTCTTTTGCCTTCTAAATGTCAGGTCTCTGTAATTCAGAGTTCTCCAGAATAAAAAAGTAGCTACTCTCTTGCTAGTCTTTAAACATCTTTCACAGCCTAATTCAGCAAACAAAAATTCTGTATAGGCCACAAGCTGCCAGTCAAGTCTATGTCAGCTCTGAACCTAAAAATGCATTTTTAGTTACTCCTTTTACCCCTGCATTCATGAATATTACATGTTGTCTTCCCCTTTCTGAATATTTTATTTGACCTAGCTCCCTGCTTGCCAGGCCAAAGGTTAGTGAGTCTATACACCTGAAACCCTGCAGTTAGTAAGTCTGCCTTCAAAAGGACTAAACAAGTGATACAGATGTGTTTGCATAATCTGAACCAAAAAGCACCAATGAAATGTAATAAGCCACTTACACATGTGAAGTCTGTCACAAGAATACTATGGCAAACTTCTGGCTTAAAGTCATACGTGAACAAAAAACTGAATCAGTATTCTGGGAGACTCAATCTGGATATTTGCTGAAGTGAAGACCATTTATGTTTTATCTGGATTGACCCTCTTAGATTATATATGAGCAAAGCCATAAAACTGAAGGTTCAAGAATAAAAATATTCCATGGCAACCTTTTTCATGTAAAACTGCTAATAATGATTGACATTCACAGATACATCCATGTTCATCACTGGAATAATTTTCTACCAATGGCCATGTGTCAGGAACTTCCACTGCTGAAAGAAAATCATTTCATCAACGCCTGAGTGAAAGGAAATGAATGATGCACATCATGGGTAATCCTGATTTTTTAAATAATTTTCTAGTACAGTAAAAAATGTGATAGTGTGTCACTTGTTAACGCATTCACAAAGCTTTTTTTATGTCTCTGAAATAAATGTGGTGTCCTCCTTGTGCATCCATCCTTATGTATGTTGTGACTCTTGCCACTAAAATACCAAAATGAGACATTACCTTGCAAATCTAGCCTCAGGCCTAACCAAGGCCTAGCATTCAAAATTGGCTCTTCCTTGCCTTCACAGGCATAAAAGGCGAAAGCCCTGCACCAAAGCCATCTTTGACAATCTTCAGACAAAACACCAAAATTAATAAATAGAAAAGAAAGTATAAAAACTCTGGCTTTTTAAAATTTACAAAGTTTATTTTCAAAAATGTATTTTGATATGAAAAAACATACATAGAAACAAAGCAAAGGCGAAAATTGGTGAAGAAATAAGATTTCCTAAAAGGGAACCCAAAGCTAGCATATCTAATTCATAGTCATGTCATTTTCTAATCCGCTTAACCCAGACCAGGGTTGCGAGAGCCCATTCCAACTAGCAGAGGGCACAAGGCAAGAACAAACCCAGTACTGGGCACCAGTTCATCACAGGGTAAACACACAGACCTGGGCCAATTGAGAATCACTGGCTCACCTAACCTGCATGTCTTTGGACTGGTTGGTGGAAACTATAGCACCTGGATAAAACTCACACAGACACAGGGATAACATGCAAACTCCATATGGAGAAGACCTGGGACCACCTGGGACGTGAACCCTGGACTCCTTAATACAAGGCAGTGCTACCACTGAGCCACCTTGCCACCCTAAAATCACAGTCCAATATCGAAATCTTTAAAAACAGAGAGAAAAAAAACCCACACTTACTGACAAAATAATGTATTTCCAAGAATAATCAATGCTAATTTGGAGGATATGACCCTTTCTCTACAATAAATTGGCAGCAGGTGGTACCTCCAGCTGAATGCCATGGTGGACCTGCCTCCTGAATCTTTTTATAAAGAGGACAGGACATATGACTACAAACACTAGAATAAGAATGAAGAAATAACATACATTACAAATTAATAAACAGAACAATATTTAAAACATACAAGAGGGCAAAAAACATAATATGCACAATAAAGATATTTAAAAACTAACAAAAATGTCACAATAAATAAAATAAGCTGGGCTAAGACCTTGGCTAAGACACAGCGCTGTAACTGGCATGACCATATCATCTATACTAATAAAAGGCAAAGCCCTCACTGACTCACTCATCACTAATTCTCCAACTTCCCGTGTAGGTAGAAGGCTGAAATTTGGCAGGCTCTTTCCTTACAGCTTACTTACAAAAGGTAAGCAGGTTTCACTTCGAAATTCTACGCGCAACGGTTATAATGGTTGACAACGTCCGCCATGTTAAACTTTATTATTTATGGCCCCATCTTCGGTAGGTGGCTTCCCTGCGCTAACCGAAACCGATGTACGTACTTATTTCGGTGGTATGACGCCACTGTCGGCCGCCATATTGAACTTTCCAACGGTCTTTGTTACTTATGGGCCCATCTTCAAGAAATTTGGTACACGGGTTCCCAATGCTAACTGAATCCTTCTTACGTACATATATACATCCATACCCTGCAGCTCATTCGCCGTGTGAGGCGGCGTTGGGTCCCCCATCCCCACGTAGTTGGCTGCCTGCCTATATAAGGCCATCCGTTGCTCCGGTCTCTTCATTCCCTTCCTTGCTTCGCCACGGTATTCACGTCTCCCTGCTGATAACTGCAGCCTTTTTATTTAATCCACGGCTTCTCCGCTGTTTTATTGTTTGTTTATTATGATTATAGTTATTGTGTAGGTATTTTAGACTTAGTTTACATCGTTCAGGTACCCATTTCCTTTATCGTTCCAACTGTATCCCCATTAACATGTCTATCGAGGTGATCACCAAAGAACTGTCACTTACCGAGTGGTTTCCATGCCTGGAGATGGCGACTGCCTTTTCCATTCTCTGTGTTACATATTGCACGGCCATATCAGGCTCACTCTCTATATCCGGAGGAACATTGTGTCTTATGTATTGAATGACTGGGACAGGTTCAAGGTGTGGAATGATGATGGTACAGGAGATAATTATACTACACAGGAGCACTAGAAGAGTGAAATGCTTAAGCCCTTCACCTATGGTTCTGCATGTGAGTTGACGGCTGCCGCTGAATTGTTTGGTTGTTGCTTTCAAGTGTACCGAAATAGCCAAATATTTTACACCTTTGGACAACCGCCAATGCCTCTTAAACATCTTAGATTCACAGGTGACGATCTGAGTAGTGGACACTTTGATGTTTATGAATGTTTAAACTCTCAAAAGCTGGATGCGAAGTTATTGGTGAAACCCATTTCAATTCAAAATCCTCCACTTTCCAGTAAGGCTCTACTTTGTCTAATGACAATTAATAAGTCTCAGGGACAGACCCTACAAAAGGTTGGCATTGATTTGAGGCAAGATTGCTTTTCACATGGCCAACTGTACCTTGCATGCTCAAGTGTAAGCTCAGCGCACAGATTGGTCATATTACAACCGGAGGGCTGAACTGACAACGTGGTATACAAAGAGATCCTTAACAAATAATTATTGGTATATTTTCCCTCAGTTTAAAAAGGTTTACTTTTCTTCTTAATAAAAATTTTAAAGCAGTACTTCGCCGCTGCGAAGCACGGGTATTTTGCTAGTCATTGATATAGGACATGCCACAGAGATGCTCTTCTGATTGTGCAGTAGGTGGCAGTCACACTTGGCAAGGTCTGGAGTATAGAGTAGGTGTGGCATCTCTTTTAATCCATGATTTTGCTGAGCAGCTTTGACAACCTGTACAGTGAGAGCAGAAGCATTGTTGTGATAGAGAAAGACAATTATTGACAGATTGTAGCAGTGCAAGTTGGTCCCACACTACTGGGTCCCTCCAGGAGCCTCTCGAACCCTCTAACGCTGATAACGTACCAGAGGGTTGAGCCTAGCAGATGAGGACACAACACACAAAGCAAGGGGTAGGTACAAAAGTACCTTGGTGCTTTTGTTAAAACAATCTAAAAACAGTGTTCAAATAGTACAATGCTCCAAAGATGTTCAATAAATAAATAATCCAATAAAACAATTTACATTTCTCAGTAATATTCCAATATGGACAATGCCCTCATCGTTATAAAAATGTTTGCAAATGATTTTGTCAGCACTGTCTTGGACATTGAATTTCTTTAGTGTTGGAGAAACACCTTGCCTTCTTTTTTTGTCTGTTGCATGAGATGGTGATTTTTTTCAGGAGTCAACATTCAGGGAATCTGACATGCAATGAGTTTTCTCATTTTTAACTGTTGAAATGAAATGTAACTAATGCATAAATGACTCCGATGGTGTCTGTAAAGTGGCAACATTTTCTTCACATTTGCCACAAATGGAAAACACCAGTGTACCTCTTGACCATGGCATATGGAAAAGAGACATTTCCTGGTACATGATGCATATATGAAGAATTGACTCTGAAATATAAAGCATATACTATAAACCACATATGCTACAAATGTGTGAATCACATGCCGGTATTTTAGTACAAATAAGCTAATCTTACTATTTCCAAAGTCAATGCTGTACACTAACAGCTTTAGGTTAATACTCAAAATTTAATCGCTTCCCTTAAATGTTGCATGGTTTATGCCATATTAGTCATATATTAGACTGGTAAACATTTGTAAGCACTCTGAGCCTGTACTCAGTGCATAGTGTAATATAAACAACATGTTTCACTGTTTCTAATGTAGGTTTTAGTTAAAAAAAAACGACTTAAAAAAACAAGACTTTTAAACATTTTTTTAAATATCATGTCATGCTACATACTAGTTATAACACAGAAAGATTTGTCAGATCTACATGTCTGCTTTTTGTGAAGGTGAATAGTATAAAAATTACAGAAACAATAGGAAGCTTTGAATATTAATGAGCATGTTCACTGTTTAACAAACTAATCGATATTTCTTTCCCCTCCCTGTTTAACTATACATTTAAAACTTTTGTGGAATAATGTTTTATTTGGTACTTTGCAGAGTTTAAAACTGTAATTTTGTACTTTTGATTTGCTTTTGACTTATTTAAATATGATATGCATTATATTTCTATTCTTATGTGCCACCATTTTGTTTTTACATGCGTGCTACCAAAAGGAAGTGTGTGATATTGTTGTTGCTACAGTATAGCAGGGGTGGGCAGATTCAGTCATGGAGGGCTGCAGTGACTGCAGGTTTTTGCTCCAACCCAATTGCTTAATAAGAAGCATTTATTGCTCAAGTAACACTTCACCTTCACTTTAGTCATCTTGCTCGTTAAGATTTTGAACCCTTATTGCTTATTTTAGTCTTCAACAGTTGTATTCTTGGTTTTTAATTGCTCCTAATTAGAAATAACATGCAAATGACAAAAGAGACCAGCATTTCTCCATTTAGCTTGTTTGCATTTACACCGGTGTGTATTTATCACACACTATTTGGTTTAATTAAATACTTGGAAGGAAAGTGAAGAGAAAAAAGTGAAGGACTGAGAATTACTCCTCCATTTTAGCCTTCAAATCATTTGGATGATATCCTTAGAAAGGAAAATAAATCTAGGATATGAGAATGACCTGACATGGCAGAGTTAAAGCATTAGCAAGCCATGCTATTAAATAATTGACAAGGATTGGTTTTTAATTAAGCAACTGGGTTGGAAGAAAAACCTGTAACCACTGCGGCCCTCCAGGACTGAATCTGCCCACCCATGGTATAAAGGTTGGGATCATGCACTTCAGTGTTGTTCAGGATATGGATACTTTTAAAAATCCAGAGTGGTTTAGTTTTGGTTTTTCCTTCAAAGGCTTTAATTTTTTGCTATATTTGGCTTTAAGTTCTGTCTATTGTTTAGGTGCATGGTATCTGTTGACTTTAAGGCTTAGTTTCTAGCAACAAATTATTTTACTACAAATTTTCCTTTTTAATATTTTCATTGATTTTAATAAGAAACAGATAATATTCCATATTGTCAAGGTAAATGAAACAAATTTTTCTAAAGCACAATGTATTGGTGTTCAGTTTTATCTTCTCAGTTTTATCCTCTTTCCTGCTTTTCACAGTTGAAAATCTGTCTTTTGGTGCTTCAGGTTCTGCCTGTCTTTTTCCATCTTAGTTTAACACGAGCTTTTGAAACACTTCTTAGCTGTTGTCACACACATGCACATGGGGAACAGCTTACAGGCTTGAATAACTTTAATTATCTACTGGACCTTGGGGTTGGTGCTTTCCTCTAATACTTACTTCTTTTTTTCCCTTTTTTTCCCTGTACAGACTAACATCTTGATGACATCACTTCTGGTTCCCCTGGACCTGCCCCTTCTTGTCACCATTCTATATAACCGCCATCTTTGCCTAATGTCATTAGTTCATTCATGAGCTCTGTCTGTAAAGACATCATTATTGTTTTTTTTTTTTTTTACTTGTTGCCAAATATACGAGGTTTACCATGGTGGTACTCACAAATCCTTCACAGTGGTCTCTCCCTGTTTCTTTCACACTTTTCACCTGCTTTCAAGTTACAGATAGCTTATATCAATATGTTTGTGTTTTCCCCATGCTCCACTACTTCCAAGTTTGCAACCTCAGTGACACTACCTGAAATTATGGTCCAGGCCACTGTCCAGTTATGTCTTGTATCTGGACACACATTTAAGTAACTAATAACAGCATGTGCAGCTAAATAATTAGCTGCTACTACCTTACTTGTTCTTTGTCCTTCCTAGCAACAGAAGATAAAGAGGAATTAGAGGTCTGCAAGCTTGCATTTTTTCAACAGAAGATGAGAGGGTGCAAAGTAGGAAAGTGGTTGCCAGGAGCAGATTAGCAGTGCAGCAGTGTGAGCCTGCAGATGTGTCATAATTCCACCCCTCTCATTTAAATTATTGTCTCTTAATTTTTGGTCATCACCTTTAACCAATATACCAAGTTTATAAAAAGAGAAAAAAAAGAAAAACAGTATTGCCTTGCAGTCTTTTACCACATTTAATGATGAAGTGAAAGCTAGAGTGAATGTGGATGAAAATGGAAACCCCATAATTAACACCACAATAATTGAAGTCAATTTGCCACTCAGAATAAGTCAGAGCCCCACCTGTCACAGAGGTTTTGACTTGCCTTCTGTTTCCTGAACTAAAGTATATCTGCCAAAAGGTGCAATAATAATCCATACTATTGTCATTATCTTCTTCCCTTTGAAATTCCGCACTTTAGCTCTTAATGTCACATCTACTGCCCAGAGAGTAAGTGAAAAGAAAAGCTATGAGTCAAACTTGGGTTAGACCTGTATAGGTCACATGTTGATTTAACCACATGGTGCTTATACTGTACTTTTTCTCTTCCAAAAAATGTAATTACACACTCATTAGAAATAATGTAATAAAGATTCCCAGATTACCCACATCGTAAAACATGTTAATTAAAGAGTTACTGGCAAAAACCTCTTCTGACATTTTCCCAGCCATTCTTTCATATGCTCAATGTAAAGACAAAGAAAAATGAATTCTTAAATCTTGTGGCTAAAACAAGATACAAAATATAGGAGTAATGATCTGTCTTTCAATCTATAATCATTTCTGCATTGCAGTTACTTCCTTCCACTACTCTGTTTTATAAAAAACCCAGATGGCACCATTATGTCAAGAAAAGGAGTGCTGATTAATCATGGCTGGCTTTGCTTGCCTTAGGGATGCATGAGGGGTATGGTCGAGTCTGTACAAGTTGAAGAACTGTGTGGTCCAAGGGATTAAAAAGTTAATTGTTCAAAGTGCTTTGCATAATTGGTTTAAGGTAAATCTTAGGTGGGTTAACTTGAAAAGCACACTTATTTAGTGGCTAGCATAAGAGGTCATAAAATTATTTTAAAAGTGGTAATTGAATAGATTGTAGAAGACCCTAAATATTAAATTAATTACTTTGGGGTGTCACTTGAGCACAAAAATCCTCAAAGCCCAAGCATAGTGAAGCTGAAATGTAATGCTTGGAAGTGTAAATAATTATCGTGCTGTCTGTCCTGGAGAAGCTTTGGATCCTATCTGGAACCACATTTTTAACCACAAAAATAAACCTACAGATCTACCTATTTATTCCCCATATTTTAAATACATGTAAAAGACCAGGCAGCACAACATGGATCAGTGGGGTAGCACTACTTTCTGAAACTCCAGTGTCCTTGGTGCAATTCTTGAACTGGTCCATACATATAAAGAACTTGCACATCTGCCCCATACAGTCATATGAAAACGTTTGGGAACCCCTCTTGGTTCCTTGGATTTTTGTTTATCATTGGCTGAGCTTTCAAAGTAGCAGCTTCTTTTTAATATATGACATGCCTTATGGAAACAGTAGTATTTCAGCAGTGACATTAAGTTTATAGGATTAACAGAAAATATGCATTATAACAAAATTAGACAGGTGCATAAATTTGGGCACCCCAACAGATATTTTACATCAATACTTAGTTGAGCCTCCTTTTGCAAATATAACAGCCTCTAGACACCTCTTATAGTCTTTGATGAGTGTCTGGATTCTCGATGGAGGTTTTTTTGACCATTCTTCCATACAAAATTTCTCCAGTTCAGTTAAATTTGATGGCTGCTGAGATTTTCGCTGATATTCAAGTCAGGGGACTGTGATGGCCATTCCAGAACAGATACACCATCTGCAGCAAGATGTTCTTATAGGTCTTTGGATGTGATCTGTGGGATGTCTGTAACCATCTCACAATCCTGCATATATGATGCTCCTGTATTTTTCTTGGCCTGCCAGACCTAGGTTTAACAGCAACTGTGCCTGTGGCCTTCTATTTCCTGATTACATTCCTTACAGTTGAAACTGACAGTTTGAACCTCTAAGATAGCTTTTTGTAGCCTTCCCCTAAACCATGATACTGAACAATCTTTGTTTTCAGATCTTTTGAGAGTTGCTTTGAGGATCCCATGCTGTCACTCTTCAGAGGTGAATCAAGGGGAACAACAACTTGCAATTACCTTTTCTCATGATTGGACACACCTGTCTATGAAGTTCAAGGCTTAACAAGCCAATCCAACCAATTTGGTGTTGCCAGTAATCAGTATTGAGCAGTTACATGCATTTAAATCAGCAAAATTACAAGGGAATCCAAATTTTTGCACAGCCAGTTTTTCACATTTGATTTAATTTCATACAACTAAATACTGCTTCACTAAAAATCTTTGTTCAGAAAACACCCCAGTACTCAGATGTTCCTAGGAAACGAAAGACATACCACTGTTACCTTTTTTGTTGAAAGTAGAGTAAATTATTATGCAGGCTGAGAGGGGGTTCCCAAACTTTTTCATATGACTATATCTGCACAGATATTCTCTAATTATTCAGATTTTCTTATACAGCCTAAAGATATAATTGTGAGGTTAGGTGGCCACTCTAAATACACTCTGTGTGTGAGTGAACAAGTCCTGTGATGAACCTAACACTACATCATGTTTCTTTTTTTATCACTTATTACTTGGGATATATACCGTGGATTCAGAAAGTATTCAGAACCTTTTACTTTCTGCACACTTTGTGTTATGGATTTAATTTTAAATTGATACATTTGCCATTGTTCCCATCAATCTATTTTTAATAACCCCTAATGACACTTAAAACATATTTTCAGAAAGGTTTGCAAATTTATTAAAAATTAAAAACTGAAGTCTCTCATTCATATAAGCATTCAGACCCTCAATACAGTACTTTATAAAAAGCAGCATTGGCAGCAATTACAGCTTTAATTCTTCTTTGATAAGTCTCCACAGGCTTTGCACACCTGGATTTGGGCAATTTATCCCATTCTTCCTGGCAGATCTTCTCAAGCTCCATTACTGATGTTCTGTAAGTTTTAACCTTTGGTTGAGCCATTCAAGAACATTCAGAGACCTATCCTGAAGCAAATTAAGCATAGTCTTAGGTGTATACTTCAGGTCTTTGTTCTCCTGAAAGGTGAAACTTTGCCCCCACTCTGAAGTTGTGTTGTGTGGAGCAGGTTTTCTTCAAAGATCTCTCTGTATTTGGTTGCATTCATCCTTCCTTCAGTTCTGACCAGTGTCCCTGTCCCTACCGCTGAGATGCATCCTCAGAGCATGATTCTGCTACCAACACGCTTTACCACAGGGATGTTATTAGGCAAGTGATGAACAGTGCCTGGTGCTTGACAGTGCTTGGAACAGTGTTTGAAGTTCTGCTCAAAGAGTTAAACTTTTGTCTCATCAAACCTGAGAATATTTAAATGCCAAATGGCAAACTCAAAGAAGGCATTTGCCTTTTACTAACTTCCATCTTGCCACTCAATAATAAATGACTGATTAATGGAATGTTTTTATGATGATCATCCTCCTGACAGCTTCTTTCATCTCAGCAAAGAACAACTGAAGCTCTGTTAAAGTGACCATTGGATTCTTGGTCAACTTTCTTACTAATGCCCTTCTTGCCTGGATACTCAGTTTGGCCAGATGAAGAACTCTAGGAAGGGGCCTCTGGGTTGCAAATGTCTTCCATTTCAAAAGCATTGAGACCATTATTCTTCACGGAACATTCAAAGCTTTATAAAAGGTTTGAAATCTTTTCCCTGATGTATGCAACACCATAATTTTATCTCAGAGATCTACAGAGACCTCCTTGGACTTAATGGCTTGTTTTTCGTCCTGACATGCAGTGAGAATTGTGAGACCTTATCTACAGATATGTGTACCTTTCTAAACAGTGTTCAATTAATTCAGTTTGCACAGGTGTACTGCAATCAAGTTCTAGACACATCTGAAGGATAATAAAAGCAAAACATGCTTCCAAAAACATGCTTTTACTTTATCATTATAGGTTTTTGAGTGTAAATTGATGAGCACAAATGGCAAATTTACCATTTTAAAATGAACTGTACAACACAATAAAGTGTGCAGAAAGTGCTGGGGTTGGAATACTTTCTGAAGTATACAGAGGATAAAATTAATAATTTTACTATGTCAATTTCAGAGTAAATTTTGGGCCATATGGAACATATGCTGAAACCACTAGATATGCAAGTAAGAATTTCACTGTACTTTGTACACACATCAGTACTACCACTGCTATTTATACTACTACCACTGCTAGAAAAACAGGGGAAATATGCAAACTATAAATGTGTCTAAAAATCATCATGCAAATGAATACTTTTTAGAACAACATAGCATATAAGGAAGAAGATCTGTGTTTGACTTTAGATAAACTCAGTGATGTACATCAGGAGTACAATTATCTGAATTCATTTGTAGAAAATTCATGATGTTGTTGTGTACGTAAAACATAGAGTAACATCCCTGAAGCTTATTTGATAACTGATGTCAGCAGTTGTGAGAATCAAAATTGGCCGTAATCTAAATAATTCACATTAATATTCACCAGCCCAACTATTTAACAACATCTATAAATTCAAAAAAGGCCTGTCCACTGTTTCCATTCTTTTTTAATATTTCACTTGAGCCCCTTTCTTTTCGTAGTCTTGGTCTTATCAGTTTTACTGCAGCTTATGGCTCCTATCATAAAATTTCACTGTATCTTTATATTTTATTTTTTCTTGGTAGTGTTCCTTGTAATCTCCTTTGCATCAATAGTTTGTTTACTTGATTTGAGTATATAAAAAAGTATAAAATTAATTGGTCAACGTCTACTTCCCTTCTGGTAGTTTCTGTATGTCTTCAGTTATTTCTCCGTATGTTCCTTTGGTTGATTCTTTGAATTATTTGTGCTTCAACATCTCTCCTTTTCAGCAGAACATTTTCTGAATGACCATAAAAATATAATGCACACATTTAGAGACTACTATAAATCCTTATACTCTACTGAGATTAAAGAAGACAAGACACAATCTAAGGAATTTCTGGATGCATTACAGATACCACAAATAGATACTCTTAGGGCAGAGGAATTGGATAAACCTCTGGCACTATCAGAAGGGGTGGGGGTTGATTTGTTTTGAACCTTTTTTTTTTCTTTTTGTAAAACTTGAGTTATATGTATGGAATGTTATTTGATTTTAATAAATTCAATAAAAAAAAGAACATTGTCTGAACTATCGTATATACTCGAGTATAAGTCGACCCGAATATAAGCCAGCTCACCTAAACCATTGCTAAAATACAGCATTGTCAATAAAGATGATTAACGTCTTTCAGTGTATTTTAGCCATGTTGTTGAATGGAGTAATGAAGTTTTGAGAGAAAAAACCTGTATAGAACCGTTCATAAATATCATTCAACCATCCAGTGAAGTAGATTAACATCATTATCTAAACAGTTAGCCCCAATTTCCACAGTTTAAAAAATTGTGGTCTTATCAGTTTCTGCAGGTCATTCCATCAGGTACTGTAGTAATGATTGTGGGTGTAACTCAAAGATGGGTGACAATCTCATACTTTAGCTTTGGGCAGTCACTGGCAACACCTTATCCAGGTTATAATAAGCCTTTCATTTAGGTTGTCATAATTCTAGAGTTTGTCTCCCAAGAGAAATGGTACAAGAGTAACTATTCTTCTTTAAGTGAAATTACAAACAGCAGCCTATTAATACAACACAGGGTGTACTTCAATGTGATCTGTAAAGGAAAAGGGCATTTAAGATTTGCACAAGCTTAAGCCTTTCTACAATTACATTCCTTCTTAATGCAGGCATACCCTGCCAGCTCATTTAATTATCACGTGAATTACAACTGGAATGGTCAGAGCTAATCAATAAAGAGCATGTAAAACTTCATCCACTGACTTCCTCCATTATTGAATCATTGGAATCTGTGGAAAAGTTAATAATCTTACAAGCTAAAGAGCTAAAGACAGACAAATATTTTGGGCAATACCAGTTTCTATGTTTATTATGTACATACAAGTAAAGGCTGTATTATTCTCACCAGCAGTTCCTGCTGATATGAGGCAAATCCAGTGAAGCAAGTTAAGTTCCAGGATCTCTCTGTTCCCTCTCTGTGTTTCCGTCTGTCATACAATTACCTCCATTGTTGTTATTCCATGACTACAGAATGTCTGGGGACCTTTTAAGAGGTTGCAGGTATGCAAGGTTAGTCTTCCAAGGGTGTTCTGTTACTGAAGAGAAAAGAGATACAACACAAAGACTACTGCTCTCATACTTAAACATTTCCCTGAATAAATCCATTCTGTAGTAGCATGAAGTGTCACAAGACTGAGTAGTAGCTGCTGTTTGAATGAAGTTAACCCGCACTCCTGGGTTTTAATGTAATATTTTTTCAAACAATACAGTACAAACAGCAAAAACGTAACTGTGTAACTTTTCAGTTAGGAAATAATTTGGAACTATCATTTGCACAGACCGAAAAAACATATCTAGTTCCAAGAAATGTTACTCTAGCTAGCATAAGGTAGGCAAATTAAAATTCAGTGATGAGTAAGGTTAAGATAAAGTAATGGGTGCAGAAGCCCTAGAGAAAGGACTCATCTAGAGACCATTAAAAAAGGCATATGTCACCAAATCTTGGTGTCATGTTTTGAGGGACTATATCACATTAAAACAGATACCAAATGGTGATCATTGAAGAGACTGTGGGCATGAAACAAAACTTCATCAACAGATAATTATGGATTTGATGTATATGCAGTATTAGCAATATCCTTTGTGCCAATGTTCAGGTAAATCTGATGCTGCCTTCATTGAATTGCAGTTTCCCTTTTCTCCAGTGCACAGAGACATATATTCATCTTCTGAACTATTTTTGTATTGTTGATAGAGTGACAACCTATGTTTACAGTCCAAGATTCAAATACAATGGTCTTTTTCAGATATGCACATAAAAGACTCCAGGGAGTTATTTATTTTTGATATGCCTATGCCACAAATGTGTTGATCTTTTTATGAACATTAAAAGACAGAAAATAAGAGAAGCTTGAGAGAATTACAATGCACAAGATGTTTATGTACTATATCCAGTGTGTAGTGTGCTGTTCCCATCTACTGGTTTTTCATCTAATTTTCTATATATTTGTCTAAAACAGTCTGTCATTTGTCATCTCCAAAAAAAGCACTTGTATCTATTTTTGTAATCCTTTACCTGTGTACATTGTTTTCATTTTCTACTAGTATGAAATTTACTTGTGGACTCGGCCTGAAAGAATAGATTCATACAACCTTGCCATTGCATTTTCCCAGTAAGATTCACCAAGGAGAAATTAGGTTTTGGCAGGCAGGATTATTTTTCTCAGTAAAAACAGTGATTTTTGTACTATGCATACAGCCTGCTTTAAAAAAAAAAAATATTTCACAACATCTTCATTAAACCCTGAGACATCAGAATTAAACACACTGCCCATGAAACCTGAGGTAATATTATAATTAGTAAATTGTCCTGTGAGTGCATATACTGTATTTGTTCCATGAAATCAGTTATAATATAACAGTTTCCTGGGTGGTATCCTTTCATTACATTGTTAGTATGAAAACTGATAGCAATACATATCTCAAAGCATATTTCAGCTTTATTGTGTATAGAAAGCTACAGAGATCATTTAAGTTCAGAATCTTTATTAGTCCTTAAAAGAACAGGGTGTATGATGGGTAAAGATGACAATAGCAATACAAAGCAAAACGCATGCCATTAACACAAAAGCTGGAAGCACCCTACTCTTTCTCTGTAGCAGCACTTTTGGACACATTCTCTGGTCTGAGGTACCATGGGGCTGCCACCTGGAACTCCGGGGGAGGTAGTACCCTGAATAAGCTCTCTCCCCTGGTCCTTCCAGTGTCGAGGCGTCCCAGCTGGGTAAGGGCCCCGGCTGTCTGCCACAGTATATATATATACTAGGAATATCAGATGCTATATGATCTGCAAAACAAAGCCTTCTTCAAAATTAAGAATCAACAGCAAAGCTACAAATATCATAGAGCTATAATTAGGCATATCAAGTCATTTATAGAGTACCGTACTGTTTATTGGACTAATTTCTATAACCAATATATAAATTAAAAAAAGTGATTTGTCTGTCACAATGGTTAGCATCTGGGTTCTGTCTTATGGAAATTCATTGAGCCATCCAGCCTTTGGATCATTAATACAATTTAAACAAGGTCAGCACAGTTGAAAAGCCAAAACCTCAGCAACAAATGAGGAAGTGGCCCATAGCCATGTTGTACTGTTCTTCTGATGTGTAGGAAATGAGTGAGGGATCTGTGTTTCATGGCCCATCCAGGGATGGCAAATAAATGCAACAAATTGGTGTAGGATGTGATAAGAAGAACTGAGCGATAGTAATCAATCCACTAATTATAAGCTTTGGCTTTTGCAATGCCAGTACTTAATTAAATGATTTGGTAAAGCTCCCACTTTATTTCAATTGCCTTTCTCTGTAGGAGGGTTTTTCAGCTGTTAAACCTATATCAAGGTAACTGATGCACACTTATTTTAAGAAACAGAATAATACAATTTATTAATAAACACAAGGATTCTAGAACTATGATAAATTAATTAATTGAAACTGACATTCAGAACCTCTGATCAGCGTAATCTTGCCCATGTTGGTTATTTATTTTTTTATTCTGTTAGTACTTTTTTTTTAAATTCTGTTAATACTTTCACCAGGGGTCCCCTTAAAAACATACTACCGTGTGTGTTGTCAGATGACTCCACCCATCCAGTCTGTGCAGGGTAAGCAACATGGAGGACATCTCAAACACCGTGCAGCTCTTACCAATGAAAAATGCAGTGTCCATCGTTTGGACACATTTTGATTTCAGGATAGACGACTCTGGACAAGAAGAAATTAAATGTAAACACTACAGAAAAACAGTTTCAGTGACCAAAGGTAATACCACCAATCTGTTTCAACAAATATGAACAGTGCATGGTTCAAAAAAAGAGAGAGACTGATAAGCGCCCAGCAGCAAGTTCCTCCATATTGCAGCTGTTGATAATACAAGCATTTACAAATGCTACACAATATGAAAAGAGTCAAGAAGATGGAAGGAAATAACTGATGCCATTTCCTACTACATCATGAAGTATATGTCTCCCATAGCTACAGTGGAACACAGTGGGCTTAAACACCTCATATAAACCCTTGCTCAGAATATACACTGTGCCATCATGAAAATAGTTTCCCCAAACTGTGGTGCCCAATATATTCAAAACATGTTGAACATCTGTTCATCACTTTGCAGCCAGATCTGATCTCTGCTCAAGTAGGACGATGGAGCCATACTTGAGCCTTACTTTGTATGGGTAAATCTACAGTTCAGCCATTCACTTTCTTGTTAAATCAGGAAGGTAGCTGAATTTCTGTATCCCAGCTACTGTCTTTTGTCTTAATAGACCTTGAGTGTCACTAAAAGCTTAGCACAATGGACAATGCCCACTTTATTCTACAGATGATATGCTGTCTTCCAGGGCTTTAAAAGCTGGTTTCATTCTAATGTTTTATACCAATAATAGTTGTTAAAATAAGCAGACACTGCCCTTTTTCAAACCACAGCAGCCCTTTCTGCTATTTTTGAGCCAAACCCACATCATTCATCTTGGGATTATGTCAAAAGGCTAACTTAAGCTGAATGACTTCCGGCCTGTCGCTCTGACGTCGCATGTGATGAAGACCATGGAGCGGCTCCTGCTTCACCACCTGAGGCCACAGGTCCATCACGCCCTCGACCCTCTGCAGTTCGCATACCAGGAGAAGGTGGGAGCGGAGGATGCCATCATCTACATGCTACACCGATCCCTATCCCACTTGGACAGAGGCAGTGGTGCTGTAAGAATTATGTTTCTGGACTTCTCTATCGCCTTCAACACCATCCAACCTCTGCTCCTTAGGGACAAGCTGACAGAGATGGGAGTAAATTCATACCTGGTAGCATGGATCGTGGACTATCTTAAAGACAGACCTCATTATGTGCGTCTCGGGAACTGCAGGTCTGACATTGTGGTCAGCAACACAGGAGCGCCGCAGGGGACTGTACTTTCTCCGGTCCCGTTCAGCCTATATACATCGGACTTCCAATACAACTCGGAGTCCTGCCACGTGCAAAAGTTCGCTGATGACACTGCTATTGTGTGCTGCATCAGGAGTGGGCAGGAGGAGAAGTATAGGAACCTAATCAAGGACTTTGATAAATGGTGCGAACACCAGCAAAACCAAGGAGCTGGTGGTGGATTTTAGGAGGACCAGGCCCCTCATGGACCCCGTGATCATCAGTGGTGACTGTGTGCAGACCTATAAATACCTGGGAGTGCAGCTGGATGAAAAATTGGACTGGACTGCCAATACTGATGCTCTGTGTAAGAAAGGAGAGAGCCAACTATATTTCCTTAGAAGGCTGGCGTCCTTCAACATCTGCAATAAGATGCTACAGATGTTCTATCAGACGGTTGTATCGAGCGCCCTCTTCTACGCGGTGGTGTGCTGGGGAGGCAACATAAAGAAGAGGGACGCCTCACGCCTGGATAAACTGGTGAGGAAGGCAGGCTCTATTGTAGGCATGGAGCTGGACAGTTTGACATCTGTGGCAGAGCGACGAGCGCTGAGCAGGCTCCTGTCAAAAATGGAGAATCCACTGCATCCACTGAACAGTATCATCTCCAGACAGAGGAGCAGCTTCAGAGACAGACTGCTGTCACTGTCCTGCTCCACTGACAGACTGAGGAGATCGTTCCTCCCCCACACTATGCGACTCTTCAATACCACCCGGGGGGGGGGGGGGTAAACGTTAACATTATTCAAAGTTATTGTCTGTCTGTATACCTGCATTGTTATCACTCTTTAATTTAATATTTTCTTTATTAGTATGCTGCTGCTGGAGTATTTGAATTATTGGGATTAATAAAGTATCTATCTATCTATCTATCTATCTATCTATCTATCTATCTATCTATCTATCTATCTATCTATCTATCTATCTATCTATCTATCTATCTATCTATCTATCTAACTTACAGAACATTTAGTTGTGTCTTTCCATTTTCTCTTTTGGAGTCAGCAATAAATGTGAATGTTTTTGTTATTTCCAGAACAGTGTCTCATTAACTGTTGGAGAAAGCAACATCAGACATATATGACTGTTTTAAATTGAGTAATTAAGGCATTCATAGTTCTGCAAAAGTATGATAAATCAAGATAAAGGATATACCCTCAGATGTTTAGGTTCTCCAGTAGGAACCTCCTGTAGCACAGTTTAAATGAAGAACAGTTGAGATGAGTGGTTAGTAAAACAAAAAGAGACAGGGTAAGAAGTAAAAGAATCTGTGAAAAAACTGGAAATGCAACAATTCATGAAAATCTTGCTGCAGTGGTGTGGACATTTAATAAGGATGAATGAACCAAGGTATCCCAAAAAAGCTTTTGAAATAAATAGTTAAGTGTAGTTAAAGTGATACACTCAACAGAACTTGAGATCCCCAGATTTAAGCTTTACTTTTACTAATAAGTACACAATGAACAGGACGCTGCAGTGTTGGTTGCGCTTTAGTATTTTGTGTCATTTGCACATGTGATTTCAGTGTTCTTCACTAATTGCCAGTATTTGGATACAAACTTTACAAGAAAGAGTAAATTAAAAAGAAAATGATAAAAGAAAGTTACGCATTTAATTCTAATGCAACAAACTCGAATGTCAGAATTTCTAAATGTAAAATAACAGAAGAATAAAGGCTAGTCTGACCTGTTAATTTGTGAAACTGGTTTGAATAAAAGTCTGAAGCCACAATGTTATCTAAATATGAACTTGAGGACCAATTGTGGAGTACACAATGTCACCTAAAAAATCTCTGCCACATCAAAGAAAAAACACACATTACAGTCTATTTCAAGCAAAGGCAGAGATCAAGGAAATAGAGTCAAGACTGAAATACCCAGCGCATTAGCAACAAACAGGATATTACTACCCAGCCAGACATTTGGAAAAAGTCTTGGCAGTCAGCCCAGCTGACATTAAGGACTCTAAACACTCATTTTGTTTAATAAAAACACTAGTTTGACAGTTGCTCCCTCCTGCAGCACATCACAGGAGCTATATGAAAGTGTCAGTGTGGAGGATGCCTTAGAACCTTAAGATCTAAAAGATGTTCTTATTTGGACTGGGAGTAAATATGAAAGAAGTAAAATAAAAACCTTAATTGTACACATTAGGTACAGAATGGTCATGATCACAATGAAACATAAAATGATAGTGATCAGTGTCCTGCTCGATGATGTGAAATGTATGCTACACCCCCCATTGAACAAATAGAATGTGGCTGCCAACAAGAATGTTAAGATAAGGGGATCCTGGAACAATTAAGTGATTCACAGGATTGGGTTATGCACAACAATTTTAAAATTTTAAGGGTCTTCGGGCACAGAGTCTAGAAGTCCCAAAAAAAAAAGAAAATGAAAGAGTAAGCTACTTATCCAATCAATGTTCTCTCCTTCAGCCTTCACTGTTAAACATGAGAAATGTCACAACAAAGAAAAGGCATTTTGTAGTGCCATACAACACTGGCTGTCCTTCAATTTTCAGCTTGAATGCCCTACTGTCCTGTTAGCTATTGGTCCTGACTGGGTCTATGAAGAACTTATAATGTTATATATGTCAACATTGTATGAAGTTGAGACCTCTCTGTAGTGATAACATGCCCTACACTCACTTACTAGGTACAGAAGTACTGTATGATTTGGTTAGAAAAGCTTGCATTGGGAGTTTGGCTGCCTTCTCCCTCAAATATGCCAGATGTCTACTTTTGAGAGCAATGCAAGATGCACTGCTGTATAATTCCTCCTTGCTGTAATCTACCTTTATTTCTGAATCAGTTACAGTGAAAGGTATACTTCAATGTATCGTGTAGCTGCAGTAACTGCAACTTGCCGCTTCCAGTAGCATTTCATGCATTCATTTTCATTTCATGTATATCATGAGAACTTTTCCAAGAAGATATGTTTGTGCTTTGGAGGTCCTTATCTATTTTAAAACAAGTATGTGGATGCAGTGGTGCATCTATGAAATAATGTTGTGGTTCACCAATTACTCACCTTAGGATGTGACTCACTTAATTAATTGTGCAAAACACAAAACCTGGGGTCCAAACTCACTTTCGCATACAATGATGTCTATGGTATAACTTTCACTTTCACATCATTATTGTTGTGGACTAGAAGTCGCAGGCACTGAAGAGTTCCAAAATACCTACTAGAGGCAGGTATACCACCAACCCCGGCTAGATTAAGGGCAAGAAAAGAATCTTTATAAATAAAAAAAGATTCTATTTCACAAAATGCATTGTAACAAAAAGTCAGCTCAGAGGAGCACACAATTCAAAAAGGAGTTGCCTGAAACACAAGGCAATCCAAGCAAACAAAGTCTCAACACAAAATCCAAAGACATAATCACAAGGAACAGAGCACAAGGTCAAATAATTAATAAATCACAAAACTCACAGCAAAAAATAAGTACTCAACTGTCCCAGGCACATACAAAATGTACCACCAGGAACTGTGGGAGACCCTCCAGATTTATAGGGTGGAGGGCAGTGTTCTTGGTGGTGATTGGCAGGTAGGTCTGCCTCTTAGGGATCACCCACAAAACAAATGGACCATAACACAGGCAGCTTACATAAATAAACAAAATCAAAAACAAAGAATAATGCACATGATCAACGGAAAAAATAAATCAAACAATCTAAAGTGAACAAAAGAGATGTAAGTCATATATTTGAACTCCAACCAGGGGAGGAATCCTGACTGAAATATAACAGTTATGCACATATGGTGAATAATGGTTCTGCCAAAACACGGTCAGTTTGTCAGGTACACCTTAGTTTTAGCTTTTCTATTGATTTCTAAATCATCTGCTAACATTAATTTTAGTCTTTGGCTAATGTTATACAATACATGACAAAATGCCACATTCATATCAGCAGTTATTAGTATTGTAAAATTCAATACAATGAAATTTTGCATGTTGCTTATTCATAAAGCAACTATTTTTGTATAGATAATTACCAGCATCACTCTGTTAAGTTCTAGCACTGCTACATAATTATAACCTATATTCATCAAATGTAGCGTATTTTTCTGAACCACAATAAGGCATTGATTCTTCAAACAAAAGCTGAAAAAAAGACTAAATTCAACACTACACAGTTACAGCTCCTTTATTATACTGTATGTTCAATCAATGTAGCAAGAAACAACTGTTAAATGAACTATTTTGATCATTAGTTATGCTTAAATGAAATGAGCTGATAGAAAAGAATCACTTTGTGATGGGTGTCTGGTCACACTTTTAGGTAATCCAACCTAAACTCAGTTACAATATCCACTAAGTCACCCAATTTTATTAAGAGTCCGGGAACTCTTGAACTTTAAAGGTAATAGTGCCCAGATTTCTTTAAACTGGGTGGTGAATAAACACACAATGAAAGACATGGCAGCAATTTCAAGAAAAACAACAGTAACTTGTATTACACCAGATAATATAAAATCTACCAAGAAGATAAAAGTACATAAGAATCTAAAAATATCAGGAGCGAAAACCTTTTAAAAAGAAAAGCACACAGTCCACACTCTAAAGTCCTTTAAAACATAACAGTAGAGGATACAACCTTTGGTGCTCGAAGTCCAAGTTGCATGCTGTGATTGATCTTCCAACTGTCCCACTGAAATGCTCAGTTTGTCAAATGCTTGTTTCTCAACAGAAGTCTTGGTTCTTGTACACTGACTTTGTGAGTCTTCCCTCTCTCACTGGATCCAGTGTGTCTCTGGTAAAACTGTCTCTTCCTCCCTGGAGGTAGGTGTCACAGTCTGTGTGCCTTACGTTTTGTCAGCCACATATCCTCAACTGCCTGAGAGTCCCTGGGCTCAGTGCGAGTGATCTTGACATCTCTCTTCTACACCGTCTGCCCTTTCACACCATCTTCTGGATTGCTCCATCCCTTTTGCTTGTGCTTTTGCTCTTCGCACAGTCCAAACACCACCCACTGCCCAAAAGTATATAAATGCTTATCATCATGATGATCAATTAAACAATGGTACAAATCAATTTTATTTGCTTATCAATAGTGTAAACATATTTTCATTGGTAATAGAGCACTTTTGTCAGCTATCAAGAAGTACATACACCATGTCACAGGTGGCTGGGTGTGGTCAGCATTCAGCTGCCTATAAAAGGGTCCGCCTCCCGACAATCAAGGCTGGAGTCGGATGAGGAGGTGGACAAGGTCGGAGAAGGAGGTGGGCGAAGAGAGGCCCTGTGTGTAGAGAAGAGACAGCTAGGGAAGAAGCCGGGATTGTGAGAGACTGTGGGGGGCATTTGGTGGCGGTGCACATAGTGACTTTGTATATAGTAGTAGGATTGTGTGAATAAACGTGTGGTGATGGCTGAAACCGTGTCCTCCTGTCTGTGTCCGGGCTGTACCCTTTCACAACCACTGTATGCTGATTAAAAACCAATGTCCCCAGAACATGTTAATTTTCAAACCAGGTAAATACAAACATTTTCCAAGGAAGCAGGCAGTTCTGTTATCACAATCTTATATGTTAATGAGATTCAAAACAGTTTCATCTTCAAAGCAAACAGGGAAATATCAATGTCCTGTAGACAGACATCAACAATAACCTGTAACAGTATCATTAAGGAAATTTGCACCCCAGTCACAATAAAGGGTTCCTATTGCCCCTTCATTTATTATTTACATGTTTTTTGCCTAAAAGAAAAAGAAAACCACCTATTATACAAAAAAAATGTTCCCCTTTGTCATCTTTTTGTGTTCTAACATGTTAAACTACAAAGGTAAAGTAATAGGCATAAATGAAACCAGCAGACCCCCGTGACCCTGTGTTAGGATATAGCGGGTTGGATAATGGATGGATATCAATTTTTGTCTCATGTAATCATTTCAGCTCAGGTTTAAAAATAATAATTCAACCAAATAATGATAATGACAGTTGTAGGGTGACCTGGGGATGCCTTGTGCCATTTTGTGTTGTACTGTTAATCACTTAATGTCATTAGCTTCTCCAATACATATGGTAATTGTAATGTCACAGTTTATACCTGTTCAGATCTAGTTTAATCCTTTATTCATCATATACAGTTTATGTTCTACTAGAATTGTTATTTGGGGCCATAGTGATTTGAATGTTTTCCTCATCTTACCACAACTGCTAATTCCCTTTTAGTTTGCATTTCTGTTAATTCTCCTGATTTTATCCTTGCTTTCTCCTTTCTATTCAGCTCTCCTCTTATTAATATTTCTACAGTTATCTTGTTAATTTGAGTGCTTTTACTACTTTAACAATTGCTTTGTTGTTTTAGGTAATACAATTGGCTTTCCTATAAAATATCATGTTATAATTGTTCCCCTTTAATTCTTTCTGTCGCTGTCTGGTAATGAATCCTGGATCAGGGCCAGTCAGTTAAACTCAGTTGTAAGCTACTAGACAACTAAAAACATAGCACCACCCACAATCCTAAGTAAGATGAAATCAGAAAGTAACTATACTGCAGTGTGAAGATGAGGCCCAAACAAATCTCAGCATGTCTAATCCTCAGGATATTTTTTATCTTCTGACAGAAATTAATATTTAAAAGACTGTTTTGGCAAAGCTTTTGAAATGCAATCACACCCAAAACATGCAGCATTTGCAGGCCCCAGGACTACAATCTAGGTGTGGTCACCATGATTCATTTATTAAAGAGGCCTTTATATTCTGGGTGAAATAAATGAAAGGCTTGATTGACATCCACATATTTCCTGAAGGTTCCTCACCTCCAAAAGCCAAACAGGTTTGTCTGCCTGTCATCTTACTCAAGTGGTTCTAGCCTGCAGGCCATTTGGATAGGTTTGCTTCTCATAAATGTATAACACTAGAAAAAAAACAAAGGTCTGACCTTTACAAATAGCAAACACGGGTGCATGCTGATAGAGAAGGGAAGGTTTCAGTGATACAGTGAATACTTTGTAATGGACAAGTTTGATATATCTCTAACTCTAACCCTGAGAAGACAATAATAATTTCATGATATCCAGAAGTTAGGTATGGAACACGGCCTAAATGGAGACTATCTAGTAAGCAGTTCCATAATCTTTCATATAACAATTTCCTCCAACTAACAGCTCTCAAGCTTTATTTAATATAAACCATTTATTATTTATTATGATTATTTAAATTAGTCACATTAAATACCGACACAACTATTGAATTGCATCTATATAACACTAAGGTTAATGTGTCAAGTTATTTTAACAATAAAATCATGAAAAAACATGTCTTCACCTAAACCAGCCTTATGAATGGATATTCTGTTGTAACCAAAAAACACCACATACAAGAAGGGGTTGTTAATAGAGAGAGACACTGATATTGCCAAAATGTGCAATTCTAAAGGTTACACATATCACTCTGGTCAACATAAAGAACGCAACATAAACAACAACTTGGATGTGGTTTATTTCAGAGCTACAGGAATGGATGGGGGATTCTTGAAAAGGATTCTAAAACAAGGAGGAACAAAAGGCAATTAAGCTAGCTTGTGGTTTCTGTAATAATTTCATCAAGTTGAGGACCTTTGCCATCTTATTAGGTTGTTGTGTCTTTTGGTTTTCCAATTTGTTCTTTTACTCTTTAAACTGAGTACCTACTGTGTAGATCAGGTGTGACCAGCTCCGACCCTAGAGATCTGCAGTGGCTGCAGATTTTTTATTCCAACCCAGTTGCTTAATTAGAAGCCAATCCTCACCAATAACAGATTTTGTTTAATTTCAGTGTTTGTTAGTGTTTTAACTCTACTATGTCAGTTCATTCTTAAATCACAGAATTTTTTTTTTCCTTTCTAATGATACATGTATCATCCAAATGATTTGAAGCCTAAAACAGATGAGTAATTTTCAGTTCTTCACTTTCTCTTCAGTTACCTTCTGAGTACTTAATTAAACCAAATAGTAAATGATGAATACACACAGGTGAAAATGGACACAACTAGATGTAGAACTACTGGTTCCTTTGTCATTTGCATCTTATTGCTAAAAAGGATCAGTTAAAACAATGAATAGATCTGTTTAAGACTAAAATAAGCGGTTAAGGATTCAAAAGCTTAATAAACGAGACAACTAAAATGAAGCAGAAAAATGTCAATAGAGCAAAAAGTGCTTCATCAGCAATGAATGATTTCTCATTAAGCAATTGGGTTGGAACAAAAACCTGAAGCCACTGCAGCCCTCCAGGACCGATGTTGCTCAGCCTTGATTTAAAGGGTCTGAGTCTTAAATAGCAACTACTGTAAATTAAATGAAGTTAATTAGTACCAAAAATTACCCACTAATTAAGAAAATGGTTAGAATGAAAACCTGTAACCAACTATGTCTCCTGGATTGGAGTTGGCCACCCCGGTGTAGATGTTGCTACTGGTTTTCGATGTCATTGTAAGCATTTCAGGGATACTGTGGAGGGAAACACATGAACTCCCAGATCAATGACAAACTCATTATATCACAGACACATGGAAAACACGCAGTAAAGTGTGATGACCATCTTTGTTAAATATATTAAACTACCAAAATGTATTTGAATCCATTCAGTTCCATTCAATAGATTAAAAAACACAATTTCTACCTTTTCAGTAATATATTAGACCTTCATCTGGAAAAAGAGAGGTGATAAAAAAATAATTAAAATGGGTTGAGGCCACTAATGTCACTTTCTAAATTACATTAACTACAAAGAGTCAACTTCAATGACTATACTTATGAGAATTCCAGAAGAAAGTAAAAATGTAGGGATAAAGCATGAATGATTAGATGTAAAAAAATCAGAAACATGTATGCAGTCTTAAAAGATATTTGAAAAGCACCTCACAAAGGTAGTAAAAAAATGAATCATATACGCAAAATGAGCGAAGGGAAGCAAACTATAAAATTGACTTACGTGTTCAAATTGAGGTAATGTTGTCATCCTGCAGGCAGTAAGGAGAAACCATTAACTTGCTAATAAATTTTTTAAAGTTTAGGACATAAATTAAGAGAGGTTCAGCTCACACTCCCTAGTTTTTTTTGGTTTTTTTTCAGATAAGAGCAAACAGGTGCATCCCAATTGTCAACTACATACAGTAAATGTCTTTTTGTCACAGACGGCTAAATTGGAGGCCATATGCTTATATTATGTTCATACATGTGTGAATATTGCGTTCTACAGAGACAATGAAGTGAAGTAATTAGTACTTCACTACTCCAGAGTACTGTGTTTGACTACCAGCTGAGGTACTGTCTGTGTGGAGCTGGCATGCTCATGTCTGCATAGGTTATCTTATATATCTTAAAGACGTGTCATGTAGTTTAGGTTATTTGACAATTCTTAGATTTGCCCTAGGAGTGAATATGAGTTTGCGCCTTAATCTAACTATGATGGTTATGATGGTTCCTTGTCCATGGTTTTCTACATTGCTCCTGATGTTGCTACAGGCAGTGATTCTCATGATATCTCTCTCTATATATAAAATCCAACGTCTGTCTGTCTTTCTGTCTGTTTGCTTTTCACGGGACAACTACTTAACGGATTTAGATCAGGTTTTTTCTATAATTTGTTGGAACATTCCAGTTGATTTTGTGACTTTTCTCATCGTGCTAAGCATTATAGTTCAGTTGAAGCACGATTTATTTGTGCAAATCCAACAGACAGACTGCGTGCCGAGGGGAGGGGAAGGCAGGACCTCAGGAGTAGGGAACCGGATGGGTCCATCCTTACTCACGTGCCAGCCTCCGTTTGAGTCACTGTACCTATCGCCACGTGTTGGAATGTACCTTGCCTCCTCTTAGCTAGCAATACCTGTTTGTTCAGCAGATATTATCATCTAGATATTGTTAAAGAGTAAGGTTTGACGTTTTTGAGAGAGAGATCACAGCTACGTGTGTTTTAGAGGGTACCTGTTCATTGGCAGAGATATCACAGCCACATGCTCTTCTCCTCATGAGGGGGACGCTCTCCCATCAGTTGAACACAGTCAGATATAGTGGGAATGTTTGATGTTGGAGCGTACCTACCTTCTGCTTGGCCAGAGATACCTTGCCAAGTTTTTACATTTTAGGCAAAGAGATCACAGCTACATTCTCGCCCCGATAGCAAAACCAAAAATAGTGTATATCAAGAGGCCCTCGGATATGAAAGCAATCAATATAAATTCTTCTCAATACAAATGATTACATTTTTTTTTAAATTGATTTTTAAAGTTTGTCCTGTTTCACTACTACACGGGCGGAGCTGTGGGGGACAGCTAATTAAATTATATAATCATGCTTATCTTTAAATCATGACATCATTAAAATGAACGTGGAGAGAAGGCTAATAAGATCTTAGTTCAACAAATACACAAGCAGGAAGTTCGCAATAACAGATATTACCAACACAGATGGCGATAAAATCATTGACCATAAAAATATAACCAACACATTTACAGAATACTATAAGTCCATATATTCTACTCAATTTAAAGAAGATAATTTTTGATACATTACAAATACCACATCTAGATACTATTAGTGCATTGGAACTACATAAATATCTGACACTCTCAGACTTTCTAAACTTCTAGCTAGAAGGATTGAGAAAGTTCTTCCTTATGTAATGCCACAAGACCAAACTGGATTTATCAAAAGCAGACACAGCTTCTAATCTTCGATGTTTGTTTAATGTATAATATACTCAGCCATAAAATCTAACACACCAGTGATCTTATTATCTTTGGACATAGAAAAATTATCTGACATGGAAATATACATTTTGACAAACCAATAGGACTACCTAATTACCACATTGTACAAATTTGGGTTAGGCCCAAACATACATGCATGGATAAAACTACTTTATACCAGTCCAGAAGCCTCTGTTTGCTTAACAACATTATTTCAAACTGCTTCAAACCAGAATGTGGTATTCGACATCGATGCCTCCTATCATCATTGCTTTTTGCAGTCACTAGCCATTGAGTCATTAGCCATTCACTTTAGAAATAAATCAGAGATAAAGGGGATTACCGGAGAAGTGCTTTAACAGACACCATCACTATAGGCAGATGATATGGTACTGTATATATCAGACCCACAAACTTCAGTACCCGTAGTTCTTAATGCACTAGCAGAATTCAAAAGATATCTGGACTCAAAATTAATTTAAATAAAAATGTGCTTTTTCTAGTGAACTCTCTTGCACACAATATTAGACTAAACACCTACCCATTTATTTTAGTAGATCAGTTTAAATACCTAGGGGTAAAAATCAAAAATAAACATAGTAGATCTCAAAATCACTTTGCTATCAGCATGGAATAAATTCAACAAGATGTGAATAGATGGTCTACCATTCATCTTACATTAGCAGGGAGAATCAATACTGTTAAGATATACATCCTTCACAAGCTTCTTTTTCTATTTCAGAGCATCCCCATATACATTAACAGATCATTCTTTAAGAAATTAGACTCAATTATAACTTATAACAATTTATTTGAAATTTGAAACATCCATGCATTTAAAGGGTAACTCTACAATGACCTAAAACAGAACATTACCTAACTTTCAATTTTATTACTGACAAATATACAAGCTATAAAGACATGGAAATTGACAAAAATGTATGAATATACACAAGCCAGGTCTGCAATAGAAATAAAATCTTGCTGTACTTCTTTATATACCCAGCTTTGTGCCCCAGTAAATACAAATTATCATATATATACTAATAATTCAATTGTCCATCAATTACTGAGAATATGAAACCAATGTAGGAAGCATTTTAAGGCAGATAAGCTTTTATCTGTTGCACCTCTACATGATAATCAGCTTTTTATATCCTCACAAACCTACACAGTATTTAATGTTTGGAAATTGTCTAGGATTAAAACACTTAGACAATTATATATAGATAATGTCTTTGAATCTTATGTACAATTACAATTCAGACTTAACTTCCCATCAACACAATTTTTCCACTGGTTTCAAATCGGAAACTTTGCTAAAAGGAACCTGTCCAATTTTCCTCACCTCTTACCCATTTCTCTTCCAGAAGAAATGCTGACCAGTATTGAAGAGTCAAAAAGCATCCCAATAATATATAAAAATATTTTAAAGTTTCCTCATTTCAAAGATTCCAGGGTACGTTAAGGAAAGGATCCATGCATAGCCACACTCCATACGTGCAAAGAATTCAATCACTCAACTTAAAATGTTTTATTGATCACATTTATCTAATTTAAAATTGTCTGACATATATCCAGGCCAATATTCAACCTGTGAATGTTGCAATCCAGCTTCACTGACCACATGGTTTGGGCATGCACCAAATTAACATTGGACAAAAATCTTTGAAGGTCTATCAGACAGTCTTGGTGTCACAATCGCTCCTAACCCATTAACAGCTGTGTTTGGTGTAGTCTCAGATGGGCTTAAAGTAGAGATGGACAAATTAATTGTAATTGCCTATACCACTAGCACGCTACTATCTTGCTCAACTGAAAGAATCCCAGTCCACCTGTTATAACTCAGTGGGTAACTGATGTCCTATACTATTTGAAATTGGAAAAAATCAAATTCTCACTTAGAGGATCTGTTCAAAACTTTTTTAAATATGGCAAGATCTAACTAATAAAATTTTAGAATAGGCATTTATATATCAGGGAGGGCAGTGGTAGCGCTGCAGCCTCTCAGTTAGGAGACCCGGGTTTGTGTCCTGGGTCCTCCCTGAGTGGAGTTTGCATGTTCTCCCCGTGTCTGTTTGGGTTTCCTCCCACAGTCCAAAAACATGCAGGTTAGGTGGATTGGCGATTCTAAATTGGCCCCGGTGTGTGCTTTGTGTGTGGGTGTGTGTGTCCTGCGGTGGGTTGGCACCCTGCCTGGGACTGGTTCCTGCCTTGTGCCCTGTGTTGGCTGGGATTGGCTCCAGCAGACCTGTGTTCGGATTCAGCGGGTTGGAAAATGGATGGATGGATATATCGGGGAAAAGGACATTTTCCCTTCTTTGTTGCTTTAAAGATTTCCTCTTGCTGTTGGCTCTCCACTCTTTTTCTAGGGTGGGGGATAAATTCTGGTTTGTTAAGTTTGACTCAATTAGGGTTAGACTTGATCGTATGGAATGTTATTTTCTTCAAATAAAATCAATAAAATTTAAAATATACTGTCAATATTTAACGTTGGATTAGTTTTGTACTACTAAGTAGGCAGCAGTTGTACAAGTACTGCTTGATTATAGCACTCATGCAAAACTGTCATGGACTGTTATAAGAACCTTGCTATAAAGAATTGTAAAATTTCTGAAGTGTACCTACTTAAAAATCAGCAGTCAACAATCAAATACACTCTTGTAGACTAAACACAGGAAAGAAAACACAAAAGAAATAATTAGAAAGGTAGGCCAACACAACAAACCCTAAAAGTGCACAGAGCTTTAACAGTGTAACATTGGATTACAACATAATTCAGATTATCAGCTGTACCACTATATAATGTATTCGTTATCCTTAATTTGCAGGATGATTTTTTTCTCCCCCGTAAGCCATAGGGCAAAAGGAAAAGAAACAACAAAGAAAAGATAAAATTGCAAAATACAATAAAGGGTTTTGCACTTCTTACTAAAGAGACTGGTAAAGTGTAGTTTCTAAAAAAGGTTGCCATATTTTATAAAATAGGCAAGTTGATGTCTAACAAATAGTTTGAGATAATACAACATGTCCCTTACTCCAAGTAAAGTAAATGGTGAAATAATAGGTGTGCTTAGTGAAACAAAAGTCACTAAATTATACTGAGAAGTGAGCAATTGGGCTAAGTTTCCAAAGACTGCTGAAATTTCTTGAGGACCTACTGAAATATAAAGAACATATGAAATCGGAGTAAAAAGACCAGTTCAGTAGGGTGCCAGTTTTGGACACAGTTAGCATATAAGCCTAACATAGACACAAAACTCCAAGTCACACATCTACAGTACATATTGAATCATTTGGTAGCTAAGACTTACATATGCTAGTGAATGTATGCATACTGTATGTTTCTGAAAGTATGAAAACATAGCTGCAAAGCACAAATTATTCCACAAAAAATTCTTCAAGAAACAGTTATGAACAACAATAGGACTACAGTCCTAACAGGCCACCATGCATATGTATAGCAGCTACACTCATAACAGGAATAAAAACAAGGAACAGTAGGCATAAGCTTTTAGTGTTGACTTCTGTTAAGAAGCCATTGCCTGTGGTAGTTTCCAGCACACTGTGGTACACTCTACAAATTTATGTGCCTTGTAGCAAACAATAAAACCAGTATTTTAAAGATTAATGATCTAGGATTCATGGTACAGTTCTTCATCTGTGTCACATCCAACAAGTGCCTTTCCCCTTACATTGTGGATAAGAGAATTACAAAGTAAGCTAATGGTGAGAATTAAGAAACTACATTAGGCTTCTGCTCATGGAGTGGAGTCTACAGTCTCTCTATATGGTGGTATTTTAAATCAGAGACGGTGTTCACATAAAGCTGTCACCTTAGGGTGAAAAGAATATCTTTCTTTGCTACTTGATTCATCACAATCATCATCATTATTTTTATTTTTTTGCTAAATACACAGGCAGATTACTACAGCTCTGAAAAGTGTTCTGCAGTACAAATGATTTTGCCTATAAATTTGTTTAAATAGACATCATATAAATGATGTCTGTATGACAACTAAGGCATGGGAAACATGCTTCAGGGTATTTGCTCTCTGAAGTACCATCTAAGGCATTACTTGATGCTACAATATTTCTTTTTACACTATATCACTCCATTCTGCAAAACTAAAATACATTAGGAATTAAAGATGATGTAACATCATTGATATGAAATGACAACAGACAATCAAACTGACAAAATCAACATAATAAAGGACCAATTTTCACAGAAAATGAATGTAGAACAGGAAAGACTACATTTTTTTCTCCATTTTTTCCATAGGAAATAGGGAAAGGTGTTTAAGACCAGGTACTTAGTATTAAGTACCTTAATTGTTCAATTATGTTTTTTGGTTTTGCCACTTGGTTCTTATGATCTTTTCTTGAATTTGAGAAGCGCCTGTCCTACAACCAGTCTCTCCCCTTTTTAAAAGTTTTTATATTTTTCTATATGTTCTTAAGTAGCATCATCTCTGCATCATTTTGGGCTTCTCCTTTGCCTATTGCTGCGTTTTTGTTTTGCCAACAATGTTATTTTCAGTCATTTGTTCTATAGGAATACTACATGTGACATCACAATAGCTGATTTAATTTAAGATGGCACAGTGGTTGCAGCAGGTGGAGAAACTCAAACACAAAAGATTTACAATTAGTTATTCCAGGGAAAATACATTTAAGTAAACAGGAATTTTTGACTAAGACTTTGACAAATTATTTTTGGCTCACTAAAATTTGGTGCTTTGCTTTGTTGCATTTGACTTACTGCTTTTGTCCCCTGCATGTCCTCTGACCTTTGCTTTGTTTTGCTCCATTTATGTTTCACATAAAATTTATTCAGAAGAATAACTATAAACACTATGGCAGTGACATCAAAAATGTAAGAATATTAGTAAAATATTATTTGTTATCATTTAATAAAAATATTGTCCTACATTGCTCTAAAAAATGTAAGATGTTCACACTATTCATTTCAGTATTTACATTAGTATGTTTGTTACGTGTGCATTTCTTATACATTATTTTACTGATTGGTAGCATAGTAACATCTTTTGATTTCGAGTTTTTCATTACTATCTTTTGCATTCTGTAATTACGTTGATTAGACTACCAATGTCTATTAAATCAGAAATGTTGCCATTTCTATATGTACTGCATTGTTCTTTATTGGCTCACATGTCTAAATTGCTACTACAAAATATTTAGCCTGGAGACTATACTTACTGTATATTATGTAATAATATAATTCTGCACTTAACACTCATTGATATACTTTTGGACACGCTATCTTTGGTTACATAACATTTACTATCAGCATAATAGTAGTAAGTGGTAATTAAGAATACAATATAGTACCTACCATATACAGTGCATCCAGAAAGTATTCACAGCGCATCACTTTTTCCACATTTTGTTATGTTACAGCCTTATTCCAAAATGGATTTAAAGTCATTTTTTTCCTCAGAATTCTGCACACAACACCCCATAATGACAACGTGAAAAAAGTTTACTTGAGGTTTTTGCAAATTTATTAAAAATAAAAAAACTGAGAAATCCAATGTACATAAGTATTCACAGCCTTTGCTCAATACTTTGTCGATGAACCTTTGGCAGCAATTACAGCCTCAAGTCTTTTTGAATATGATGCCACAAGCTTGGCACACCTATCCTTGGCCAGTTTTGCCCATTCCTCTTTGCAGCACCTCTCAAGCTCCATCAGTTTGGATGGGAAGCGTCGGTGCACAGCCATTTTAAAGATCTCTCCAGAGATGTTCAATCGGATTCAAGTCTGGGCTCTGGCTGGGCCACTCAAGGACATTCACAGAGTTGTCCTGAAGCCACTCCTTTGATATCTTGGCTGTGTGCTTACGGTCCTTGTCCTGCTGAAAGATGAACCGTCGCCCCAGTCTGAGGTCAAGAGCACTCTGGAGCAGGTTTTCATCCAGGATGTCTCTGTACATTGCTGCAGTCATCTTTCCCTTTATCCTGACTAGTCTCCCAGTCCCTGCCGCTGAAAAACATCCCCACAGCATAATGCTGCCACCACCATGCTTCACTGTAGGGATGGGGCCAGGTTTCCTCCAAACGTGATGCCTGGCATTCACACCAAAGAGTTCAATCTTTGTCTCATCAGACCAGAGAATTTTCTTTCTCATGGTCTGACAGTCCTTCTGGTGCCTTTTGGCAAACTCCAGGTGGGCTGCCATGTGCCTTTTACTAAGGAGTGGCTTCCGTCTGGCCACTCTACCATACAGGCCTGATTGGTGGATTGCTGCAGAGATGGTTGTCATTTTGGAAGGTTCTCCTCTCTCCAAAGAGGACCTCTGGAGCTCTGACAGAGTGACAATCGGGTTCTTGGTCACCTCCCTGACTAAGGCCCTTCTCCCCCGATCGCTCAGTTTAGATGGCCGGTCAGCTCTAGTAAGAGTTCTGGTGGTTTCGAACTTCTTCCACTTACGGATGATGGAGGCCACTGTGCTCATTGGGACCTTCAAAGCAGCAGAAATTTTTCTTTAACCTTCCCCAGATTTGTGCCTTGAGACAATCCTGTCTCGGAGGTCTACAGACAATTCCTTTGACTTCATTCTTGGTTTGTGCTCTGACATGAACTGTCTACTGTGGGACCTTATAGAGACAGGTGTGTGCCTTTCCAAATCATGTCCAATCAACTGAATTTACCACAGGTGGACTCCAATGAAGCCGCAGAAACATCTCAAGGATGATCAGGGGAAACAGGATGCACCTGAGCTCAATTTCGAGCTCCACAGCAAAGGCTGTGAATACTTATGTACATGTGCTTTCTCATTTTTTTATTTTTAATAAATTTGCAAAAACCTCAAGTAAACATTTTTCACGTTGTCATTATGGGGTGTTTTGTGTAGAATTCTGAGGAAAAAAATGAATTTAATCCATTTTGGAATAAGGCTGTAACATAACAAAATGTGGAAAAAGTGATGCGCTGTGAATACTTTCCGGATGCACTGTATATACACATATAATAATAATAGTAAAAATAATAATAATAAATTTGATTAAATCCTTTCAAGGTACTCAAGAACACTACTGTACATCAAATATACATAATATCAAGCAGTACTTAACAAGATGAACAAAAAGCAATATTAAAAAGATAAGTTTTAAGTTTAGATTTAAAAACAGAAAGTGAGGTACATGTGTGGAGCTCCAAAGACGGGGCTTTCCATAACTGTGGCTCTGATATACTAAAAGCCCAATCACCCATAGTGCGCAACCTCCATAGTGGAATGGTTAACGCCAAGGAGTCAGAAGAACAAAGTAAACGTTTTAAATGTGTAACCTCCCTTGCCGCGGAAGTTTGTATACTGTATATTATAGCTTGTTTAGACTCTAAGCAGAGATACCAAACAACACTGCATTGGAATTGTCAGGTCTCGAAGTAAGAAAAGCATGGATAAGTATCTTATTTTCCATATCAGATAGCAATGGACGCAGTCTTGATATTTGCTTAAGGTGGAAAAAGGCAACCTTATTAATATTATTAATATGTGGATCGAAAGAGAGAGTGTGGAATCAAGAATAACCTATGCTGACAAAGATGTAATGATGCCCAGGATTTGTAGTGGGACATTATTTATTTTCCTTGAAGTGTCAGAAGATGAAAAATTAAAGTCTGAGCCTTATCACTATTCAGTTTGAGAAAGTTCCCAGACAACAAGTGTTTTATGCCAGCCAAACAGGCAACCAATACAGGAAGAGGTAATGTTTGTGTAAGCCAAGTGTGTAGCCCTATGTATCATCAGTATAACAATAAATTCATAGACCATGCCATCTAATAAAGGTACCAAGAGGAATCATATAAATGATAAAAATCAGAGGGTCAAGAACTAATCCCCGGTGGACACCCTGGAGCAGATGAGATGGGTCAGAGCTAAACCGTCGGTCCTTAAGGTACAATTAAAACAATGCAGGAACACTTCCAGCAATATTTAACTCATTCTCAACTCTAAACAAAATATTAGATATAGCTGCTGTATTAATATCACATACTTGGAATATGTCAACTACATTATAAATTCTAATTAAATTTGGTAACATTTCAATAAATACAGAGTACAAATTATACTGAAACCAGGTAATTAATATTACTATGCTTCCTAGTTGCGTAAACACAATAAATGTAGCTTACTAGCTCAGGTATTCAACTGTTTAAATTCATATTGAGCAGGTTGGCAGTGCCCATACTGTAAAAAATATGAAACAAATTGTGCTGTAATTCTCTACTTTAAAAGTGTCTTGAGATGTTATTTACACTGTAAAGAACATTACAAAATAACACATTTTTCGTTAAAAGTAGTAAACATGCACAAACTACTCTGGGTCAGGGATTAAAAATGCTAGCTTGACCTCCAAGGTTGTTCCTGTTTTTATTTTTATTTTATTTTATTGTAGAATCAACTCTCAGCAGCGGCCAGCAGGGCAACCATGCAGCGCATGCGTATGGGCGCCGTTCTCATTCCCTACCACCTTCGCCATCACTTCCCCTACCTCTTCATATCTTAAATCATTCTTGAGGCAGATTGAAGACTTAAATGCCAGCTTAAGTTAAAAATTAAAGAAAACGTACTAAGTAATTGCAACACAAACACTGACAGTCATTTTTAATGTGAAAAGATTCAGACGAAAGTAGAGATGAAGTGGGCTGCTAGAGTGGAGAAAAGAAGAGTTGGTCAGGAAGCAGCAAGCGCATCAACCTCTGAGCAAATGAATGCTAAACGTACAGAGAAAAAGGATGAAAACTATGCATGTTCAAGTCAAGTGTATTCACTGCACGTTATCGTGCAGTGTGCCATTACTGGTATTTAATAATTACGATTGGTCATCTTCAACCTAACATTTCTTTTTAAATGAGGGAAATGTCTTACAAGAGGGCAAACACAAAAATGCAACATCACCCAATAGCCTACTAATTATAAAATAAACTGACCATAAGACATGGTCTTTCAAGATATGGATAAAGTTTGTAGCTGATGGAAAATCCTTGGACTTTAGGGACAAGATCTGCTACAACTAGATATTAGCAAACACATTTTCTGGTAGAATAAATTTTCCCCTGATATTTTCCCTGCCCAAATCTAGATTCTAACACATTCAGTTCCACTGCATTTTTTACTTATCATGGCAAAAAGAGGCATGATGGACTATTCACCAATTGTACCTTTTTGCCCGTTACTTAAACATACACTCTGTTACAAAAAATATCTGAACAGCCCATCTTGCATGAAAATCAGCAAAAGAGAGATCAGTATGACAGGTACACATTTAATTAGGTCTATATTCACATTAGCCTCACAACTGGCCATGAAGGACAGCAGATTGAGCTCAGCATAGAACTTTGATAACCAAAAAATTGGAATCCTGAGTAACTGTAGGATTCCTGATGTGTCAATGAAGCATACTAAAAATACTGCATTTGTCAGTGAATCAAGCCAATAACTGAGTTTGACAGAGGTCAAACCATTTGTCTTCATGAAAATGAACATACAGCTCGTTATACAACAATTATGGTGGCAGCACAATTCAGACTGCAGTATGATCATGTTGATAATGCTTGCTGAAAGTTTCTCAAATCAATTTGGATGAGTCTGGGAAGCCAACACAAACAACACCACATGGACTGATTGAACATGAGACTGACCATTACAGCAACAATGCCAATGCTTTCCATCTTCTTCAAAGATGTATCTGCCACAGATCACCAGGTAACACCTTGGACCCTACGCTGATAACTCATTGAAGTCTCTGGGCTGAGGAAACTGGATTTCTACATGGATATGATTTTTTTTAAGTACATTTCATCCTAATGCAAAATAATCCACAAATGTCACTTTTTTCTGAACCAATAAAAGTGTTCTTTTACTTTGAGTTCTACGTAATTTTATTTTGTTACCTGCTCTTTACAGAAGTTTTGATTGACTTAATTGCTGCATCTGAGCACAACTATTTTTTGACACAGAATGAATAAAACAAGCAACTTGTGCAATTAGACTCGGCTTCTTTCCGGAACTCAATCTACCCATGAAACATGAAAATGTATGAAGGTTATGTATCAAAATTGTAATGTTTAGTAAAAAGGGGTGCAATCACTAACATTTTCCAGTTTGTGTTTTAATTTCTATACGGAGTGAAATTAGGGTGTAGTGGTTAGTTAGGTCTTTTGCCTCACAGCTCCAGAGTCTAATATTCAGAAATCATCTTTGCCATTGTCTGCATAGAGTGTACATATCTCACTGGATATTTCAGTATTCTACTGTATCCCAAAATTAAGCATGTTAGGTTAATTGGCTATATATGCATACAGTATACTGTATATGAGTCGTAAGTGGCAAGTGAGGTGGCGTTCAATGAAGTGGTGGCCCCATCCAGGGTTCATTCCTGCATTACAGCCAATGCTACTGAGAAAAACTCTTTTAAAATACAGACATTTGTTAATGAAGAAGCAACTGTTTCTAGTACAGAGAATGACTATCTATTCTCTGTTAAACACTGTACTAAATATATAAGCCTGTGTCCTTATCCATTTGTCCATACATCCAGTCTGTCTCATGGCTTCTGCATTTCACTATTTGAAGAGTATTACCAGAAAGTAAATGACTGAGCTAATGGTCTGAGAACTAAAAAATTTGAAAAGACAAAGTTAACTGAGCTTTCTTAACCCAGTTTTAAGGGATTGGAGCCTAAACCAGTGGCATCAGGTGCAAATCAGGAAACAACACTGGATAAAGGTACTAGTCCATTACACGCTCAGTCTCTCATACAATACCTCCTAGAATCATCTGTGTATAACTGTAGCAGGCATAATACAATAATACAAAAAATGATGTATTCACTGTAGAAATTACATCTTTTGCATGCAGTCCACATAAACAATATGGTATTGTCCGATTTAGACTATAATTATGTAAAGCAGACTAAATGTTTATCATGCATCCTACAAACAGAATGTTACCACTACATACACTCCATGTATATGGATGCTGAAATCTCTAGAATTCCTTGTCATTTAAAAACTTGATGACACTTTACTCAAACCAACCCTTTATACAACATGTGCTGATTGCAGCTGTGAATAAGCAAACAGATACTCTGTGGTAGACGTACTTGAATTAATATGAATTATTATGTTTATTTTTGTGATACAATTTTCACAAATACCTTCGACCCAAAAATGTGCAAAATGTTTGCAGTCTTTGAAACTACAGTAGCGGCAAATGCTAATCCATGTCACATTTGTACACCGGTTAACCTGTCCGTCTGGTAGCGCTTCTTGTCAACGTTTCAAATCAAAACACACACCCTGCTCTAGCGACTCTGGGCGTGGGATGGGCAAATCCATATTCACAAAGGTGTGGTCTGTCTGAGGTGTCTGCGGTAGCTGGGGCTCCAAGGAAGACTGCTGGAGCGTGCAGCGGCGGCGGCGGGCATCTGTTGAAGCTGACAATTTATCGCCAGACACAATGTCCACCCAGCACCTTAAGACGGCAACGGCCGGGGATTTGTTTAACACCTCTGAAAACACTTCCCTAGCGATTCCCTCAGAAAGGCAAGGAAAGTCCGATACTACCCGGCAGCAGCGCGTCTTGGAGCAAGTCAACACGATCAAAAGGAAAAAGTCAAAGTATGGGACCATCGCACAGAACACCATCAGAAGTAAGGGACTTTGCTGTCTTTCTGTCGAATGAGTGGTGGTTGCGGGGGGAATGAGAGTTGATTTGTTCGTAAAGCTGCACCAAACACTTGTGAGAAGTGAGATGCTGAGGAGTTAGGGGACGCTGCAGCGCCCCATCAGCACGTAAATACCCAAGACCTTATAAAATAACTTGTTATTACTGGTCCTCCTTTGTACAGTCTAAGGAATTATCCTCTCAAGGAAGAGCTTCGATCGTTTCATGATCGAAAAATGGTTAAAAAGAGACTGCGACATAGAAAATAGTTTAGACTCCACATGCTAACAGTATTATAAATCGTGGACTACCGTCAGTTAATGCAAGTGGATAAACCAAGTAGTGGGAGCAAGTTTCCTTTAATTATTGCAAAACTGCTTTCATCTTGAAATATGCTTTCTTTAATTTTAACTGTTGGACGGACAGAAGTCGACCTTTATTATCTAGATAATGTGTTCTTAGTTGTACCAATAATGGCAACTAAACAGTAGATTAAAAAAAAAACAACTTTTATTGGGTAACATCAGAAGTTAAATTATAACAATTTAATGCCCAACTTGCTAACTAATGTATTGTTAGATGATCTCTTGAACATTCTTTTACCCTACACAGGTGACAAAAGCTTCAATCTTTACTTTATGAAGTTATTTCAGGACAATTTCATATTACTGTTCAAGCCCAAAAGGCCCACCACACAAACATTACACAAAAATGAATGGCATTAAAATGAAATCTGACTTAACTAATCCATCTATCTTGTAGTCAATTTAATAAACCAGTTATACCACCATAGGATTACATCTTTGGGTACTAGGTACTAGGAACTAACCCTGGATGGGACGCAATTCCAAAGCACAATACATCCAAGTGTATTCACAGAATTCACAATACTCTTACTGCACAAAATTAGTGTAGCCAGCTAAATGGAGACCTACATCTTAAAACATGAGAGAGGCCTGAGTATCCCGAGACCATGTGGACAATCCATACATGCCCTGAATTGAAATTAGAACCCAGGTGCTGAAACACAGTTAACAACTGTGCTACGTGCCTTCCTGTTTAGCAGATGCAATAACATTGCACACCACGTGGTAATCATGTGAAGATGCCATGTATTTATAAAAAGCACACTACACACTCATAAGTTATTTTAATGTTTTGCATATATGTTAGAATTACATACTTTTCTGCAATATGTTTGTGCTTTCACATTAAACTCTTAACAGTGCTGGAAAAAATATATTATGCTGTATAAATAATTGGCAGATGCCAAAAACACACAGAAATCAGTATCTAATGCTAAATCTTGAAGTCAGTATTATTAAAAATTTTTAAACAGAATTATAAAGGAAACAGCAGTGAAGTAGGGCAGCATGGTAGCTCAGTGGTAGAGCTACTGCCTCGCAGTAAGGAGACCTGGGTTTGCTTCCCGGGTCCTGCCTGCGTGGAGTTTGCATGTTCTCCCCGTGTCTTCGTGGGTTTCCTTCCAAAGACATGCAGGTTAGGTGCATAGGCGATCCTAAATTTTCCCTAGTGTGTGTATGTGTTGCTTTGTGGTGGGCTGCTGCCCTGCCCGGGGTTTGTTCCTGCCTTGCGCCCTGTATTGGCTGGGATTGGCTCCAGCGGACTCCCGTGACCCTGTGTTGGGATATAGCAGGTTTGGACAGTGACTGACTGATAGCAGTGAAGTAGTTAAGACTGCTGAAGCATAGATCCACCATCCTGGCTTCAAATCCTGTACATGCTCAGTTTTTGTTTAGAGTTTGCTCCTAGTCTCTTAAGGCTTTTCTCTCACATTTTCAAAGGCATGCGTGCTGTGTTATTTGGTGATTCCAAATCAGTCCCATTTGAGTGTGAATGTAGTTGTGTGCTTAATTGGGCCCTGTGATCGACTGGTGTCTGGGTAACCAGGTTTAGTTTCCTCTCTTAAACTTTCAGAAACATGAATATTTGAATGCTATGCATACTGATATAGAAGTCTTAAAACCTTAATTATGAATCATAAACAGTTTCAGAAACAAATGACTTCTTCTTTATATACTGTACATACCTTAGTAGATATTGTCAAATACTAAACAGATTCCAGTATCATGGAAATTGGTGGTTGTTTATAAACAGACTAAGTAACTTCAAAAAATAAAAAAGTGAAAACCAGTGTCTAATTCAAAACAGATTATGTCAAATTCTACATAGATTTAAAAACTATCAGCTAATTCTGAGCTTAAAGAACGAAACACTATCCAACGAAAACAAACTTAAAATCAGGCTCAAGAGCAAATGTTTAATTATAAGCATACGTAGTAACTAGCGGTTAATGCTAAAAAGGCTTTAAAATAATAACATTAAAAAGAATTGGAATGAAATAGTTAATTCTTTAAGGCAATAATCCTTGCCTAATGTAAAATACTACCTGAAACCAGTACAAAATCTAAAAATCTAAATATGAAAACTGGAAAACAGTAACTGTAGCTCAGCATACATTGCTATCATTCAATTCATCTAACACATTAAACTTTTAGTAACAAGTGAGTAATACTATTCTACTTCAGAAATAAGAGACTCAGCCTAAACAAATCAGTGACTCAATAGTAACAGACTTAAACAACAGGTGGTAATGAGAAGCAAAAAAGCATATCAAAGCAACATTCTAACCAGGTTCATATAATTGATTTTTATTTATTTTTCTGACATTAACATGTTTTCTGATAACATTTTTATTTAGTCATGAAGCTTTGAAAATCTATGAGGTTTTGTAATTGGTACAGGCTTTGATCGGCTCTTTTTGATGATAGTACAAATGTGAAAAAAACAACTGTTGTGGTTCACTTGAATTTTTGTTTATAAATTACAATGCAAGTAAACTCATTGTTTTATTCAAAGGTAGAGTATTTTCAACTGTCTTTTTTATACGTGTGTAACTTTTCAGAACATGACAAGCTATCCCTCCCACAAACAATATAACAAAAGAACAGATGACCTTGTTGACTCTTTAACATATGCACTGGTAACTTAAACTACATATTGTTTTTATGACTGTGAGCCATGTTATGCGTCATGAAGTGTAACTTTGTAAAGTGATATATAAAATGTCACAGAATATATGAGTGTACAAGTGTCTGAAGCGAGTGTATGCATATTCCCAACAGCTTTGCTTATTTAAATGCAAAACAGCTGCACAAGGATATACTGATCAATAAGGAAAAGGTGGAGATAACCACTACATTTATAGTTGTGAGGGTAGACAAAGAGTGGGATTATTATACTTCTACTAGAAAGAGGAAAATCCTGTTCCTCTATCATCGCTACATGGTTTATGTGTCCAATATTGGGCAGGATATTTCATGTCAAAAATAATTTAATGTATGTGGTTATAAAGAAGGAAATATTTTTAAGAATTATTTTCCGTTAGTATAGCAATTAAATAGCATATTAAGCATTTAGACATCTATTCAAACGTCTGTAGTGTTTAACAGCTTATGATTTTTTCATGTGTTTGTGTTCATTTTTATGGGATTCCACCAATGCACAGAACAATTGTTGAGGACAGATAACCACTCCAAAGCAATCAGACTAAATATGGCTTTGTACTGAATAATACATATGCTGTTAAAACTACTCATTTTACTAACATAGGCAAGTCTGTGCAAGCGGGCATCTCAAAAAAACAGATGTTCTGTGAATCAGATCATGTTCTTTCATCTTCACTTTTCACCAGTGTATCATTCTCTGATGTTCTTTGCAGCTTCAGAAACAAACCGGAATTTTGTCATGTCTGCTAGTAGATCATGCCAATATAATAATACTGCAAAAAGGGAAGGGCAGCCTCAGCCTTAACCTCAAGGAGAATTTACTCAACACTTTGGCTTGCAAAACAAAGTTCTCTGTCTCACTTGTACCATTATTTAGATTCATCCAACCATGGTTGTGTATACTCTCATTGTATTATGGGGAACAAGCTCTAAAAGTATAAGGGCAGCTAGGGTTCTATCTGATTACATCTGAACTTCTAACATTATTTCATTGCTTACTCATGTCACATGCAGGATTGTTTACCAAATCCAAGAATAAAAAGGTGTTAAATATAGTGGATGTTCCCTAGAAGCAAATGTGTTTGACTATATAACTAAAATATTAATAGTTTGGTCATGTCTACATACATATATTATGGCACCAAATAACTAATCTAAGCCAATACTTTAGGTTCAGAATTAATTGTTATACAGCATGTTAACAATAGAATAGCTTGAGATTTTGTTTATTTTTTTACAGTGTGATTCTACAATAAAGGGGTGTGTTTGATAGCTGCAGTGTGATCTAGTATCTGAGCTGTTGAAATCTAAATCATGCAGTTGAACATTTACTCTGTAATACATACTCATTATAGGACACTTGACCTGCTGCTCAATTTTGAAAATACATAAAATAATACCCAGTTTATTTGTAACATGTTACATTTTTGGGTGGCAGCCTCAGCTAAATAAACTTATCTAAATTAAACTATCAGTACTAGCAATACATTGGTTAGTACTGCTGCTTTATGAATTTATTGCCTGTAGCTGAAATCCTCATATCTGGGTGGGTTTTTGTCTTGGTAGTCCGGCTTTATTCCGACTTTCCCAGAAATGTAGGTGTTAGGTTGACTGACAATTCTAAATTGTCCCTTTGTGTCTTAGGGATCCCCATAAAGGACTGGTGCCACATCCAGTTATCCCCTGCTTTGTGTCAGATTCTGCTGGCACAGGCTCCGGTCTCATTCAAGCCTGAAACAGAGTAAGTGGCCTGGAAAATGTTATACTGCTGGATAACATAGCACCATGATTAGGCGCTCTCTCAAGAGCCTAGACACAAATACTGGCCTGTCAATTGTTATTGTTGGTGTAGTGTGTAGTTTTTATGTTGTCCTCATGATTGCATAATGTAGGTCAACAGGGAACTTGAAATTGTAAGAAAGAGGGATAGCATTTCCTCCTATCACATGCAGGATTGGTTTCCTCATTCTGCTTCTTTTGTCAGGATATCTTATGAATCCCCACAACCCAGAAATGGATTGAGTGATTTCAAAATTGATGCACTGATTAAATAACACTGTTACTTAAGGTGTGTTTGATTTTTGTCTTAGCACTACCATAATTTGTTGTTTTGCATTTGTTTAAATTCACATCATCCAGCTATCAGGATAGTTTGTCATAGCTTTTAGTCAATAAGCTTTTCTTGAGCCAAAAGTGAGCATGGCACTATTTCCAATGTTTTGGGACTGTATTTCCAACTTAGGAGTACAAGAAGACCATTTTGTTCATAAAAGTTACAAAATTATAAACTTCAATCGTATGTACTAGAAATTAAAAAAAATGTTTTGTTTTATGTATCTTTTAACAAATGTAGCAATGACCACATTTTACTTTGCAAAATATAAGCATTTTTGCTTCACATGCAAATACTGTAGGGAACAACATTACAGTAAAAACAGTTTCATGTTTAAAACTGGCAATGATTTTTCATTCAAATCTCAGGTTATATTTACTTCAGAATTCAAAACAAGAAAGCAAATAGTGCAATGTGTGAAACTGTTCTGTAATTTATGCTTGTTTTAACTGCAAGGATGCCACAACTCTAATACACATGTACTGAAAAACAAATATTGTGCTGTTTGGTTTGAATTAGACAAGTTAAAACACACCAGCTTGAGAACTGAGACAATAAACATGGCTTATGCTTCTGAACAATATATTCAAATAACTGCAGGTCGATCTTTAGTATGAACTGTTATATTGTAAATGACTTTGTTTCAGTTTATGTGCACATCTTCAAACATTGTTCAGTAGATCAGCAACATTTTTAAACAGATATGAATAATACTCCTCTCTCCATTAGAAGAAATGTCAAATTAATACTTTCTATTCTATATAGCAACCACCAATTAATACTACAGGCTAATTCTGGTATCATCTTGTACACAGAGAGCAAGGGAATAAAGCAGATTTTAAAAGAAACAAATGGGAGATGAAAACAAAGAAAAGGAGAAGGCCTACTAGTGTTCAGAGAATAACAGGAGGTGTAAACACAGCAAGTAAAAATGGAACAATTGAGAGTCAGCAACTAATATGTAAAACCAAATGGAGGCCAAGAAACAAGGCAAAGGTTCCTAACAATAAAATCATATTGAAGCACCATTTAGTTTGCTATACTCTAACCAGTGAAACATGCCCGACGCTACTAAAATAAAATACAAAAAAAAAAAAAAAACAGTTAAGATTTGGAGCTGCTGATACTTCTTATGGTTTCTAAATAGTTGCTTGTTTCAGTTCCTTTACAATTATAATGTGTTTTATTACTTGTGGTGGCTCATATGAAGTAAGTAGAACTTTTCAATTTTGGCAACGTATTCTTTTCTTTTCACCATTACAAAATACATGTTGACATTGATGACATTGCTAATATAACTTATAATATACTGCTAAGTAGTGGACTATTTGACAATCTTCAGGATTGTTGCCGTGCATTTCTCATTCTCACATTCTGTATCCTGGACTTTTCTTGCATGCCTATGGGCCATCATGTTTGCCTCTTCTCAATTGCTGTATATGTGGGATTACTTCTTGGTTGTCTGTGTTCTTGAGCATCTTGTTTTCTTATTCTTTTTGTTCTTCATCACTTAATTGCTTTCTGAGGTGTTCTTGACAGGCAGCATATGTTGCTGCTCTTCTTTTTCTTTTGGCTATTGTGGTGGCTATCACTTGGTTTTTCAATCACTCTGCAGTGAACGCATGACCACAGGTCACTTGGTCATTGTTTATTTATGAGAAATAAAGTTTAATGTTCAATGATCAGTAAACATAATACATACACTCAATTATGAATTCTGAACGGGTTGCTGCTACCTCATTTTTTTAAATTTCCAGATCATAATAGGCTATATTCAGGATTACTTCTTGTTTGTCTATGTGCTTCAGCATTCTGTCTTCTTACTCATTCTTGTTGTTTGTCATGTAATTGGCTTCTGTGATTTGCTTGATGCTCTGCAGTTGATACTACTCTTCTTTCTGCCATTATGGTGGTTATCACTTTGTTTTACCATTACTTTGCAGTTAAAACATGACTACATGTCACTCTGCCAAGGTTGCCAATGCCTAAAAGTTTTTAAATTTCTGGAACAAATCAGGTCATAAGCTTTCGATTAAGAACATAATCAAGGTAGTTCATGAGTAATCCGATGACAGACAAATCTTAGCATTTTAAATACAATATATAGCTAGTTCTAAAAGTAGAATACCAGCCATCTTTTAAAATGTCCAAGCAATGACTGGCACGTGATGTTATAGAAATAAACAACATGGATATCCCATGTTGAAAGAGATTATAACAAAAAACAATCACAGGAAGATGACATGCTACATCACCATTGGAATGGAATAGTCCTTACAGTACTTCTATGAAAATTTCACATGAGAGATACTGCAGGAAAACACTCACCAGAAGATTTTACAGTATAACCAATTGTGCTGTACAATAATATAGAATCACGTACGTGAACTTTTGTAAAATGTATTATGTACACAAATAAACATTCTGTAAAATGAATAGGAAGTTGGGTCAAATGAAGTAAACAAGCTACATAGATTGGTACAGGAGTGTCTTAACACCTCAGTCATTGTCTATCTTTACAGATCTACATTCTTAAAAAAATGATTCTGTGATGGCTCCTTACTGTGTTGTGTGGGTTATTGTAAAGCCATTGCTAAACAAAGGAAAGGGTTCTTCACGTATGAAATTAGTTCTTTGGGCTTTGAAAAGATTCTTAATATGTGGACAAAATAAGAATCATTAATGTATAGTAGGGTACCTAGGAGGATACAAAAATATCAAAAACATCCAAAATTAGCCTGTGTCATTGTATACAGCAAGAGTCTTTTTAAGCTCAGGAATCTACTGGTGTTTCAAAAATTGTTATCATGTATGCATGATTAGATCTGTAGGAAGCTCCATAAACAAATAAACAAAGTATGTTTCTGTAAACTTCAAGTGGATTGTTCTTTTGGGATATAAAAATGGTTCCCCTATGGCATCGCATGGAACGAAGCACTTTGACACCTTTATTTTTTAGAGTTTAGGTATGTGTGTGTTTATTTCTTTCTCTTCATCATCCAACATACGCTCAGGTGCGTTAAATGCACTTCTATTTTTATTTATAAATTTGTTTGAGTGTTTGTGTATGTGCCTATGTGCTTGTGCCTCCATGTGTGCATACATGTATATTTAAATAAAGTTTGTGTCTCAAAAACTACTTGTGCAAATATTTTGCAATTCAGTAGGCCCCATGACTAAATGGAGCAGACTACAAAAATTCCCATTGAGTAAAACATTTCCTATAGTAGATATTGCTGAACATACGTCAAACTGTTACTGAAGGATACAGGGATAAGTACTGTATCAACCTGAACAAAAGCCTTGAGCCTATAACAGGACAAACATGATGCAAAACATACTGTATGTGAGTTTTTTTGGACACTGTCATTGTACATAGACCTCAGTGCTCAGGGCAGATACAGTATTTTGGAAATTGGATGTTGTAAATTGTTGTATCTTTGCTGGGATGTGGTCTTTTTAGGAGTGCCACATAATGCACAAGTTTCCAATGAAAACTGTAATTTTAGAATATGAAAATCCATTTTGATTTTCCACAGACCTCACACACAGACACCCATAGACACACCATGCTAAAATCAGTTTTTCCTGGCTATTGTAGAAACAGAATCTGAACATAACTCAAAAATGAATTTTGACCTCATCACGATACTTCCATTTACATGGAAGTAAAAAATAATATTAGTTCCCATAAAACCAAAACAAAATAAAGGCTAGAGGTCAAAAAATCTAAATTCATAGCACATTCAAATGTGCTGTGCTTGATGCTTGACTTTGTCGAATCTCCATTAAGTTTGTATTTGGATTATAGTCCAAATTGTTTTTCTTTTAATAATACTACTACTTATTTATTTGGTAAACTTTTAGCATCTTAAACCAGAATTTACCATGCGCAGGCTTATGCAACTTGTCAGAACCATTGCAGTATTCTTGAGTATTTTCAGCAAATACAGTATATGGAAGTAACTCCAGATTCACACATATTTTGCTAAAGGATACAATTTCATAGTAAATACAAATAGGACAAGCAAAGAACCATAAGGAATGTTTGTAATATATTTTTAAATAATTTTTTTTAGCTTTATTGGATCTAGGCTGAGTGACTTGTTTTTCTCGTCATACACATTTCATTGTATGTTGACCCTGTGTTAACCTATATATGACAAATAAACCTAAACCTAAACCTAAACCTAATACCATAAGAAAGAGCAAACACATGGCCTAACATCAAGTAAAATAAACTATCTGTTCTGCTTCCAATTTGGATAATCTTCACATAAAATATTATGAGCTCACAGTGTCAAAAATTACATTGAGATCAAGTAGAGTAAATATAAAGAGCCAAATATCACTCTCAACTACTTAGCCACACAGTTTTTTCATTAATTTGTTGATATGGACATGAATGTATTTGCATCTATAATACATTGAAGTAATTGGCATTAAACTATGCATTTTTGCATTTTATTAATAAGAAGAACTCACATGCTCTGACTTTTCTGTCATCTCTGAACCAGTTATAAATTTGCCCACTAGCTGTAAGGTGGGAGAATACTACAGCACACTGTCTAAAGCAGTAGATATAAAATGGCAAAGAGGACCATATATATTCTATCACAATTTGCAATCTCAATTTGTATCTTCTAAAATCAGCACAGATTCATATTAAAATACAAATAGCATCATGAACATGAGAAAAAAGGTGGATCAGCAGAGATCACCAGTTTCTCACAGTCCTTGGTTTGATTCCTAAATATGATGGCTTCTGTTTGCACATTTGATGCAATCCATGCTTCCTTTATGAAAAAAAAACATGCTGTTAGGCCATTTGCCAGCTCAAACCACACATTGAGCTTGTATTTGTGAGTACATCTGTGTGTGCTGCAATAGACTTTTCCTTTAATTGTTTTCTGTCTTGCTCCTTTTGGCACCCATTTGGAGGACCATAAAAAAATCAAAGTTATGAAGAGAATTCATATTCAGTTTAAACACATATCTGAGTAAACATTTAGAATTGATTTATAATTAGTAGCTTTTAATTATCAGTTTGTGGTGCTGTTGCTACACTGTGCTTAACTAATTTTCTGTTATATTTATAGCTATTTGGTTTTGTTTAATACTAAAAAATGAAAGGATTAAGTTGTAAGATACTGATAATCATTATTTATAATGGTTCTATGAAATAAGAAGTGTGCTCTCATAAGATCTTCAGACCATCAATGGAGTGTTGGTAGAGCTGGCTTTCAAGAGAGCTTGTACTCTAGCTTTCTGCTGTGCTATTTCCTTTTTAGTCTGATGTGTATACAGAAGTGCCACAAGCCATTTCAGACAAAGCCAGCAACTGACTAACACTTAGCTTTCAAGCATATCAACAAGCTCTTCCCACAAACAATGGAAAATATTTGGCACATAAATTATGCAAATTAAACCTTAGGGATATATACTTGAATATCTTAACATTGTTCATTTCATCTCTCAAGCAAGTCTCACCTTGCCACATTTTTTCATAATTATTAGAGAATACAGACCAAGGATTGATGTGTTAAATGTTTTAGAGGGGTTGTAACAAGTATAAAAAATGTAAAAAGGTAGTATTAGAAAGCAACTAGATTGCATCTTCATCTAAAGAGATCATTAAGTGACAATTGTATGGTTACAAGCATCATTTTATTAGAGGAATCATTATAATAAATGACAGATAACAAGCACATTTTCTAACTAGCTGCAAAACATTTTAATCAAAACATAATGGTTAGAATTACAAAATTAAAATAGGTGTTTTTTATAAATTAATTTGACTTATTCAGGTCAATGTCCATCAATTCCTGTGATAAAACATCTTTTATCATATATTAGGGTCACTTTCATCTCTGCATTTGGGGAAAAGGGCACTGTTGAGCAAAATGTAGTAAGTAATAAAATTGCCTTAATAATTTAACATATTGATAACATATTTATAACAAACTCAACATTATTCGTCATATTGAGATTTTCCCAATTTTCCATGATATGCTTATCCTTCGGTACTGTTTCTCTTCGGAGAATCCTTGGGTACTGCTGGTTTGACTTTGTTTCGAATGAGAGGTTGGACACAGAGTCCTGAATGAGGTACATTACCTGCATTGTGAGGGAGCATCAGTTATGGCACTACGGCCATGTGGAGCAAGAGTGTTTTCCAGCTTGCAGGATCCTCATTGTTAATGACCTAAGTGGCTGGACCAGGCCAGGGGGATGCCTACATAACACCTGATGGTATGATAACACATAGATGGTCACTCCTGGAGGGTGGGACTGGATTGCGTGTCTGCCTGGGGGGTTACCAACCAGGATCCTGAGCTGCTTCGTTGTGTGGTGTGTGCAGCAATGTGCTGTACCAGTGCATTCTCCCCAACCTGACCTGACCTGATCTGGTTAATGCAATTATTAATGTAGGAAAATATTTATTTTAGAGGTATGTGAAGTTTTCTTTGTGCCACTAGCATGTTTCAAGGTAGCTTAGGGAGACCCTTTGACACTGTGTGCTCATGTGCTGATCTTTTCAATTCCACCTTGGAGTTTGAAGGATAAGCCCCTTTCAAGCAACATATTGGTTGATTTTTTCATGATGCAGTTTAAAGTTTGTGTGCCTGTATATCTTGCTATTTTGGTATAACCATCCATTCATCCATTTTCCAACCCGCTGAATCCAAACACAGGGTCACAGGGGTCTGCTGGAGCCAATCCCAGCCAACACAGGGCACAAGGCATGAACCAATCCCAGGCAGGGTGCCAACCCACCGCAGGACACACACAAGCACACCCACACTAGGGCCAATTTAGAATCGCCAATCCACCTAACCTGCATGTCTTTGGACTGTGGGAGGAAACCGGAGCGCCCGGAGGAAACCCACGCAGACATGGGGAGAACATGCAAACTCCACGCAGGGAGGACCCAGGAAGCAAACCCAGGTCCCCAGGTCTCCCAACTGTGAGGCAGCAGCACTACCCACTGCGCCACCGTGCCACACAGTTTGGTATAACTGTCATCAATATTATAATCACCAGAGGCAACGTACCCAGGCCAATGGATATAAGTAGAGGTGTGGGTAATCTTGCTGAGCCAGACTTATAATATGACTGGAGACAACCACGAGTGAATTTTTTTAAAATTTTGATGGGAGCAATTTGACAGCTAACAGAGTGTCACATTTGTAAACTAATCCAAAACCTCATGAAGGTGTCACTCAAAGAAGGGGTGGTAAGTTTGAACTGCAAAGAGAAATGGTGCTCTCATTAAACTGGTTTGACAAAGAGCAAGTTTCTGATTACAATGAACCATCTACTGCCAAAATGTCTCCTAAAAAGAGCCCAATTAAGCATATAAATTTGTGTCACATGTGCAGAGACCACATTGCATAAACATAACCTGTAACATCAGATTATACACTGTGTGATGGACGGCCGGCAGTTGAACCCTGCCACGACGTCCAAAGAGTGGAAGGATGGGGGAAGGCTGCTACTTTGGGACACTGCCTCCCCCAGGATGGTAGATGGCAGCTTCCCTGCCTCTTAACGGTGCCCTGGATTCCAGCAGGGCATCATGAAATTTGAAGTTTGGTATTGCAGCCCTGCTGGGTACTGTGGGCACCGCCAGGAACACTATGAGAAGACCTTGGGACTCTTATTTTCTACATAGCCCAGAAGTGCTAGAAGGTCACGGGAACAGTAGCCCCGAAGTACATAGGGGCAGAAGAAAAAGTGAAGTTCTCTATCTAACCCGAAAGTGCTGACAAGTCACTTGATTGAAATGACAGAAGTATTTCCAGGACAGTATTTACTGGGAGCCAGAGTTCGGTGGAGGTGGGCAAAGCTTGCTGGGAGGTGTGAAGGAGAGATTTAAGATTATTGTACTTGGTATTCATTGATTTGTTGTGGCTGTGGTGCTTAGGGCACTGTTCAGAGAAGAAACAACATTAAAAATACTTCTCATTGCTTTTATCCTGTGTCCTGCATGTCTGTTTGTTGGGTTTAAGGGGCAACAGCGAGCCCTAACGTCCACAAATGGCATTTGACGACATTGGTGCACTAGTGAAAAAAGTGAATGACATGTTGCAGGTACTGTGTGTGCATTCTGTTGTTTAGTTAAGATGATAGTGTTGGAGTCAATGTAAGGTTGAAAGAATTAGCAGCTATGTTCATGAAAATTTGAACTGCAAAATATACATTCAAAGTAAACAATGTGCCACACCCTACTTTAAAAGAGCTGATAATGAAGAGCCATGGGAGATACAGATTTCAATACTCAAAACACCCTGATCAACATATATGCCTAACCACAACAGTAAAAGCATGGGCGATGCTACACAACATCCACCTTCTGACTACACCTCTAAACGAATAACTGAAGGAAGCTGACATCACTGTCGAACTGGAAATATAAACATGCCATTCCAGAATATAGCTGCAGCGTTTTAACACATTGTATATGTATAGACCATAATGGTTATCTAAACTCTTGCTGTTGTTATGCAATGTAGTAATGCAATATTCAAAATGGCAGACAGAAGCACTTCTCTAACAATTACAACCAAGAAGCTGCAGTGGTCTACCTGTGTGTGTGTGTGTGTATGTCTTTTCTTGTCGCAATGCACACATTACAATGTACAAATTAATCATTAACTTCAGTTACTTTGTGGTACTACTTCTACTGAATTGATAACAGCAATTATAGCTTTTTTATTTTCTCTCAGTCTTCATGTCTTTTGTTCATTTCCTTTTAATCTCTCTTGATTCTCCAGCAGTTTAAAGTGCCCAGACTGGCAGAATTGGGGGCATGTGTTTTAGGAAGAATTCCTGTGGGCCTAGCATTTGTAGTGGAAGATTTCGCCAGTATTCACTACAAACTTTTTAATGGGTTTTCCCTCCGCAAGACTAATGTTGCAGGTCTCAAACAATCTGCTGTTTAAGTGCTTGTTCTCTCTCTTGCATATATTCACCTTCTGCATGGCTTCTCAGAATAGCTCCACTCTTTCTGACAGCATCTCTCTCTCTCTCTCTCTCTCTCTCTCTCTTTCTCCAAGATCTATGTGGCCCCATCTGAATTTTCATGCCAAAAACTACTGATTAGGGAACAAAACTTGTATAAGTCTTTCTGTCCAAGGTTGATGTCTTTTACCAGACTTGACCGTATTATTAGTCAGATGAACAGCTCAAATTTCTCATTTTAAAGACATTCGATAATAGTTCTGCAAAAATCCCAATGCTATTATTAGTATAGGACCCTTATGCAACATTCCCTTTAGGGTTAAATCAAATGAGTAGTAGGCATGACAAAAATGGCAACAAATGCATGCAGGACAGAGGATGAGACAGGTGCTTTGCTTGTGCATGTTCATTGAGCTACCTGATACAGTTCTGTTTTAGTTCAAATCTGAAAGTGATGCTTTGAATGCTGTTCTTTAGAGGATGTGTTTAACACCTCAGTTGTTATAGCCAGTGTCTCTGTTTTCTTGTTAAAATTGCAGGTTTGCAACAGCATGACAGCAATACAATACACTCCTGTTGAGAGTTTCTGGAACACTGATTTTTCATATTCAAGTTATATCATTGAAAGGAAAATTAAAAGTACTGAATTTATGCATATTTCTTATCAATAAAGTTAGTAAAATAAATATGGTAATTGTAAGGCAGAATTAGACTAACTAGTGATTGATGGCTATAGGTGGTCAAATTTATCCGTAGCCTGAAAACCCTTAAGTACCTCTGAATTGCATAAAACATGTGTGGATGGATGGATGTTTTCTTTTGACTAGATATACATGTATATTGTGTATTACTTATGTTTGACCATTATTAATCAGAAAGAAGAAAGCTGATTGTTTTATTTATAAAGTGTTTCTGCTACCAATGAGACTAAGTAATGGATTTCATTATTCAGATAATATAAACTATTATATTGTATATTTTGTAAAATGCTCCTATTTGCATATAAAATGCCCATGAATTTTAGTCAAAAATTGTTTACAAAACAGATTATTTCCTGCCCTGAACATGCATGTAGTGCACTTTGTATAAAAAAAATACATTGAAAAGGTGTCCTTTACAATTACAATTCAAATGGTGCTGAATTTCGGTTGCACCTTTAATGCTCCTCTTTTCTTTATAGATCTGGAGGGTTCAGCTGACATGAATGGTTATGGCCATAGATCTTTCTACTTGGCAGGAGGAGGTACACTATCCGGATATAATTCCAGTATGTACAGGGTGCCAACAACTCGACGGCAGGTAATTTATTCACTGTGTCATTTTAAGAAACACTTTGCAAAGTTTCTTTCAGCATTTGCAGTATGTACTCATGAAAAAGATTCAATATTGCTTTATTTGGATGAGTGGCAAGCAGTATGCCTAGTGTTTATCTTTCAGGATGACTACACTTGGTTTCACTTCAGTTCATCTTAATGGTTGTTAGTTTAGCTGAAGCATGTAAAACATGCAGCAAATATAAAATGTAATGCTGTTGTATTATATAGCGCCTTTCCTAATAAACTTGAACAAATGAGAAATGGGGCTAATTCACAAAATGTGTTAAGGGGCAAGTCTTGGCAAACCCACAGCCTCCTGTTTTAAGTGTGAGTGAATACTATGTGAGTTCTCTCCTTGCAGGTACTTTGGCAGCCATTTAAGTCCAAACCAGGGTTTCTAATACAATGTAGGAACTTACATTGAAAAAGATAACAAGTGGCAATAATGAAAATAAGTTGGAAAGGGGAAAAAAAGGACAAAATCTTAGTGTAAGGATTAAGGAGACGACATGGGTCACACAGATTAATTAAATTAATGATACAAATTTGCATAATGATCTAGAAGAATGAAGGACATGCTTTTGGAGTGGGGGAAGACAAGTGCCACATAGAGATTTATATATGGAAAAAAAACACAATGAAGCATTAAACAATAACTTAAATCTTTCATACTACTGCCTCCCACACCACCATGCCACACATTTGCCTGTATGCAAAAATCTCACTCAAGAAATAAACATGTTAAACTGTGCAAGTGCAGCAAACCTTTACAAGCCCCCAATCTCACCCACAGAGGCAGAATGCCTAGAAGCATGTTAGAAGGAATACACAGCTGAAGATATATATGAAAACAGATATTAAACACAGAAGAAAAGCAGCAAACCACAAAGGAAAGTGTTGTGTCAGGACAGCAGTAGCATCTTACATGAAGGAAGAAAGTACTGGATAACACCAAACAACGTTATATGTATTGGTCCAATTTTTCAAAGACAAAATGCAAGTCCATCTCACTTGCAATCCACATTACACTTCAAAACATTGAAAAATGAAGGACAGGACAAGATGCCACTGCCAGTAGAGGAAGAACATGCCTACCCTACTACTAAATAAAAGCTCTGTTGACTTGGAAGATGTCAATTGTTAAGCTTCAGTTGCTGATTTCAGATTGTCCTAGGTCACTGGACTGATCCACGAGCAAACTTGAGACAGGCAAAATGCAAAAGAAATGGCTGCAAACTAATTTCACAGGCTTATGCTATTGCCAAAATGAACAACTTGCGAGCTTCAGCCAGGTTGTAAAAAGCAAAGTAAATGCATGGAAAGCAGATTGTGTCACTCCAAATATAAAAATGCAATTTCTGGCTGACCAGATTATTTTTTTAATTTTAGGTTATACAGTAAGGTGAAAGATCACTGTAATGTCAGAACTCTGAGAATTCAGGCTGCATTATTTACTTTTAATTGTCAGCCTCAGATCTCGCACTACAAGGGGTGTTTCCATGAAATTTGTGACTGTGAAATTCATATCTCCCATGTGTCAGATACCACCTTTTGTTCACTGATGTAAACATTCTCTAACAACCAAATGCCAACACATACTCTCAGACACACACACACACATATAACATAGAAATATGTACACACTTATGAGAGTGAACATGAGTACACAAATGCACCCACCCTTTTCACACAGTCAGAAACACTCAAGAAACATGCTTGATACATACAGTACATAAAAGCACCAAGCATGAAGAGATGCAAGCTAATAAGCACAAATACTGACACAATTGTACATTCTCCTCTGTGCACTCATACCACAGATGCATGAATTAAGAGTATAAGCATGTAGCCTTAGTAAAGGAAAGGAGAATAAATCCTAATCACAGTAAAGAATGAACAGAATTCTGATCTTCCAGAATCATTTTACTTTCTCAGTGTTTGTTGACTCTTTTTAACACCTGTTGTTTTTTGTCTGAATCTATTATACAAGTTGTCTACTTTGCGTCCCTAGCCAAAAAAAAAACCAGCTTGCCAGTGATTCGGCATGCATTGTATCCCTAACACCATTAGAGCCTGTCTGGTGGTTCTTTAGCTGACTTTTGTATGTTTAAGATACACATTATATAATTGTTATGCTGTAGTTGTTCTATTCCTCTTCTAATACTGCATTTTTTTCATAGATGAGTAAATTGCAAAGTTTGTTTTATACTGTTAAGCTCCCTCTTTACCAGACACCTCAAGTGTCCAACCAACCCTGGAGCTAGAGATAAGAACATCAGGAAGTTTCAATTAAGATGACACCAGTCAGTGCATTCAGTTTTTTATTTGTAGCCAAGTTGGCCAAGTTTCACCCTGAGGAAAGGAGGGTGGGGGCAACCATGCATTTATACTTTGATCCAGGTCATAAAAGTCTCTGCTGAAAAGTACATAGTCCAGCCACTTGCTCTTACTGTTTCTGGTGCCAGTTTACTGTTGAGCCAAAATAAATCTCCATGTTCCCAGTCCACAGAATATTTATGTTTTTACCGCAGCACAAAGAAAGCTTGTTTGATACAAACATTGGTCTGGACATATAAGAAGACAGGAGTGCTAACACTAGTGCTGTTATTTTGATACTGGATAGCATTGCCACTTCATTTGTTCTTGGACTACAGTTTGATTCTTGGATGTTTTGATTTTTTGTCAAGCTTGCCTACTCTTCCTATATTTACATGCATTTCCCATAGGGCTTCTTTGCTACATTTACAGTTGAAAGTCATGCTGTCAAGTTAACTGGTGACTCTGTGCTGACCCACCACGAGTGAATTTGTAATCGACTGGCATCCGATCTGGAGGGTTGTTGCTACCATGTGTCCATTCCTGCCAAGATATGAACCAAAGTAGTAACTGAATGTCTTTATTAATCATATTTGGTTATTTGCTGGCTGGGAAAAATATTTAAAGTTTAAATGTTTTAGCATTTGCCTGGGTGAGATTTCCTTCCATTTCAAACAGTCAAATGAAAACAATTTTATATTTCACAAAAAATGAGTTTCTTGCAACACATAACAATGAGGAAAGCTTACTATAAACATCAAGCACAACCAAATGAAAATACATGGTTAAAACTTAAATCTTTTCTCTGTGCATTTGTGAGAAAACAAAAAAAGAGTGACAAGTTCTGGCAAGTGTTCCAGTACCAAGATGAGTAATTATATTAAAAAAGGGGATTACATTGTATTATATATTTCAAGTCAAGTCAAGTCAAACTTTATTTACAAATTATAAATATAGTAGAATATGTAGTGAAATGCTTAGTTGCTAAGCTCAAAAACTGTAAATTTAGGAGGAATATAAAGGACAATAACAATAATACATGACTTTACAGATGTCAATAAAAATCATTATGTTAAATGGGTGCAATAAAACATTATAATAGAATTATAAAATATGCAATAAATAAAAACTAAATAAATAATAAGTTGAATAACTTAATGTAAGAGTGTTAACAATAGGGCATCATTTATTTTCTAGACATTTTCCTCTTTCAACATGCAGATGGACTGTGGAAAAAATCTTGTGCTCAGTCTCTTTGATCTGGGATTTAGACAGCAGTAGCGTTTACCTGACCTGGAGCACTGAAATGAGGCCGCTGTTGGGATGACAGTTATCTTTGCTCAGGTCTGACATTGCTTGGTGTAAATGTCCTGGAAGTTAGAGAGTGCTTAATCAGTGATGTGTTCAGCTGACCGCATCACACAAGCAGAGCCTTCTGCTGCTTCCAAACCAGACAATAATATTTCCTGAATTTCAATGGTGGATGTTTAGAAGTTCTTTAGTAATTGGGAGGACAGCCTGATATCCTTATGGCGTCTCAGGTGGTGAAGATGTTGTTGTACCTTTCTTACCAAGGTGTTGTTGTGCTTGGATCAAGTCAGGTATCTAAAACTGTCCATCCTTTCTACTCTAGTGAGGTTAATACTGAGAAGATGATAGTGCCTGTGCTGTTTTCTCCCAACACCCGCAATCAACTCTTTTGTTTTGTTGACATTCTGGATTAAACTGTTGTTATGACATCAGTGTGACAGGCTCTTTACTTCATCCAAGTAAGTCTTCTCGTTGTTGTCAACAGCAAACTTGACGATGATGTTGGAGTCTTGCAGTCACATGTGTAGAGAGAGTACAGCACTGGACTCAGAACACAGCCCTCTGGAATGCATGTGTTGAGAGGGAAAAATGATGAAATGTGGCCACCCACTCCAGCTACCTAAGGTCTGCCTGTCAGGAAGTTAAAAACCCAGCTGCACAATGAAACACTCAGATGCAGGTCTCTGAGCTTGATGATGATCTTTGAGGGGTTTATTGTGTTAAATGCAGAACTATAGTTTATAAATAGCATTTACACATAACTGCCTCTCCTGTTGTCCAGGTGAGCTAGTACTGTGTGAAGAATTAAGGTGATGGCATCCTCTATGGATCTACTGGAGTGATATGCAAACTGTAATGGATGCAGTTCTTTTGTCAGAGAAGAGCATACAGTATATAATGTTTCACTAGCTTCTTGAAACACTTCATTGCTATAGGCATTAAGACAAACCCAGGTACAGGGACAATGAAATATCTTTTAAAGCATGTTGGCACAACAGACTTTATTTAAGGAGAGATTATTTTTATTACAGTGATATGCTGGAACTTTATCCTTGCTCTGAAGTTGTCCAGCTTGTTCTCCAGTGACTGAACATTTGCTAGTAGAACACTGGGTACTGGTGGTCAGTGTGCTCGAGCCCTCAAAGCAGATTCATACTTGACATGTACATGTTGGGTGCGAGGGCTGTGCAACGAAAATGATGTAAGAGATTGAGGTATACCCCATGTGCAGCTGGCACATGATAGGCTTTTGCTACATGCTGCGCACTTCATTTTTTCTACCTACGCAGTGAAGGGGATGCAGCACTATGTATTCAAAGTGGTGAATTTCAAGGAAAGTCTGGTTATGTGGGTTCCAGAATGATGAATGAAGGATTGAATAAGAAGCAACAGGATATCAAAGCACACAACAGAGATTCAGAAATACTTGAACTGAATCTGTTCATCATGTATATCCCACACTTCACTCCACCTTCTGCATTTTTTTGTAAAGTCAGTAACAGCAGGCACAACTCTTCTTTCATAAACGGAGTCTCACTTCCTCTGCTATGACATGTAACACTGACCAAACAATCAACTTACTCACTAAGAGACTATCAGCACACTGATCGAACAGGCCACAAGTATGAATGTGTTTTGGTAGATGATCACGTATATGCTTTGCGTTTTGGTCTGTGCACAGCATCACACATAAGTATGAACAAGCCTTTAGTCTGTTGCGCACTTCGTTTTTTTCATTTGAGTGGGTCCACTGTTGTTGTTACCATTATTCCAAAAGGATCTCACTTGGCCAAGCTAAATCAACGAATATGAAGTCACAAAGCTGGTCAGTAACCTGTGATCCTAGGTATATGAGTGTCTGGTGATCATAAATCATGAAACAAAAGTAGTGGGTGTATAAGAAGCAAATTAAATAAAAAATAACACAAACTAAACACATTTTGATCTGAGCCAGCAGAACAATGACCAAACTCCGAAAGTCAGCTATTTTATACGAGCACATTATATGACCATTCTCTGCAAGCCAAGTTAACATGCTCATAAAATTGAAATAATTTACCAAGTTGAACAGTGTGGTTTATATTATAGTACATGGTGTACAGCTTTGCCTTTTTAGTGATTTTTAAAGTTGAGGATAACTTAGTGCCTTAAGCCTTGTTTCCACTACCAGCTCTTCTAGTTTTTTTAATATGTTGAGTCAGCACATGTCTTTGGGCATGTAAGGGGAAACCTTATACTAACACAGGAAGAATATGCAAAATCTACATACAAATCACACTGACACAGGATTCTATCTCAGGACACTGGGCACATGAAGCAGCAATCACAGGTCAGCTGCTAAGTGAGCAAAAGGATTTTGATATTCTTTCCCTTGCTCTCACTCTCTTTTTACAAGAGCAAAAAAGTTTCTTAGTTTCAGTCTCATTTTATTTCAGTAAAATAAGATATGCACAAAACACACTCTGACAGCTAGTTTTTCTGCCTTATTGAAGATATAATCAGTGCTTATGTTTGCTAGCCTGGAAAACTCTGGCCATCCATTATAGAACCAGTTCAATCAAGCTCAAAGTCACAGGGCCCAGAGGTCATACTGGCAGCATTAGGTGCAAGGCAACATCTGGACTTTGATTGTGAATCCAGTCTATCATAGGGCACATAAATACACATCCATAAGGTCCAAAATTGGAGTTTTCAATTGGCCTAACCTACAGAACGTCTAATGAATATGTATCTGATATACTTAATTAATGAAAACTGGCATTCGTCCACTAGAGCAGTGCTTCCCAACCTTTTTTGAGCCACGGCACATATTTTATATTAGAAAAATTCCATGGCGCACCACCAAACAAAAATGTCACAAAAAGTATATGTAATGAAATATAATGATCTTCTAGTTTCAGTTTACTCACAATTTAAAAGTTTAGTTGAACACAACGCTGATATACATACAGGAATTGAAGAAAGACACAAACGAAGGTCTTCTTCAACAGCTCTGAGTCTCTCTCTTTTTTTAGTTTTTATAGCAGTCATGTTTGAAAAGCCAAACTCTCATAGGTAGGTTGTGGAAAATGGGGGCAGGGCTGAAATAGCTCTGCTTGCCAGAATGGGGAACTCCTTGGCAGCAGTCGGCCAAAAACTGTCCAAAGGTAGATCAGCAAAGGTCAGCTTTAAACCACAATTTTCTTTCAGTACAGTTGTTTTCTCCTGCAAAGTCATGTCCTTTCCAACTGTGGTTGAGCTATATGGGTTCCTAACCCAGTCAAGGCAATCAGTGGAAACTGAAGGGAAATAAAATGATAACTTCTGTTCAAGAGTTTTCAAATGCTTGCCTATTGTCTCACACAGTGCAGCAATGTTGATACCTTGCCATTTCTGGGTGTGTGGCACTTTCCACATGTTGTTGCCAGAGCTGCACCATTGAACAAAATCCATTTATTTTATCATTTTTGGCCTTGCATCCGTGTGTTCAGGTCATTTAAATGTTGAAATATATCTGCCAGATATGCCAGTCCACTCATCACTTGAAAGCAACTTAGCGTCATCACACCTCTCATTTGTCAAAAACACTTTTAGTTCTTCCCGCAGCTCATACACATAGGCTAAAACTTTCCCACGGGACAACCACTGGACCTCTGTATGCAGCAATAGCACTTTATGCTCCGCTCCCATTTCCTCACACAATGATGCAAACATGAGACTTTTTACAGGTCTTGTCTTCACAAAGTTTATAATGTGCACAACATCGTCCAATACAGGAGCTAGGTCTGCTGGTAATGTCTTGGCAACGAGTGCCTCACAATGTAGAAAACAATACGTCCCAATAACATCTGGATGTTGCTATTTCACCCATCCATCCATCCGTTTTCCAACCCGTTGAATCCGAACACAGGGTCACGGGGGTCTGCTGGAGCCAATCCCAGCCAACACAAGCCACAAGGCAGGAACCAATCCTGGGCAGGGTGTTCTATTTCACTCTGCTTACAAATCCTTTGGTGCGCCCAAACATGACGGTTGCTCCATCAGTGCAAACACTTATGCAGTTTTCCCACTTAAGTCCTCCTTGTTCAAGGTACTTTGATACAACTCGAAAAATTTCCTCTCCTGTTGTTGTTTCTGGCAATTCCTTGCAAAACAGGAAGTTTTCTCTGATGGTGTCTCCGTCTACAAAGCGCACATTTGCCAAATCTTGTGCATGTCCACTGATATCCGTAAATTCATCGAGTTGCAATACAAATATTCCACTGACATGCAACTTTTCCAAAATGATCCTTTCAATGTCTGCAGACATGTCATCAATATGTCTGGCAATTGTATTATTTGAGAGAGGGACTTGGGCTATTTCTTTAAGAGTGCCAGGGCTGAGCATCTCATTTACAATGATTTTGCAGGCAGGTAGTATTAATGTCTATGCCACCGTGTGTGGCTGTTTTGATTTGGTGATGAGTTCAGCAACTTGGTAGCTAGCTTTGAGAGCTCTCTCGTTTGTCTTTGTGGTTTTCCTCACTACAGCTGCCTGTTTCTTAGTCTGTTCACGAAGTTGAACAAAATAGTCTGTGTTCTTGTTTTGAAGTGACGGGTGTTTTGTTTGGAGATAGTGTTTAAGTTTGCTAGGAATCATGGCACTGTTGGACAGCTTTGCCTCACATACCAAGCATAACGGAATCAGCTCGGTTGGTTCCCCGGTAAAAGTAAATCCAAAGGAAAGATAACTTTCATTGTATTGTCTTGAGTTCACCTTTTTTGCTTTCTTCTGACCATAACTTATACTAGGGCCTTCATCTGGGTTACAATTTTCTCCAGAATCCAGTTCGGATTGTGTACTTTTTCTTTTCAGATATTTATCCATCGCTATCACTGCTGTCACAGCCGAAGCATCACTAATTCTTTTGTTTGAATGGCAACATGTAGATACACAGATTAATTAGCCATCTGCTGCCACCTACTGGAAGAGTATTTAATTGTTCTGTCTGTCACTGTCGCATAGACGAACGAAGACAAATTATTTGCAGTAAATAAATAATAATTTTCAGACCAGTTAAGTGAAATTGGATAATTTTCCACAGTACACCTGATGATCTCTTACAGCACACTAATGTGCCGCAGCACAGTGGTTGGGAATCACTGCACTAGAGGACCATAAAAACAAAAACAAGTTTTGTAGAACATAAAAAAGACACTTGTGGAAAATCTTGGTCTGTTGATCCCTTTTGCTAATCCTGAGGCTAAGCCAGCACATCTTATTCTGTCAATTCATTTTCCTTGCATTTCACTACTGCTGCCATTTTGGGTACTGCCTTTGAAGGGTGACGCCCAGAGCTGGTATTAATGACACTCATTGACTCTCTCCACCTTTATAAATTTAACTTATTTTCATAACTGAGGTCCTCCCATTCAGTAGTAAACACAACGCTTTATTTGAGGTTGTCTACATCCATTCCTTTAATTCTTCCATAGTCAAAATGTGTAGTACATGTTCTAGCACAGTTTCTTTATAAAGCCATACCAAGTATGAATTTATGTTATTCATGTTGTATAGAAAATCAGTGTAAACCATTTTTTTGTTTTACCTAGTCAGTGATTCCAGTTTAGTTTGTAGTACAGTACAGATTCTGCAATAATCTTTTACATAACACCATAAATGGTGAACACCACTCCAAAGTAAGCCCAGTTTTCTGTTGAATCAGATTTGCTTTTACGCCACTTTGATTGCAGAAGCTTCTAAATGCCTATATTAAAACATTTTCAGCCAGCTAATAACCTCTGTATGGCACTTACTTTAACTTATGAATGCAGTCAATGTTATAGCGCCTTAAAGTTCCTTAAAAGGGTCTGGGCAAATGCTATGTTCATTGACAAGAGTAACTGACATGAGATGCTTTCTCAGGCTGGACTGAGTGTGTTGAAAAATGTAGTATTTTTGTAATCAGGATAGAGTTAATTGGCATTTTTACATAAGCCTGTACTATAGCTTCATACAGATTAAATGACTACTGTGACAGTTTGCGGTCCTCTCAACCCCTTGAACCCTCTGACCACTCTTCAGACACCGGGTAATTATTTATTTGGACAATATTAAAGTGCACAAAGCACCTACACTCCACAATACTCATAATAAATCAATAATCAATCACAATCAATACAATCCTCCACTCCCAGATGCGTTGCCACCCTTCCACCCAGCTCAGCTCAACGCTCTGGTCTTTCACAGTCCTTTTTATAGTCCTTGACCCGGAAGTGTTTCGCCCTCTCTGTCCACGTGACCTGGAACACTTCTGGGTCAGATAAAAATCCTTTCTTCTTCACCCCGGAAGCATGTCATTCCTCCTATCCATGTGACTTGAATGTACTTCTGGGGCGTAGGGCAAATAATCCTTATTCCTCCGTGCAGTGTCCCCTAGCATCCACCACGGCATCCAGCAGGGTTGGGGATAAAACTGCATTGTCCAGAATTCCCTGCTTGCATTCGGGGCACCTCCATGCTGCAGAAAGGGCTCCACCTGGCGGCCTGGGGGTATTGGCCGGGAGGAACGGCCGGCCACCTATCACACTACCCTATTCGTACTTGTTCACGATTTGCTGCATATACAGGTGATTTTGTGAAACGGCTGGAATCAGAAGTCTGTTGTTGTGGTAATGGAATCTTATATAGCATTCAACTCACTTTTCTCAGTATGCCGGAGTGACACAATGCCTGTTACGTATAAATGTAAAGATCACTGAGATGGTTTGCTAGTATCCTACTCAATACCAAGTATGGAGTAATATTTTGATCATTTCAGCAGGTGTTCTGTATAGCAGGTACCAGATTCAGTGCTGATGGAAAAAAGCTGTTTGTATAGACCCACTGGATTTGACAATATATTCAACAAGCTAATTACTGGTGTGTCTTTGTTTTGAGATCCAGTGTTTTGCATATTGCTTTCAGGGTTAAATGTTGCAGGCAAACCAACTGTGCAAGTCAGGACAGAGATCTTAAAAATGTTGTAGGTAATCTAAGTAATCAAGGCTACAAGCCTATACACAGCAACTCATCAAAGCAAGCAGTATCATTAGTGAGGATATGTGCATCTGCTAGCTCAGATTGTCTTTGTCTTCAAGAAGAAATGAGCAAACAGGTGAAAAAATGTATGTTTAAATAGTAGCTTGTTAAAGGCCTGAATCACGAATTAAAGAGAAAGAAAGTATGCTCTCACCTAACAGGCTTAAATGCTAAAATAGTATTTTTACAGGAGACCCACTTACTAAGCAAGGATCAGTTCAGACTACAAAAAGACTGGACTGGCCAAATGTTCTATTCTAGCTTTATAAAGAAAACTAGAGGGGTGGGAATTCTCATACACAGAACAGTTCCATTTGTAGCATCAGATGTAGTATCGGACCCTGAAGGGAGATATGTGATGGTTATGGGCAACTTATTTAACAGTAAAATGATTTTGATAAATGTTTATGCATCCAATGTCGATGATAAGGAATTCATGCAAAATCTATTTGCATCCATTCCCAATGTGAACACTCATAAAATTATAATGGCACGGGGCCTTTAACACTAGAATTACCAGAGCCTACGAAAAAACTCGTATATCCGGCCCACCTTAAATCGCTTCTTAAATCCGTTCACACCTCTCCGCCAGCATCCTTTGTCCTCTAAATGTGCTGATAAAAGACAAGCTGCCAGCAGCCGGCTATTCCATCCCCCCACCGACTGAGAACGTGAGCGCACTTTTCCCAGCTCTTGCCTTCATTGATTATGTGGGAGTGAAGGGGAGTTTTACAGTGGAAATAATAGATCGTCATTCTAAAGTAATCTGTGTAAACACATTGTTAAAACAGAAACTTTGTCATATTTTAGTAATAAATGTTACAAAATGTAGTAGGCATAAACTATAGAATATGTAAAGCCCGAGTTCCAAAGATCAAATAAACACTTTCACAAAAGCTTCAAGGGTAATACAATAGCTTCTGTGGCGTAGCGCGTTAAGATTTACCTCTTACAGCAAAACAACTCTGCCGCCTCTCAGACTTGAGTTCGAATCCCCACTAGGGATAAAATGTTGCTTTTTTTTTTTGTTTCTTTTTAACCTGAAACGGACATAAAATTTATAAATTGGTATGCACTGTCAGTTAATGAGATCGTTATATTTTCATGTGGGATGCTCCTTTTAAAATATTTTTTTAACAATTGAGACTGCAATTAACAGGAACAACTGTCCTTATAACTGTTATTTTTAAGATCCATAACACACAGACAGACGATCACTGCTTAATAGGGAGACAGACAGGCAGAGATATATAAATAAACAGGGAAGGCACATGTACTGAAAGAAGAAAAAAGATCAACATGCGTTGTTCCTGTAGCACTGAATGAGCTTCACCCGCTCTAACATCACCCCTCCCCCCCATCTGACTCTCTAAGTAACAACAACGCACGTTGATCTTTTTTTTTCTTTCAGTACATGTGCCTTCCCTGTTTATTTATATATCTCTGCCTGTCTGTCTCCCTATTACGCAGTGCTCAATTGCAGTGCTCAATTGCAGTCTCAATTGTTAAAAAAATATTTTAAAAGGAGCATCCCACATGAAAATATAACGATCTCATTAACTGACAGTGCATACCAATTTATAAATTTTATGTCCGTTTCAGGTTAAAAAGAAACAAAAAAAAAAAGCAACATTTTATCCCTAGCGGTGATTCGAACTCAGGTCTGAGAAGAGGCAGAGCTGTTTTGCTCTAAGTGGCAAATCTTAACGCACTACGCCACAGAAGCTGTTGTATTACCCTTGAAGCTTTTGTGAAAGTGTTTATTTGATCTTTGGAACTCGGGCTTTACATATTCTATAGTTTATGTCTACTACATTTTGTAACATTTATTACTAAAATATGACAAAGTTTCTGTTTTAACAATGTGTTTACACAGATTACTTTAGAATAATGATCTCTTATTTCCACTGTAAAACTCCACTTCACTCCCACATAATCAATCAAGGCGTGAGCTGGGAAAACTTCGCTCACGTTCTAAGTCGGTGGGGGGATGGAATAGCCGGCTGCTGGCAGCTTGTCTTTTATCAGCACATTTAGAGGACAAAGGATGCTGGCGGAGAGGTGTGAACGGATTTAAGAAGCGATTTAAGGTGGGCCGGATATACGAGTTTTTTCGTAGGCTCTGGTAATTCTAGTGTTAATTGTGTTTTAAATCCACTCTTAGATAGGACTCCTGTGACAGGTGGGACGACATCTAATACTGCAAAGACAATTACACAGTTTTTAAATGACCACAACTTATCAGACCCCTGGAGGTTTCTTAACCCAAACTCAAGAACATATTCGTTCTACTCACCAGTGCATTATAGCTACTCAAGAATTGATTATTTTTTTATAGATAATAATTTCCTGCCTACGATTAAATCATGTAAATATGACACAATTGTTATCTCCGACCATGCCCCTCTAGTCTTGGAGCTAAAATCATTAAGCCCCTCACACTCACCTCGCAGATGGCGTCTTAACCCTCTTCTATTGGCAGATGAGAACTGCACAGAATTTATATCGAAACAAATCAGCTTCTTCCTAGAGACAAGCAGGAACACTCTGGGAAACTCTAAAGCCCTTCTTAAGAGGACAGATTATTTCATATCTTTCCCACAGAAATAAATTAGAAACCAAGAAAGTGTCAGAGCTAAGAAGCGAAATTACTAGAATAGATGAAGAACAAGCCAGGCGTCCAAGTGAAGCTCTTCACAGGAAAAGGCAGGCCCTGCATACGGAACTTAACATCTTAACAACCAAAGAAACTGAACAACTTATTTATAAGTCAAGACATCATTACTATGAACACGGAGAAAAAGCTAATAAGCTTTTAGCTCAACAAATTCACAAACAAGAAGTTCGCAATGCAATACCAGTAATCACCAACACGAATGGAGAAGAAATTATAGACCATAAAAATATAATGCACGCATTTAGAGATTATTATAAATCCTTTTTTATTCTACTGAGCTCAAAGAAGACAACACACAATCTAATGCATTTCTGGATACATTACAGACACCACAAATAGATGCTTTAAGTGCTGAGGAACTGGATAAACCTCTGACGCTAACAGAATTACTAGATGCTATAAAGTCACTTCAAAGCGGGAAATCAGCAGGCCCTGATGGTCACCCCATAGAATTTTATAAGAAATTCTCCACTCAGCTATCTCCCCTCTTATTGGCAACATTTACAGAAGCTAGAGACAACCAAATACTACCTCAAACATTTCGTCAAGCATTAATCACCGTCTTTCCTAAACAAAATAAGGACTTGTTACAATGTGCATAATACAGACCAATTTCACTCCTGAATAATGATGTTAAGATACTCTCAAAAATTCTAACTACAAGGATGGAGAAAGTGCTGCCCTTGGTAATATCACAGGATCAAACTGGATTTATTAAAGGCCGACACCTATCTTCCAATCTCCGACGTTTGTTTAATGTTATATATTCACTAGCAAAATCAAATACCCCAGAGATATTACTATCATTAGACGCAGAAAAAGCATTTGATATGATTGAATGGAACTACCTTTTCACTGCATTGGAGAAATTTGGGTTTGGCCCGAATATTTGTGCATGGATCAAACTACTGTGTACCAATCCAGAAGCTTCAGTTTGTATTAATAACATTTGTTCAGACTACTTTAAGCTAGAACGTGGTACCAGACAAGGATGTCCCTTGTCGCCACTGCTGTTTGCAATCGCCATTGAACCACTGGTGGTTCACTGTCGAAATTCTTATCAGATAAAGGGGATTATCAGAGAAGGACTGGAACAGAAAATTTCTCTATATGCAGATGATATGGTTTTATATATATCAGACCCAGAAAACACTGTCCCTACAGTTTTAACAGCACTAACAGAATTTCAAAAGATATCTGGTCTTAGAATTAATCTGAATAAAAGTATACTCTTTCCAGTAAATTCACAAGCATAGAATATTAGATTGGACACCCTACCTTTTACCATAGCAGATCAGTTTAAATACCTAGGGGTAAATATCACAAGTAAACATAAAGCTCTTTATCAACAAAATTTTGCCGTCTGTATGGAAAAAATTAAGCAAGACTTGCATAGATGGTCAACCCTTCATCTCACTTTAGCCGGAAGAATTAACGTTGTTAAGATGAATATCCTTCCTAAACTTCTTTTTTTATTTCAAAACATTCCAATATATATCAATAAATCATTTTTTAAACAGTTAGATTCAACAATAACCTCATTCATTTGGAACTCAAAACACCCACGTATCCGAAGAGCGACCCTACAAAGACCTCAGGCAGAAGGTGGCATGGCTTTACCTAATTTTCAGTTTTATTACTGGGCAGCAAAGATACAAGCCATAAAAACCTGGACACAAAAAAATGAACATACACAGGCTTGGTCCGCAATAGAAGTAAAATCCTGTAGTACTTCTTTATACTCCCTGCTCTGCTCTCTAATAAATGCAAGTTATCGCAAATATACTAATAACCCAATTGTGCTTTACTCACTCAGAATATGGAACCAACTTAGAAAGCATTTTAAGATGGAAAATCTTTTATCTGTGGCACCTCTGTAAGAGAACCACCTCTTTCAACCCTCGCAAACATATCCAGTTTTTAATACCTGGAAAAGTTTTGGTATTAAAATGCTCAGAGATCTTTATTTAGACAACATATTTGCATCTTTTGAACAATTACGTTCAAAATTCAACCTCCCAGCTACACATTTCTTTCACTATCTTCAAATTAGAAATTTTGTTAAACAGAAACTGCCCGATTTTCCTCACTTCGTACCCTCCACAATGCTGGAAAAAATACTGCTCAATTTTGAGGAATTAAACACCATTTCCGCATTATATAAAATCCTATTAGAGTCCCTACTTTTCAAAGATCCAAGAGAACATTGGGAAGAAGATCTCTTAATCAATATATCAGAAACGGAGTGGAAGGTAGCAAAGCAGAGAATTCACTCAAGCTCCATATGCGCAAAGCATAGAATTATTCAACTAAAAATTATATATCGAGCTCATCTGTCTCGCTTAAAACTGTCCAAAATGTTTCCAGGGCATGATCCAACCTGTGAACGCTGCAACCAAGCTCCTGCCTCACTGGGTCACATGTTCTGGGCCTGCACCAAACCAACATCATTTTGGACCAAAATTTTTAAGTGCCTCTCAGACAGCCTTGGTATCACAATTCCTCCTAACCCATTAACAGCTGTGTTTGGTGTTCTTCCAGACAGACTTGAAGTGGAGAAGGACAAGCAAACGGTGATTGCATTCACTACACTTTTGGCACGCAGACTTATTCTGTTAAATTGGAAGAATCCTAACTCTCCTCTGATAAGTCAGTGGGAAACCGATGTTTTATATTATTTGAAATTGGAAAAAATCTAATTCTCAGTTAGAGGATCTGTACAATTTTTTTTCAAAACCTGGCAGGATCTAATCAATATTATTTTAGAATAAGAGAAATGACTATTGCCGCATTTAATTCCCTTCTCCATTTCTTATTTACCTATATATATTTCTCCCTTTCTTTTGTTTATTGTTGCCTCATTAAAAAGCCCTAAGCAATTCTCCTTTGGCTAAGCTCTCCTTCTCAGGGGTGGGGTTTGATTTGTGTTCAATTTTGTTTGGTTATAAATTGATCTATTTGTATGGAATGATTACAATAAAAATTAATAAATAAATGAAAAAAATAAATAAATAGTAGCTTACTTTCAATATAGCACAAATAGTTAGACTGATGTGTCAGAATGTGTTTAAAACTCATATTTTATTGTTTTTAGTGCCTTTCTTTCATTCTACAAAGAAATCTCATTCTATATAATACTTTTCATAGCAAGCATACAACATGGCTTACACATTACTCTACAATCTGTTTAAGAACCTTAGAAATAAACACCATCACACAATCGTTTATTCTACTAAATTTAAAACAATTGGAATGGTAAATTACTTCACAAAATAAAGTGTAATATTTGTAGCCTTTTCTCAGGTGAACACCATCACAAAAAACATAAAATGCAATCCTTATTCTATATAGTGACTTGTAACTTAAACCTTTACAAAATGATTTGCACATTATCCACTTTAGTTAAAAGACAAGTGTCTGTGTGTCTCTGCATCTGTGTGCCTATTCAATTGCTGGTTCTCTGTCATTCCAAAAAGCGGTGCATCACAAACATTTGTAGTACAGTTGTGGTCAAAAGTTTTGAGAATGACTCAAATATTAATTTTCACAAAATTAGCTCCATCAGTTTTTATGATGGCAATTTGCATATACTCCAGAATATTATGAAGAGTAATCAGATGAATTGCAATTAATTGCAAAGACCGTCTTTGCCATTTCCACTGCATTTCAACCTTGCCACAAAAGGACCTGCTGACATCATTTCAGTGATCTTCTCATTAACACAGGTGAGAGTGTTGACGAGGACAAGGCTAGAGATCACTCTATCTTGCTGATTGAGTTAGAATGGCAGACTGGATGCATTAAAAGGAGGGTGGTGCTTGAAATCATTGTTCTTTCTCTGTTAACCATGGTTACCTGCAAGGAAACACATGAAGTTATCATTGTTTTGCACAGAAAGGGCTTCACAGGCAAGGATATTGCTGCTAGTAAGATTGCACCTAAATCAACCATTTATCGGATCATCAAGAACTTCAAGGAGAGAAGTTCAATTGTTGTTAAGAAGGCTTTAGGGCGCCCAAGAAGTCCACCAAGTGCCAGGACTGTCTCCTAAAGTTGATTCAGCTGTGGGATCAGTGCAGAGCTTGCTCAGGAATGGCAACAGGCAGGTGTGAGTACTTCTGCATGCACACTGAGGTGAAGGCATTTGGAGGATGGCCTGATGTCCTGTATCATGCCAACAGTTAAGCATCCTGAGATCATTCATGTGTGGAGTTGCTTCTCAGCCAAGGGAGTGGGCTCAATCACAGTTTTGTCTAAGAACACAGCCATGAATAAAGAATGGTACCAAAACATCCTCCAACAGCAACTTCTCCCAACCAACCAAGAACAGTTTGGTGACAAACAATGCCTTTTCTAGCATGATGGAGCACCGTGCCATAAGGCAAAAGTGATAACTAAGTGACTTGGGGAACAAAACATCAAAATTTTGGGTCCTAGGCCAGAGAACTCCCCAGACCTTAATCCCATTGAGAACCTGTGGTCAATTCTCAAGAGGCAGGTGGACAAACAAAAACCCACAAATTCTCTGACAAACTCCAAGCATTGATCATGCACGAATGGGCTGCCATCAGTCAGGATTTGACCCCGAAGTTGATTGTCAGCATTTCAGGGCGAATTGCAGAGGTCTTGAAAAAGAAGGGCCAACACTGCAAACATTGACTCTTTGCATAAACTTAACGTAATTGTCAATAATTTGAAAGTTATGAAATGCTTGTAATTATGCTTCAGTATACCACAGAAACATCTAACAAAAAGATCTAAAAACACTGAAGCTGCAAACTTTGTGAAAACCAATACTTGTGTCCTTCTCAAAACTTTTGGCCATGACTGTAATAAAATGTGTTGCATTTTTCATTCCAACAGATGACGCCTTGCACACGTTAACACTGTTCTTATGAATCCCATACCATTCATTACTACAAATGTTTGCCATGCGCAATCTGTTGGAATGACAAATGCAATGCACTGTATTTCCACATACATTACAAAGTATATTCCAATTGATGATGCACTCAAATGTTGATGCTTGGTCTATGTTGATTGCTTAGATTTCAACCTGTCCTAGATGGACAGCACAGCAAGTTATTTAGTGAAAGTTTTTCAAAGTGAGCCTCATGAATAATTTTATCTTGTAGAATGCTTCTTTCAGACATCAGTCTTCTTTGAGAACACTGCCTTATTCAACACAGAATCTTTAATACTGAAATAACAATGATTAATTATTAATGATCTTTGGAATAACAATGATTAGCATCTATTAATTGCTTGAGTACCTAGGCCCTACTGCTTTTTATATCTATTTCTTCAAATAGGCTTTTGTTACACAATGTATAATCCTTATATAGTAACAAAAAATAGCTAGATGCTGTAAAGGTACTGCATAAAATAACCTAAATTTTCATTGAATGTGGATGTGCCCTGTGCTGGGAATATCATCTCTACCCAACTACAGTGTCCACCAAACATTGACCAAACATCAGTAAAATCAAAAGTACTGAACACGGACAAGGCAGCAGAAATTAAGAAATTGCTAACAAATTCAAACAAAGGTAACTTTGTTTATTTTAGTGCCTTTTCATCTGAAACATTCTCCCACTGAGCTTTGCAGGTACAAAATAGTACACCTGTTCCCATATTTCTACAACTAGTCCCCAGACAAGTTAATTGACTTGTTCACTCGTGGCACTTATCAAACACTAGCAAAATACCCGTGCTTTGCAGCAGCGAAGTACTGCTTTAAAATTTTTATTAAGAAGAAAAGTAAACCTTTTTAAACTGAGGGAAAATATACCAATAATTATTTGTTAAGGATCTCTTTGTATACCACGTTGTCAGTTCGGCCCTCCGGTTGTAATATGACCAAGCTGTGCGCTGAGCTTACTCTTGAGCATGCAACGTATAGTTGGCCATGTGAAAAGCAATCTTGCCTCAAATCAATGCCAACCTTTTGTAGGGTCTGTCCCTGGGACTTATTAATTGTCATTGCGAAGCAGAGCCTTACTGGAAATTGGAGGTGTTTGAATTGAAATGGGTTTCATCGATAACTTCACACCCAGCTTTTGAGAGTTTAAACATTCACAAACATCAAAGTGTCCACTACTCAAATCATCACCTGTGAATCTAAGATGTTTAAGAGGCATTGGCGGTTGTCCAAAGGTGTAAAATATTTGGCCATTTTGGTACACTTGAAAGCGACAACTGAACAATTCAGCGGCAGCCATCAACTCACATGCAGAACCATAGGTGAAGGGCTTAAGCATTTCACTCTTATAGTGCTCCTGTGTAGTATAATTATCTCCTGTACTGTCATCAGTCCACACCTTGAACCTGTCCCAGTCATTCAATACATAAGACACAATGTTCCTCCGGATATCAAGAGTGAGCCTGATATGGCCGTGCAATGTGTAACACAGAGAATGGAAAAGGCAGTCGCCATCTCCGGGCATGGAAACCACTCGGTAAGTGACAGTTCTTTGATCGATGATGATCACCTGGATAGACATGTTAATGGGGGTACGGTTGGAACGATAAAGGAAATGAGTACCTGAACAATGTAAACTAAGTCTAAAATACCTATACAATAACTATAATCGTAATAAAAAAACAATAAAACAGTGGAGAAGCCGTGGATTAAATAAAAAGGCTGCAGTTATCAGCAGGGAGACGTGAATACCCTGGCGAAGCAAGGAAGGGAATGAAGAGACCGGAGTGACCGACGGCCTTATATAGGCAGGCAACCAACTACGTGGGAGGCGTGGGGATGGGGGACCCAACGCCGCCTCACACGGCGACCAAGCTGCAGGCTATGGACATATATATGTACGTAAGCAGGATTCAGTTAGCGTTGGGAACCCGCATACCAAATTTCTTGAAGATGGGCCCATAACTAACAAAGACCATTGGAAAGTTCAATATGGCGGCCGACAGTAGCATCATACCACCAAAATAAGTACGTACATCAGTTTCAGTTAGCGCAGGGAAGCCACCTACCAAATTTCATGAAGATAGGGCCATAAATAAGAAAGTTTAACATGGCGGACGTTGTCGACCGTTATGACCATTACGCGTAGAATTTCGAAATGAAATCTGCTTAACTTTTGTAAGTAAGCTGTAAGGAATGAGCCTGCCAAATTTCAGCCTTCTACCTACACGGTAAGTTGGAGAATTAGTGATGAGTGAGTCAGTGAGGGCTTTGCCTTTTATTAGTACAGATAATGTTTTTTTAATCCACTAACATATCCACCAGGCAATAATCAATATAAAATGTCTTTATGAAACAAAGAGTGGGAAGCTTCTGGGCAGAAGAGACTTAACAAATAGTAATAAATGAAGATGAATATCTAGCAATCCCCTTGCTTTCTTTTCAAATCAAAATGTGTTTTCCTCATTGCCCAGCTTCATTGCCATTCTCTTCTAATTAGTTAGTTCTCATATCCTATATTATTGGCAATGTTATATCTTATGCCCTTCAGAAGTTTAAGACAGGCTGAAAATTGATGGTCCTGCTTCTGAGATGGCACCTCCATACTCGTTTATTTCACAAATCCACAGTATTGGTGGCAATTCCCTTGCTCTTCTTTGTGTCAGTCAAGCAAGTCTACATTTGGAGACGTTCTTAATCAATCAGTGCCTGAAACACTGGGTCAAGTTGTTATGCTCTTACTGAAAAATAATTTTAATTGCATTCTAATCTACTGTACTCCTTTCCCTTTTATTATTATAAATTTGATCACCAAAGATGATTATCAGCACAAACTTTAACATAACAATTAGTGCAGCATTGGTTCAGTTTCAGTGTAGACTCACATCAAGCCACCTGGCTGAATATAAAACATGTCTTCTTGCCTGCAGCAAGATCATCCAGACAGGTTTGAAATTTTGATATTGGCCCAGCAGAAACTGTCACTGTGGTTTTCTTCAACAGGCAGCTCACTTACATTGTCTTCTCTTTGTAAGAATGCACACTGCTGTCTAAATTCTTAAATGAGATCAAAAACACAGTCCAAAAGTTAACAGTGTCTTAAAATTTAACATTCTGTATTCTTAAATGCACAAGCACATCTGCACAGAGGGAGCAAGGAAGCACGATATAAGCAGTAAAGCAGGGATAAGACCACATTGACTTTATAGGTCCCAGTTGAGGGGACTGAAAACATTCTTCCAAACAGTCAGTCAGTCAGTCATCATCCACAACTACCCCAAAACACACTGACACTTAGTATAATAGGAACACACCTACAAACCAACATAAAAACACATTAGTAAATTCTCATGTCTGTATATGCATATACTGTAAATAATTAAGTGCATCTACAACATCACTATTGCAAGGACATAAGCACATCCCAATGGTTAATATACAGTTTTACACACTGTTACATATAATAAACATTACAGATATAAATACATTTGAAAGCACAGGCTGTCAATTTATTGTGACTTACAAATATATATATACGTAAATATGTACACAAACACATGTACACTTTCTCACTCACAAGCACAACCATGAGAAGTTTATGAACATTCACATTGGCATACTGTACTCAAACATATTGAATGTACTGCGCCCAAATAATCATATAAAAAGGCATCAGCACAGTTGTTATGTAGTAGCACAAGCATCTATTATAATTTGATCACATAAATCTTACTCCTCCTGCACTGCTAGCCACTAGCTTCCTGTGCAGCTTGTTATAGCAAATGTCTATAGTGCCACTCCCTCTTATGTTGCTGAACTTCTCAACAACAACCCATCCTTTCCATGCTGGCATGCTAATGTGGAGGTTGTGCACAGAATTTGTTCATGCAACAGAATATGACATTGTATAGACAAAAACAGGAATGTATTGAAATTTGGATCTGTGTAATATGTAAAATATGTATTATACGTAGGTAAAGTGTTTGTTGTATGTACTACAGTTGTGTACTACAGTTGATACAGTTGTGTGCAATGTTTTATGTCTATCATATTTATATGTTACCATTAATATGTACAAAATTATGTTGTTCAAGGATGTTAATGTTTATGAGATTGAATGATGTTGTATTTAAACTACTTGCCAAAAAATTGTAATCAACATTTATATTGGTCATGTCATTCAGTAATAGACACCAGAAAGTGCTTAAGATATATTTAATGTTTAGCGTTTTGGGCAGCACAACAGTTGTTTGATGAAATTTTGATCAATGCTTTGCAAATGCAAGACATTAACTGAATGGTAATATCATTGTGTACGCTATTCCAAGTGGTCTGCTCTATCTGTGTTCCTCTGAGTGGTATTGGAAGCTGGACTGAAGTTCCACATCTCTTGATTTTTCTCTTCTATGCAAGGTAAACTGGGATGGTGCCTTTCTTATACTTGCTCGTATCCCTTAGACAGATTCAGACACTGGCCTGTTCCCCCGTCACTTTTCACTGTGCACTGTCAGGAAAATAATATTATACAAGTTGTGGGTAGGGTTGTGCAGTCAGGGGTATGAAATCTCTTTCCTGGTATGGGTACAATATTTGTTTCCTTTAAAAAAGCTGTATGTTATTAGAAAGGTATAAATATTATAGTCATGTAAATGGTATAGTTGTTGTACACATTGAGGTGTATGCCTTATTTTTAGGCCTCATGCCTTTATTTTTGAAAGTGTATCCCTGCCACACTGATCTAATACTAACGTTTCCACTTAAAAAATGAGTTTTTGAGCATTTATTTTATGATTGTGTGATATTCCAATGCTTATACCATGTATACATGACATGTTTTTATGTATTTATTAGACACTGAACCTGTATAAGCTGTGTCCAATAAATAAATAGCATTCATGTTTAGGCTTAATTAACCATCCTAAATGAGTTAGCAGCAGTACATAATAAACTAGCTTACATTTAGGTACAAAATGGATAGGAAGTCCCTTTACTTATCAGGCAATCTTCAAAGAATATAACAACAACAATAGTAACAACAGTAATCTTATATATAATTCGCCAGTCTCCTCACTCAATCACTCACTTACGTCTGTCCGAAGCCGAATGCGCAGTCGCCTTCTGCGCACGTCCAAAGCCGAATTCGCAGTTGCCGTCTGCGCAGCTGCCCGAAAAACCTTACGAGACTGACATCATGGCAGGCAGCGGATTTACGGCCGCAAAAATTCAAAGAAAAAGGCGACTTCGACCAACATCGCTGCAGGCGGCGGATTTACGGCCGCAAAAATTCAAAGAGAAAGGCGACTTCGACCAGCATCGCAGCAGGCGGCGGATTTACGGCTGCAAAAATTCAAAGAGAAAGGCGACTTCGATTAAAGCTGTAGAGGCCTGAAAGGCGATTTCGACTACAGCTCCAGGCCTAATTAAGCATTCATTCAATACACCTATATCAGATTTGTGGTGCTTATACTTATTATTATTCCACTCATGCCTGTTTCATCTTACATTGTCGAAACGGGCTCTTTATCTAGTAGTAGTAATAGTACAAAGGTAGCTGTACGTCACAGAACAAATATATAAATTAAAAAAAAGTTGGTTGAAAACAGAACAGCACCGAACATCTGCAAAATAGAGAAATTTTATTGTACGGTACTATACATTGTTGCGGTTGAATTTAGATTATTTTCCACATGGTATAATCAGAATATTATGTACAGTATAGTTTACTTTACTTAATTAGTTAATTAATTAATTAATTTATTCATTCATTCATTGTGTACTATGTATTAGATTTCCTTATTCTGTTCATTATTATCTCTGCATATTTGATAATTAAATACTGTACTGTGGTTCATACGATTACTGCAGCTGGTGATAAGAAGTTTAATGAATAACACCCTGCATAAATTGGAAAATTAATGACATGTTTTAACACTTGTAGCAAAAAATATATTTTGTAAATCAACTGAAAAATAATAAAATTATAATTAATTCAAACATTATATATAATTTACAAGTGGATCTCAACCATACCGATATGACAGGTATATAAACATATTGTTGTTAATAGTAACAGTGGAGCATTTATGCTTGTATATCTATGAGGCGTAGTGCCCGTCAGATGATGCTGGCAAGTTAGGAAAGGACTGACTCCACAGTAAAGATTAGATCACAGGGGACAAAAGTGAAGTCAGTGCCACAGTGTCACTAACATGACAGGTGCATGTTAGTGTTCTTGAAAACCTTAGTTTTCTCCCTCCACATTGCTATGCAAGACCCAAGGTTTTCAAATATACACACTTTGGAGAGTATTTTCGAAATGATTTGTTTTCAGTGGTCAAAAATGTTGTTTCAGTGTGAACGAAAGGCCAGAATGAATAAAAAAATATGTGTTTTCAAATGTAGCCTCGTTAGTTTGTAATATTAGTCTAAATCAGAGTACTGCGTTGTAGCTCTGTAATCCTACCCAACTTACTTACAGCCCAAGCGATCTAGTGTCTGGCTCTGTTCATGGCAGAGCTGCAGCTGAATGTAATAATAAAATAAAGATTGAACATTGAAAGCAATGAAATCAGTCAACAAAAGATTTCCCTGTATTTCAAAATTCACTAGCCATGTGAGGTTCATTAGTTCTTCAAATGTGAGCCACTTGTGATTTTTATTAGTCATTAAATTAGTCTTTAGTGCAGTTGTGCCCAACCAGTCAATAGCGAAGTGCTTGCAGAGTGATCACGGAAGTGTTATTGAAAAATTAGTGTAGGCAGCTTATTATCATAGACAATTTTCTCCTCACCTCTGCCGTATAGTACTCAAATGTGTAACCAGGTGTTCTAATGTGGATAGAAGTCAACCCCCCTAAAAGGAACAATAAATAAATAGTTTCTTTCTCAATAAGTAGCAATTACTCCAAACCTTCCTGAAAGATTTCCCCTTTGTCTATCTCTTTAACTACCTTTTGATACCACATAACGCAACCACGAACCTCTCCAAGGATACAGTTTGTTGTGAAAGTATTACTCCCAAGTATGTACTGTACTTCTTCACTGAAGAAACCTCCCCCCACCCCAAAATATACTATTTGAACCCCATGTTTAAAGACTTTTTTCTTTCAACTGAGTGATTACACATGAGAAGGCATGAAATTCAATGCTGTAATAATCAAATCAACTTTATTTAGGCATGTAAAAGAACAGCTTTAATAAGGTACCAAGAAATACAGGACCAAGGTGTTGAGTAGAAAATAGCTTTTTATAGGACCTGTAAGAACTGATGCCTGGATGTTATGCTGGCAGGCAGCTCCATAACTTGTGTTGTAGTAGAAAAGTATTGTAACTGGCTCGTTCAACCTGTATGGCAGGCATTCACTTATTATATTATCTTTACCCCTCGACTTAAATGTCCTTGTTCAAAGTCAACATTTAGCAGGGTCCATGCAGCTGTGGATAATTTTCAACATGATGGGGATGATTCTTAGCACTACCCTCTTTGCACCCACACCCCAATCCTTTTTTATCTCTTGAGGTCTTAAATGGTCAGCACTTCAGGTGGATGTCTGCATGTCTAGGACCTGCGGTTTAATGCTTTTTGAGAAGACACAGTGATTATAATGAGTATGCTAGTTAAGGAAGTGTATATTTTTCAACTACATTAATAGGAAAGTGTTATGTACATATATAGCACCTTTCTATGTCCTACTTAGATTTGCAATCAAATTATTTAATATAACAATGCAACATAAGATATGCATTAGCAGAGTAAACCTGCAGAATACATATCATAAATGAATAAATGTAACATATGAATTCCTTTAACATTGATGCAAGAATATGTATTGAAGTTTACTAATTTAGCTAAATATCTCAGAAAGTTTATCATTCCCTGTTTATTGTGAGTTCAGATGAGACATACATGTAGAGTAGACCCCCAAAACACGTGGATGCTTTATATTTGTGCAGGAAAGTAGAAAATATTGAGCAGCTGAGAAGTTGTAATAGTGTTTCATACCACAAAAATAATGACTGCTGAAAGAAACAAAGTGGCCTAAAAACATATCATTTTCACATGGAATGGGACAAGGATTATTTCTTTATATCCAACTCTAAATGTGTATGCCTGATATGCCAAGCTAGTATTGCTCTAACAAAGAAGGGCAAACTAGAACAACATTTCAAAACAATGCACAAAACCCAAGAAAGAGATTTCCCCACAAAAAGTAAGCTACGAAGACAAAGGTCCAAGAATTTAAAACTCAATTAACAGCACAACAGTCCAGTTTTATGAGCCATAATACTGGAGGGAAAACAGCGACCATAGCATCATACCATGTGAGTCACATTCTTGGAAAACAAAAATAGCCATTTGAAGACAGGGGGATGGTGAAGGAGGATTTCTGGAGGCTTCACTCTTGCTATTTGGAGATTTTAAGAATAAAACAGAAATTGTGGCTTTTATCAAGGAAATCCAATTACCCAGAAATACAGTGTCACTGCGATGTGAGGTAGTGGGACAACTTGAGAATCAACTAAAAATGGATATCGAGAGATGTGAGTGTTTCTCTCTTAAGTTTGATGACTCAACTGCTGTGGTAGGTATGATCCATTTGTGTATTTACATATGAGTGATAGTTGAAGATATGAGTGCTAAAGAAGAGATGCTTGCCATTTTTTCACTGAAAGGGTATACACACGGTGAAGATATTTTCTAAGCTTTAACTCACTGACAAGATCTACTTACCTATTTGTAAATTTATCTCCATTACCAATGGCAGGTCACAATAATGATTTTGTTGGTTTTGTTGCTTTGTGTAAATGATTTTGAACATGAAATATGTGATTTATGTTGCAAATGTATGTTGCAAATTCCACTTGGGCAAGAACTCTACAGAGGTGGCTATTCCTTGCACACATGGAAGAGAATGATGCAGAACACACATATTTGTAACTACATACTGATGTGTGATGCGTGAGCGGAGGTAAATTTCTGGAAAGAATTTAAGTGCTATAGATTTTCTCCTGTGGCCTAAACATGCTGAATGTGAACAGGCAGATAATGAAAAGTGACTTATGGATTTAGCACTTCTGACTGACCTAACCAGCATTCTGAATGAGCTGAATTTATGGTTGCAAGGATAAAACAAAAATGTAATTGGTATGATCAGCTTTGTAAATGCTTTTAACCAGTAGTCATTACAACTAATTTTAGCAAAGCTGCAATGTCTCAGCCAACAATTCTTGGTCAGAACTTGAGCGTCGGGGCATAGCAGCAACTCAGCTCAACAGAGTCAATTACATTGAGCAAGTTCAGAGCATCTCATTAGAGTCTGACAGATGTTACAATAACTTTGGACCACTTAAGTTAGTTGCCAAACTAAACGACAATGCTTCCAATTTTTTTTTATCATAGGACCTTATTTAGGCATTAGATTAACCCCTAATAAAAACTGAACTGAAGATATATAATTATCATTTCATGTTTGAACATATGGTGGTCATAGAATTGAAAAACATTTCCTATTTATTACATGTAATATAAATTTGTAATATTTCTAAAAGTGATTTTCAACCTCATCTTCTTGCTGTGGATTGTATTTGTTTTCATTGTGCTTAGTAAAACACTTGTGATGTTGAGGTCTGATAGAGATGGTATAAAAAGCCAATTTTGTTTAAACTTGAAAACAGTATCTGTACAAATTTGTAGGAATGATTTCTGATATTAAAACCAAGTGTGTGTACACAAAATAATGTTTCACTGTAAATACCTCAACAATGAAGATGGGAAATGCTCATAATTTCTGTCTTAGATAAAATTGCTGGTGGTACTTCCAGTTACACTGGCATCACAGTAGTGCAAGCTGATATATATATATACATTTTTAGAGCAGTTATTATAGAGGATTATGCAGGACTACTTAAAATGAATAAAGTGTACTGTACTGTTAATGTTTTCATGGACCACTGGCAAGCCCACACAGGACAGCGGGCTAAGGCACAGTATTGGCTCCCGTAGTGGCACAGGGCTATCATTACAATAGTCCTTGGGCACCCACTACACTATAGTAACAGTTCTGTAAAACATATAATGTTTGCCAATGATTACAATCAAACCACACCCTAAATAGGAACAAAGAAACTGATAGACATTTTGACATAAAAATTTTGAGTTATTGCTTTGAATACAGATTGGCCACTCCTAATCACTTCACTTTTTCACAGCTTCTTCCATGTTACTCTGATGATGTTTTCTCTTCCCGTGGTCACTGGCAGCCACATACTCAGGCTGATGAATTTAAAAAGCTGGGAATCTCCAAAGAGGTACTGCTTTCTAAGTAATTTACTAATAATCACAAGTAACACTCACATTGGCACAAAGGATGGGGCAGGGTCAGACGTAGGCAATGTTGGATGACCATGTGTTACCATATAAGGAGGGTATGATGTTAGATGTGCATTTGTTTATTCAATTGACTAAAGATATTTTTTATTTATTTATTTTGGAAGTAATGGCACTTATGTCTTTGAGAGAATATCCTGGACTATATGGGTCCTCTTGTGGTAGACCACCTGGACCCTGTGCAGTTTGTCTATTGTATACAGATTGGAGTGGAGGATGCAATTATTTATCTGCTCCACAAGGCTTTTTCTCACCTAGACAAAGATGGCAGACCTGTGTTGATTATGTTCTTTGAATTCTCCAGTGCCTTCAATACCATCTAGCCATCCCTTTTAAACTCATATATATGCAGGGGGATGTGTCTATGGTGTTCTGGATATTGCATCTGTTCCAGTAGACCACAGTTTATGTGACTAGAAGACTCTGTCATTAATTTGGATGTGAGCAACACATGAGCACAACAAGGAACAGTTCTGTCCCTTTTTCTCTTCACTCTGTATACCTCAGACTATAAATATAACACCAGGCCATGTCACTTGCAGAAATTCTCAGATGATTCTGTAGTTAAAGGGTGTACTAATAAGCAACAGGGTATAGGAGTCAGGTGGAGAACTTTGTTTCTTGGGACAGAAAGAATTGTCTCCAACTTAACATCAGCAAAACCAAAAAACTGGTTATTAACTTTTGCTGCACCAAATAGGTTCTATGTTCAGTCAGGGAGGGCACGTTTGATGCATTGTTACAAGAGCTTGGGGTTCCACATCAATGACAGACTGGTCTCATAACAAAACTAACTATACAAGAAAGAGTAGAGCAGGCTCTTTTTTGTTAGGAGACTGTGTTCCTTCAATGTGGATAATGAAATCCTTCACATCTTCTATAACTCTGTGAGGGCCAGTGCAATTTTCTACATTGTGCTGTATTGGCCTGGTAACATCACTTCAAAACTGAATGTCATTATGAACAATGCTGAACATCCTCTCCCTCACACACAAACAATGAGGGCTTTTTAATTTCCTCAGAAACAAAGCAAGTAAAATACTGTGTATCTGCTGTTGCATCTAGCCAACCCATTTCCTCTTCCCCATAGATAGACAGATAAAGAGAAACACAGAGAGAACTTTATGAACCTTTTCCTAAAGCTTCAGAGCAGTTGCTGTCAACTTTCACCACCATTGACCATTTTTCAGTTTCTGATATCATTGCAAAATCAAACTCCTCTTCCTCAAAACTTGACCTGCCCTGACCTGTCTAATTAAACCCTGTATATCAGTTATTTCCTACCTCCCACCTTATCAATAAACTGTTAGTTTCTGTCTGTGTTCCACTTTACCTTAAAATTGCTGATCCTTCAGAAACCTGGCCTTGAATTACCCATTCTTGACAACCATCAGCCTATTTTAAACCTCCCTTTTCTAGGAAAAGTGTTGGAGAGGGTAGTGGCTACACAATATCACACATTTATTTTCAAACATAAACATTTTGGAACTTTTCAGTCTGGTTTCTGCATCACACATTGTATAGAGATTGCCCTTCTGATTTCCTCCTGTCTAGATGCACTCAACATTCTTATTCTAACTGACCTTAGTTTTGCTTTTAATACTGTAGATAATGATACTCTTCTCTCTTGGCTCACTTCAGTTACCTAACTGAAAGTATTTTATCTCACAAGAAAGCCACAAATTGTTCCTTGCCCATGTTACTCAAGGTGTACCCCAGGGTTCAGGTCTTGGTCTTGGTCTTCTTTTTAATATATGATGTTCTCTTCATTGGCCAGATCACCTGCTGCTATGGTCTCAGTTTCAGTATTATGCTGATGACAGATTTATTTCAGGATTAAGTCTACTACTGATTTCCTACACTACTCACTGACAAAAATGATCTTTTATCTAAACATGTAGTAAAATGCTAATTTTCTCAGATTAAATACTGAGGAAACTGAAGCTTTGTTAAGTGCTTCAAAATAAGACTTCCAAGATATCAAACTTTTGTATTAATATTAGTGCAGTGATTGTAAATCCTTTACATACTATTCATTATCTTGGTATATTACTACTGTATTACTGGACACATATAAGCTCACTTACTAAAAACTACATTTTTCCATCTCCACAGCATTGCTCACCTTCACCCTTTAAAGACAAGAAATATACCATAATACAGGTTCATGCTTACATTGCTTCCTGACTTGATAATTGCAATTCCCTGCTCACTAGTATTCTAGCTAAAACACTCAATGGACTAATTTATTCAGAAATCAGCTGTAAATGTTCGTACTTACACTAAGACTATAGAGCACATCACTCATATGCTTTTATCAGTTTACAATAGTTACCAATTTCTTTGCATATAAATACAAAATTTTACTTACCACCTTTAGTGTTTTACTTTGTTTTGCACCCACTTATCTAATTACAGCTTTCTTACAACCTCCATGTGTACTTGGGTCCTCTAGGCTGCTAATGGTCGTGCAGACCAAACTGTTCTTGAGGTGCCCCAGTGCTATGGCCCCTAAATTGTGGAATGCATTACTGCAATTCTTTAGAGCCTGCTTTTCACTGTCTTCTTTTAAACCAAATTCAACACTTTTCTGTCAGCATTTTTCTTGTATTAACTCTTCGTTTCTATAGATGTTTTTTTTCCTCTGTACATACTGTTTTTGTGATATCCTGTTATCTTTTTTTCCCTGTTTTTATTTTGGTTCTGTGTCTTAATGTCCTCTTATTAATGCTCTTTGTAATCACCTGGGGCCTCATGTATAACACCATGCGTAGAATTCACACTATAATATGGCGTATGGACAAAAGCGGAAATGTACGTACGCACAAAAAAATCCAGATGCATAAATCTGTGTGAACGCCAATTTCCACGTTCTTCTACTACATAAATCCCAGTCAGCGTGAAAAGTAACACATGTGCACGCGCCTGCTGTCCCGCATCAACTCCTCCCAGAATTATGCTTCTTTGAATATGCAAATCAATATAAATAGCCCTTAAGCTCAGACTTCTGTGAAAAGACAATGGCAAAAGCATGGGGGAAAATAGAAGAATTTCAGCGAATACCAAGTGGAGGCAAGGAAAAACTTACTATTTGTTGGTTTAAACAGTGATATAATCAACAAAAGGAAGTTGATCGAGTGGCATAGAGTGTCAGAGAAACTTGAAAGTTCAAGTTCACAAAGTCGCATAGTCCCTGAAATAAAAAAGAAGCGGTCAGATATCAAATACGCCGTGAAAAGATGAGTCGTATCCCACCATCAACTTTAATCTCGAAATTTCCACTTTAATCACGTAGTTTATTTTGTCATTAAAGCACCCCAATCTGAGCCTGCATTGACTCTGCGAAGATCACAGCATCGTCAGCAAAGTCAAGATCCATGAATCTTTCTTCACCAACAACTGCCCCACAGCCGCTGGACCCCACGACCTTGCCCAACACCCAGTCCATACAAGCATTGAACAGAGTAGGAGCAAGAACACATCCCTGATGAACCCCAGAATCAACTAGGAAAAACACAGAGGTTCTGCCTCCACTCAGTGTTGCAGGTTTTGTCATTAAAATATATAAGGCAATAAATCATTAAATAATTGTCAAAATATAAACATTTTGTGGCACATCTGATTATTCCTGGGCACATATATTATTATTACCTGTATTTACTTTGTCATATTTTAGAATATATTTAAAATCGTTTAAAATATTTTTCCATAGGGCACCAATAAGATGAACCTAAACCTTAAAACCCAGCACACAGCTTAACACATTCATTTGTCCATCTTCTTAACCCACTTACCCAGGGCAGGGAAGCTGGAGCTTATTACAGCAATCATCAGGCACAAAGCAAAAACAATACATGAACGGGGTGCAAGTCCACCACAGGCTGAACAAACACACACACACATAAGCTAATGCCAATTTAGCAATCCGAGTTCACCTACCCTGTACATCTTTGGACTTTGGGGGAAAACTGGAGCACCTGGGGAAACCCGTGTAAACATGACGAGAATATGCAAATTCCATCCACGAGAACCCCAATCTCCTTATTATATAGCAGCAATGCTACCACTGTGTCACCCCAGTTAACACATACCAAATTCAATGACTTTTAACGCAAGTGTTAAAATGCATGGATTGATAGCTGTTAACTTTCTTGTTGTAAACTAAATGTTTTGATTTTTTTTATGCCCCCTGCTCGCTTCGCTGGCCAACCCCTGTGTTTGGTTAATTGGATATACAATTTAAATTTTTTTTTTTCTTTGGAATTGTTTCAATTTCATTATTTGCACTTTTACTTTAAAGCTTCATTAAAAACAATATTTTTTGGAGACACATTGTGACAACGCAACTTATAACTGCCTGTGAGTAAATATTGTTTCTGTTTCTCTAATAAATAATCTGAATCTTTTTCTAATGTTTGTCCCTGTGATTTATTGATTGTCATAGCAAAAGCTATTCTCACGGTAAACTGTAAACATTTTAATACGAATGGCATATCATGATCTCCTTTGGTGTGTAATGTTATTCGCAGAATATATACATTACCTTTCTTTTTGCCTGTTAATATTTGCATCGCTTCTCTGTGCTCATCAATATACACCTGACCGAATTCTGTATTCTTTGAAATTTAACTTGTAGTTCCTTTAACTGTTCCGGGACCACAGATTCTCATAGCGTATGGTCCATTATTGTGTAAATCCACGTTTTATGCATTGAATGATGCGAATGCGAAAAGACTTTGTTGTGTACTCTTTGCCTTTTATTTCTGATCTCGATTTGTCCTGCTATTTTTTCAATTACACCTGGTTCTGATGATTAATCACCTTTTGTTTGCGGTAATTCGATATTTTCTATCTTTTCTTTGATACTGTAGCGACTGACATGATAAAGTGTCACAAAAGTTTTACTTGAACAATCGCCGACTTCCTAACCCCAAACACAACTTTATAGCACCCTCTCCAACGGCCCCCCGCCCCCCTTACCGCATCAATCAATACCCCGCTATCAGTCTTACGTGCTGTACTCCGCCCTTCCTCAATCGGACCTAACAGTCACTTAAAACCAAAAAGCCCTCAACCTGGCTGTGACGCTACAATACTTTCGAATTTTCCTGCTTTGATATTTTGTACCTTTCTCTGCATGTGTATCACGCCATCATTTGTTTGAGCCTTTTGAATTCCACTGCTTTCATAATCTCTTATCTGCCTTTTTTCCTCTCCAACGCATTTGGGTCTCAATTCTAAGTATTGTCCTTATACGCTTTATATGTGCTGAGAGCACATGATCTGTGTGTACTACGTGTTTTTTGATGGGTGTGCTGTTATATGATATCTTTTGTAAGTAGGGCTCTTGCAAGAATCTCATGTTCCATGTCCCCGCGAGACGTCCCTTGGACAATCTCTTGGCACCAAGTCTCATGTTTACGGTCCCCGCAAGCCGCACCGTGGCAAGTCTGTTTTGTCTCGCGGGTCTTTTAAATGTTTTCTGAGAAGATCACGTATCGTAGCCTTGCTTTTGCTTTCCAGGATTTTTTTTATAATAGAGAGATATTAAATATTTATATTAATACATGAAATTACTTAAATGCTTTTGCTCTAGTTATATTATTGTGGCAACTCCATATGAGGCATGGCGAGACAGGAGAATGAAATAAGTCTTTTATTGATAATATGCATCCTTCCTTAATGTTGTGTATTATCTCCTTTCCTAATTTCGCACTCGTTAGATTTAAGCAGCCCCAATAACTGATAATCATTGATAACATCTACAAGGGCTCAACAAGCACAGAAGAGGGCGTAATATCGGCATATTAAATACCTGTGACCTTAAGCATGAAAACTGTTTTTGGTACTGTATATATTGTAATATTGGACAGCCTTGAAAAGCTAAGTTTTATTTAATTTTCCTAAAATGTAAGAATAGGTAACAGCAGTTGATCAAAAAATAATAGTTGATCCATAAGGAAATGTGTCTGCTATTAAAAAAGCTATGTAGGCTGCAGGACAATCTTTAGCAGACTGATGGCCGAGTACATTACATTTATGAGACTGAGCATTGCATAAGTCAATTTTAATTGCATTATTCACGTTAAAAATGTGAACAAATTAATTTGCGAACTTGATACTTGAAACACTTAAAACAAGTAAGTATTCAGCAGCAATATGAAGCACATTTGGCTGCAATTGAAAATTACTGCATATTCAAGAATATGTTTTCAAAGTAATAGAATATCTGTAAAATACATTAATATGCAAACATACATTTGGCAAACAAATGGAAAGCTGCAGCTTCTGCCACGGGAGCGATTGCCCTCATCAGAATGTCAGATTGAACAACACGACTGGTCATAGCTGTCACTGTCGTTTAAAAGGACTAACCTGTGCATCAATACTACGGAATGATTTTATTTTACAAACTTTATTGATGATATGCATCCTTCCTTAATGTTGTGTATTATCTCCTTTCCTAGGGATGCTTTCTTACCCTTAACCCAGAGTTTCAATGTTCTAAATACTGTAACAAACATCTGATACTCACGGCCTCACTACCTGTTCCTTTCTTCTGCACTCTTTGCCAGGGCCTGTCTGCAGCTGACCCTTTCTTTTGCTGCTAATTTTGTACTACTCCTAACAGGCTTCTGCTCAGCAGCTCCTTCCACCTCTTCTGCTGCAGTGGTGGCAGAGTTGTAATGTGAAAACGCACCCAGACATGACTTGTGCACTTGTGTTTTCATTGTTTTCTGGCAATTTCGTTAGGCAATTGCTTTTTATCTACCTTAATAACGATGCTGACGGAAAGCAAAACTGAAAAATTGTTGGAAGCTATGCACAGAACCATCCATCCTCTTCCGCTTATCTGAGGTCGGGTCGCGGGGGCAGCAGCTTGAGCAGAGATGCCCAGACTTCCCTCTCCCCAGCCTCTTCTTCTAGCTCTTCCGGGAGAATCCCGAGGCGTTCCCAGGCCAGCCGGGAGACATAGTCCCTCCAGCGTGTCCTGGGTCTTCCCCGGGGCCTCCTCCCAGTTGGACGTGCCTGGAACACCTCACCAGGGAGGCGTCCAGGAGGCATCCTGATCAGATGCCCGAGCCACCTCATCTGACTCCTCTCGATGCGGAGGAGCAGCGGCTCTACTCTGAGCCCCTCCCGGATGACTGAGCTTCTCACCCTATCTTTAAGGGAGAGCCCAGACACCCTGCGGAGGAAACTCATTTCGGCCGCTTGTATTCGCGATCTCGTTCTTTCGGTCACTGCCCATAGCTCATGACCATAGGTGAGGGTAGGAACATAGATCGACCGGTAAATTGAGAGCTTTGCCTTATGGCTCAGCTCCTTTTTCACCAAGACAGACCGATGCAGAGCCCGCATCACTGCGGACGCCGCACCGATCCACCTGTCGATCTCACGGTCCATTCTTCCCTCACTCGTGAACAAGACCCCAAGATACTTGAACTCCTCCACTTGAGGCAGGATCTCGCTCCCAACCCTGAGAGGGCACTCCACCCTTTTCCAGCTGAGGACCATGGTCTCGGATTTGGAGGTGCTGATTCCCATCCCAGCCGCTTCACACTCAGCTGCGAACCGATCCAGAGAGAGCTGAAGATCACGGCCTGATGAAGCAAACAGGACAACATCATCTGCAAAAAGCAGTGACCCAATCCTGAGTCCACCAAACCGGACCCCCTCAACACCCTGGCTGCGCCTAGAAATTCTGTCCATAAAAGTTATGAACAGAATCGGTGACAATGGGCAGCCCTGGCGGAGTCCAACTCTCACTGGAAACGGGTTCGACTTACTGCCGGCAATGCGGACCAAGCTCTGACACCGGTTGTACAGGGACCGAACCGCCCTTATCAGGGGGTCCGGTACTCCATACTCCCGGAGCACCCCCCACAGGATTCCCCGAGGGACACGGTCAAACGCCTTTTCCAAGTCCACAAAACACATGTAGACTGGTTGGGCGAACTCCCATGCACCCTCCAGGACCCTGCTAAGGGTGTAGAGCTGGTCCACGAAAACCACACTGTTCCTCCTGAATCCGAGGTTCGACTATCCGACGGACCCTCCTCTCCAGAACCCCCAAATAGACTTTTCCAGGGAGGCTGAGGAATGTGATCCCTCTGTAGTTGGAACACACCCTCCGGTCCCCCTCTTAAAGAGGGGGACCACCACCCCGGTCTGCCAATCCAGAGGCACTGTCCCTGATGTCCATGCGATGTTGTAGAGACGTGTCAACCAAGACAGCCCTACAACATCCAGAGCCTTTAGGAACTCCGGGCGTATCTCATCCACCCCCGGGGCCCTGCCACCAAGGAGTTTTTTGACCACCTCGGTGACCTCAGTTCCAGAGATGGGGGAGCCCACCTCCGAGTCCCCAGGCTCTGCTTCCTCATTGGAAGGCATGTTATTGGGATTGAGGAGGTCTTCGAAGTACTCCCCCCACCGACCCACAACGTCCCGAGTCGAGGTCAGCAGCGCACCATCCCCACCATATACAGTGTTGATACTGCACTGCTTCCCCCTCCTGAGACGCTGGACGGTGGACCAGAATCTCCTCGAAGCCGTCCGAAAGTTGTTCTCCATGGCCTCCCCAAACTCCTCCCATGCCCGAGTTTTTGCTTCAGCAACCACCGAAGCTGCATTCCGCTTGGCCTGCCGGTACCTATTAGCTGCTTCCAGAGTCCCAGGACAAAAGGGACCGGTAGGACTCCTTCTTCAGCTTGACGGCATCCCTCACCGCCGGTGTCCACCAACGGGTTCGGGGATTGCCGCCACGACAGGCACCGACCACCTTACGGCCACAGCTCCGGTCAGCCGCCTCAACAATAGAGGCACGGAACATGGCCCATTCGTACTCAATGTCCCCCACCTCCCTCGGGACATGGTCAAAGTTCTGCCGGAGGTGGGAGTTGAAGCTACTTCTGACAGTGGGCTCTGCCAGACGTTCCCAGCAGACCCTCACAACACGTTTGGGCCTACCAGGCCTGACCGGCAGCCTCCCCCACCATCGAAGCCAACTCACCACCAGGTGGTGATCAGTTGATAGCTCCGCCCCTCTCTTCACCCGAGTGTCCAAGACATGTGGCCGCAAGTCCGACGACACGACCACAAAGTCGATCATCGAACTGAGGCCTAGGGTGTCCTGGTGCCAAGTGCACATATGAACACCCCTATGCTTGAACATGGTGTTCGTTATGGACAATCCGTGACAAGCACAGAAGTCCAATAACAAAACACCACTCGGGTTCAGATCGGGGGGGCCATTCCTCCCAATCACGCCCTTCCAGGTCTCACTGTCATTGCCCACGTGAGCATTGAAGTCTCCCAGCAGTACGAGGGAGTCCCCAGATGGTATGCCCTCTAGCACACCCTCCAGGGACTCCAAAAAGGGTGGGTACTCCGAACTGCTGTTCGGTGCATATGCACAAACAACAGTTAGGACCCGTCCCCCCACCCGAAGGTGGAGGGAGGCTACCCTCTCGTCTACTGGGGTAAACCCCAATGTACAGGCTCCAAGTCGGGGGGCAATAAGTATACCCGCACCCGCTCGGCGCCTCTCACCGGGGGCAACTCCAGAGTGGTAGAGAGTCCAGCCCCTCTCAAGGAGATTGGTTCCAGAGTCCAAGCTGTGCGTCGAGGTGAGCCCGACTATATCTAGCCGGAACCTCTCAACCTCACGCACAAGCTCAGGCTCCTTCCCCTTCAGAGAGGTGACATTCCACGTCCCAAGAGCCAGCTTCTGTAGCCGAGGATCCTTCGGCCACCCCCTCCTCGAACCGCCACCTTACCGTGGTGGAGGGGTTTGCGTGTCCCAATGATCCTAGGAGCTCTGTTGTCTGGGGCTTTATGCCCCTGGTAGGGCCACCCAAGGCAAACTGGTCCTAGGTGAGGGATGAGACAAAGAGCGGATATACAAACCTCCTATGACGAATAAAAAATTTGGACAGCGTTTTCCCTCGCCCGGACGCGTGTCACCGGGGCCCCCCTCTGGAGCCAGGCCTGGAGGTGGGGCTCGATGGCGAGTGCCTGGTGGCCGGGCTTGCACCCATGGAGCTCGGCCGGGCACAGCCTGAAGAGGCAACGTGGGTCCCCCTTCCCATGGGCTTACCACCTATGGGAGGGGCCAAGGAGGTTGGGTGCAGTGTGAGTTGGGTGGTGGCCGAAGGTATGCACAGAACTTTTTTCATTAATGGGGTTTTAAAGGGAATATTTTCGTGTATGCCATTTTTCAGATGAAAATTTTTTAAAATGTGAGGCTGTCTTCAAGGGCATAAGCCTGTCATGTTTAGAGATGAGCTACCTCCTTCCATGCTGGGACAAACTTTGAATGTGATGCAATTTTCAGTGTCTAAAACTAACCAAAGGGAACTGTCCAATATCAAGGACATTTATACCTAAATTACCTAAAATTTAAAACGCAGAGGTAAGCCATTTTTCCTATTGGTGAATCTCAGCTCTTGCAGCAGCATGAGTAGTGCGACGCAAACAGCACACTTTGATGAAGCGGTCGAAAAAAAGGCGCGGGATTTGATGAAAGGGGCGTGTCACTGGCAGTGAAGACCTGTCAGGGTGTAAACGTAATCAATGAATTGCGCTTACAAAGTCGACACATAACTGAGGACGCATCTCTTGAATAAGCTTCGTTTTCCTATTGCGACGAAGTCGGTTCCACGAACGCCATGTGTTTCATGTTATGTTCATTGTGCTCACACTCGTAAGATATAAGCATCCCCGATAATTGTTGATAACATCTACAAGGGCTCAAAAAGCACAGAACAGGGCGTAATATCGGCATATTGAATACTTGTATCCTTCAGCGTTAAACTGATTTGCTATATAGTGTAATATTGGACACCTTTGAAAAGCTAAGTTTTTTTAATTGTCATAAAATAGAAGAATCGATAACGACAGTTGATCAAGAAATAATAGTTGATTTATAAGGAAATTTGTCTGCTATTAAAAAAGCTATGTGGGGTGTGGGATAATCTTTAGCAGACTGATGCCCGAGTACATTACATTAATGAAATTGAGCATTGCATAATTAAATTAAACGCATTAAAAATGTGAACATATTAATTTATGAACGTGATACTTGAAACGCTTAAAACAAGTATTCAGCAATAATATGAAGCGTATTTGGCTGCAATCGAAAATTTTATTCAGGAACATATTTCCAAATTACTAGAATATACAATATATTAATATGCAAAGAGGCTCCGGCAGACCCCCGTGACCCTGTGTTCGGATTCAGCGGGTTGGAAAATGGATGGATTAATATGCAAAGATAAATTTGGCAAGCAAATGGTAGGCTGCAGCTTTTGCCACGGGTGCGATTGCCCTCATCAGAATGTCAGATTGGACAACACCACTGGTCATAGCCGTCATTGTCGTTTAAAAGGACTGACCTGTACATTGATACTACGGAATGATCTGTATTTTACACATTATGTCTCTTCTTAGCTTGGCGGTGACGTTACTCGCACACGAGTGCAGTCTGTTGTGCCTGTGTCATTTGGGAAGCTTAGATAGATAGATAGATAGATAGATAGATAGATAGATAGATAGATAGATAGATAGATAGATAGATAGATAGATAGATAGATAGATAGATAGATACTTTATTAATCCCAGGGGGAAATTCACAATCCCAGGGAGAAATTCACAAATAACTTTTTATGTGGTGTCACGTATACTGCTTTGGACATGTGCGTTTTACAGAGATTCACCACTTACTTAAAAGAAAAAAAGAAAAGGCAAATTGACGCAAACAGGTTGCACAGTGGTCAGGTATTTGTTACAGCGAGTGCACTTCGCAATGCATGCCTTAAACTAATTGCATGTAAAGTTGTTTTTTGCAACTATTTAATCGTTAGGGAATGCACAGGTGTCTGTGCAGTCGTGTAACTGTTGGTTACAGACACTTCCAGCTCCTCATTCATCAGATTTTCAAGAAATAGACAAGCCATGGATGATAATACTGGGTTTTTGAAAGCAAAGTGACTTTTTATGCAATGAATGTAATCACAGACATCCGTATGAAATTCAGTACCAGATCAGACTTGTCCCAGACACCTTACCACTTAGCTCTTGTCTAGTACTGCTCACAGTGGAATGGTGATCCAGTCCTGACTAGGTCTTCTGTTCAGGTTCTATGTGGTATTGAATATGGAGAAGATTCATAGGCAGAGCTTTCTGTTTTGAGCCATTAAAGTGTGTACACCTGATACATTCCATATGTTAAGTGGTTATTTATATATTTTTCCTGTGGCCATTTAAAGTAGCAGCAGTGTTAACAGAGGTTTGTGGGGACCCTAGCAATTGTTAAAAATGAATAGGGTAATATTTTGAGAAATGTTAACTGTTAGGCCACCAAATAAGCTTAGTAGACTCAATAGTTTGTTCTCTTTAAAAACGTTTTTATTTTCATTTTTTGTGGGTACACTGTAATATTTCATAATTTTTCTGGGTGCACTGTAATATTTCATACTTTTTCTGTCATATGTGTTAGAATTGTATGTCCTCAATTTTGTGCATGGCTTCTTCAAGCTTTTATGTTTTCACAGCAAACGTTTAGGTCTGGCACAAGACGGATTAACAGTACTTCTTCACAGAGAAGGATCTACAGCTCCAATAGCCAAAAAGATATACTTTCACAGCCAATCAGTCAGGTTAACAGCTATCGTGACCCTGTCCAAATGCCTGCCAGCCGCAGTGAGCCTGACTTGCCACAACTGAATTACAGTCGCACTCTGCGTGGAGCTCCAAGCCAGCGCATTAACGCCAACCGGCGCAGCCTGTATAGTGATACCATCCGGGATGATATGATAGTAAGCTCCCAGAGGATGCCCGTACAAAATTCCAGAGCTGTATCTTCAAGTTCCAACATAGAGGATATTGCACAAAACAGATTTATGAATACTGTCAACAGATGTATCATCGAGCAAGCAGTGTAAGTATAATGAGATAACAGAACTGTTAATGTATATTGTTCCCTTTGAGCTATGATGGTTTCATTTTAAGTTCCACTGTCAATGGAAGTCAGGATAAAGAATGCAACTTTCTTCCAAGGTTTAAGGTTTAATGCTTTAGAGACTGTGACCTTGTGAGATGTTTTAATGGGCTATGTAATCTTTAAATAAAATTATCAATGATAGTAAATGCAAACAGTCTTGTCACTTTCTTTACCTTACTATACACATGCAGCAACAACATAGTGTAATGCCTGTAGGTACCGCAAGCCAATGAGTCCCTCAAATGGCCTTGATTTCCACCGATTCATTGTCTGCTTAGTGAATATCTCTTTTTCCACCCAAAGGAGTGAAGTGAGGTCCACAAATAAATTTCATAGGGATCTCCAAAATACTTGCCTTTATGCTGAATCTGCAGAAATCCCAAGGTATCCAGGAAATACGTATAAAGTATGTCCCCAGATTCTTGGAGATAGTCTACCAGTACATTGCTCTAAACTGAATCTTCATATTTTGGTGATCATACTACCATGTGGTAGTGAGTTTTTTTTTTACACAAGCAGATTTTGTTAAGCCAGTAGTGCCTTTGCAAGCTTTGCCAGATTTTTAATTTTATTATTGTACTAGCTATGTTGCCTGTCTTCACCCAGGAAATGGCATAAGAAACTGGCTACAGTTATAGTACTGTTGGTTAATCTGGTGTATAAAAAGTACAATGTAACTAATGAAGTACTTTTCTGCATATACTTTTGTATTTTTTTTAAGCCAAGTGCTAATATTATTGGCAGGTAGTTTGGTGTAGTGGTTAAGGCATTGTACGTAGGACTTCAGCTCCTATTACTGACACTGTGTGACCTTGAGCAAGTTACTTCACCTGCCTGTGCACCTATTGGGAAAACAAAAGAAATGTAACAAAATATATCTCAATTGTTGTACGTCACCTTGAATAAAGGTGTCAGTCAAATGATAAGTAATTATTATATTAATTTTTTAGGTCACTGGAGCTGCTTATTTACAGTTGCACATGCATTAAACATTCCTGCATTAGATCAGTTCCTGCTTTTCATACTGACATGGCTTTTGTTCGTGATCATTGCAAAACACAGTTTTACAGCAAAATGTATTCATTTGAATTGAAACTGGTATTCGGTAGAATATGTGATAATTAACTGCATATTATTATCATCATTAGATTTTTATGATTTGTTAGCCTTTAAATTTGGCAGATGTGAATGCATATGCAAAACTGTACTTGAACTGGATGTACATAAGTGCTGGTACCCTAAGTGTTATACTGAGCAAGGAGCGTGGAGCAGTAGCTTTGACTGTCGCAACACGGTTTCTGAGGCTTTCCCATTTAAAATTCAAGTGCCACAAGTTAAGACTGGCTCTAGGGTATTGTACCATGTTTGAAGAGCAGGGTATGGGAAGTGTGCCTTTGAAGGTACCAAAGCTGGGTCTCGGGGCTGGAGGTAGACTAATCAGAACACACAGACTGCTGGTAATTGAAAGCAAAAAATTGAGAAGTAATTGCCCACTTTAAGCACCAGTGCAAATGTGGGATACGCCATAGAAAATAAGCATTTGCACATGTACATGATTTTGGAGGTTGGGGGTGAGGGTCCCCTTTCAAAGTCTGTACATCTGAATGTATTAAGAAATAAATAGCTTGCCTGGGGACCCATTAAATTTAAACTGACACCATCAGTCCAGGGTTGTTCTATGATTAGCAAGTGTCAGGGTCTTAGCGACCTCTGTTATTGTTGTGCTCTATCATACATGTATATAAAATCAAAGAGCTGGGGGGTTGGGTCCCTTTGGGCTTTCACACATTTTCATACTTCCTCCTCTACTTCTCTAACACTCTCTTTTTGCTTCTGCCGAAGCAACACCTACTCCCAGCCACAGCACCTGGCACCAGCACTTGAGGTTTAGCACATTTATTAACCATTGAGCTTTGCATTTTCCTTGAGCTTTGCTGAACTTTCTCCTTCCATTTCATACCTGTCTGTAGATGCCAAACGTAACCATGTCTCTTTTTTCCTGACCCTGCTCTATCTTCAGTCTTCCATCCACCCTATTGGGTAATGATGGTATTTGCATGACCCATCAATCACTTCTACTGCATCCTTCATTTGAATAAAGCATGAAATTAGTGAAGTAAAGAGCATGTAATTTAGCATAATATTCATAAACATAGACAGATGAAAAAAGCATGACATGCCATTGATACCCTGTGCATAGCAAAGATATTAAGAAATACAAGGTCTGGAGCACTGAAGAACCACAAAGAATCATGTAGTGTGAGTGTCACCAGCATTTCAGGCTTTGTGAAGCCCAACAGAATGTTAATTATCCTAAATATAAATACAGTATATTTTTCATTGTTCTACTACTTTCACTCCTACATTTCTATAGAATGATATGTTTCTCAGACTATTTCTTGCCATGTTTGTATAATTGTAGGGTTGATAGTGCAGGACCAACAAATGCTAATATAAGCTTTGAAGAGGCAGTGCAATTCCTGGACAACAATAATGAGGACATGCAGCTTTGTGGAGCCAGTTTCATTCAACATGCCTGCTATAAAGATGAAACAGCTAAAGATGAGGTAGGTTCTAAGGGGTAAATTCATTTATTTCTGTGAAGGCATCAGCTGTGTAGCTGAGGGTGGTAGCTCTAGCCTGGTGTGTACAAAGGGTGTTTCTTCAAGAAAATTAACAGGATTTTGTGCCGAAGGATAATTTCTTTCTATTCTTTTTTCTACTTGACTGTGAGGTCAGAGCAATTTCCTTCATATGCACTTGTGTTCCTTTTGAATCCAATATCCTATTTCCAGTCTGAAAATGTGTGCCAATCCACAAACTTATTTAAAATTAAAAAAAAAAAAAAAAGTGTTTCTCCAAATGTTGTGAACTTCATGAAAATTGATGCCAGTCTTAAATGTGGTTGTACACCTCTGGGATATCATAAAATAATTCCTAATGTTAAAGAGCCAAATACTGAAGTATAGTCTGCTATATTGAAGATAAGGTACACAAGAATGTTTAGAAATTGTTGAAACAGGCTTCTTGAGCCATTAAACAAACACTTCTGGGACTTAATATTCTTGAGAAAGAAACAATTGATATAATAAGTAAAAAAATCTAAATGAAGTTTAACTTGATTAAGTGTTTTTATATTTATATGATGAATAAGCATTATGTTTTTTTTTTAGCTTTATAGGTTGGGGGGCATCCAAAAACTCATTTCCCTGATTAAGAGTCGTAATCCCAAGGTTCAGCAGGCAGTTGCTGGAGCTCTACGCAATGCTGCCTTTAAACATGATTTGAATAAGAGGGAAATATTTAACAGCTATGGAATCGATGAAGCACTGAGAGTTCTCAATAATAAAGAGTCCACTGAGACTCAAAAACAACTGACTGGTGAGGACTTAGGGCTGGGGAGCTTCTAAACTACTACTGTTTGTGTTATAAACACCCTTTAATAATGGTCTTTGCTAAAAATGCTCTGTCTTTCCTTCTCTCTCTAAAAAAAATTAAGCTTCGTATGAAAAGTTAAATTATTCATGAAAAAAATCTGAGAAATGATGTTTCATATTTCATCATAAGAAAGGGTAATCTTACTTCTGGTCTATGCTAATTTCAAAATAGCATAAATGTTAGCATGTCTGACTGCAAGTCAGTGGCTTTGTGGTTAGGGTTATGCTTGTATCTTTTTATTTTTCTTCTGTCCTGCATTGTTCTTTATTAGTTCATATGACTGAATTTATCTTCTTAGCTGGGACTTTATTCTCTACATTTCACTGTTATGTATATGTGCTATCATGATAACTGTGTTATCTATTCCTAAAGTAGAAAAATAGTGTGTAGAGTTATATAAATGTGCTTGCCTGAAAAGTGTATAGCTACATAAAAATGGTGCTGAATTACCGTTATTGTATGTACTACTTAATAGAGCTGAAGCTGAGATGTACCACATGTAGATAATGCCTCTGCGGTCTAATGTTTTTATAACAGTCTGTTTTTACTTCTGGTATATGTGATATTTAAGTTATTCTAAAATAATGTATCCATTAGTTAATGTTCTTTTTGGCTTCAAAATATCAGTATGATAACAACATTTTCAACATTATTAATGTCTTAGCTTTATTTTTAAATTATTTTTTGCCATCTTGATAAACGTGTTAATTTCTACCAAAAACTTGAAAATGAATGACTGTTTCCAAACTTTTCAAACTACTGAATGCTAGTGTACACCTGCATATATTTGTTTAATTATGTATGTTAATAAAGTGTTTTTTTCTCAACTATGCACAAGGTGCACACATTTATTAAAATAAGATTTAATTAACTGTTTTACCCTTCACAGGCCTCTTGTGGAACTTGTCCTCGCGTGATGACCTGAAATCTCGCATGATCAATGTTGTTCTGCCTTCTCTTACCGAGAATGTTGTGCTGCCCTTTGTTGGCTGTCCAGAGAAACATATTCCAGCAAACAACAAAATGGACCCTGAGATTTTCTTCAATGCCACTGGATGCCTCAGGTAAGATGGCAGAAATAGCTTTATAATAGACTTGGGAGGCATTATGCACCCATTAGAAGTGGCTGCACTAGTGGACTGGTCAGATGATGAGGTTGTGACTGCCCTGGAAAAGACAGCACAACTGGTTCGCTTACACATGGAATTTACTAATCAATGGTATCACAACAAACGTGACAGTCATGTTTAAATAACACATTGGGAGGGCAATGTGCTGATCAGCTGAGCATCCATTTCCATCAGTGCCATCAGTCCCCAGAGGAAGTAATAGACATATTGCCAGCAGGTATACAGTGTGTTATGCAGATTATACAGGCAGTCTGACTGGAGAAGAGGTCTGTACTTTATCATTGGAAGTATTCTGAGCAGTGCTTCAGCAGACTCAACAGCACCACCAATGTCTTTTTAACGCGACCCAAAATAGTGGACAAAGCAGAACCTGAATCAGTTTTTATGCACTTGAATGACAGCTTTCCCCATCATTGTCCTCACATTGGAACAAATCAGAAGCTTGGACCTAAATTCCTGGAGAAAACAAGGAAGCTGAGGACACCCACAAAATGCAGAAGTATGAACCAGAAACCAACAAAAAGAACAGATTTACCGGTGATCTGAACACTCTTGGCACCTTTGAAGAACAGACTTGGAAAGATAGCACCAAAAATGGCACAAGAAGACAGCAGTGAATCAGCCTAACACAGGATCAGCCAGCCCAAACTGCTTCCTCTGCCTATATCACAACCACACAGATTTCTAAAATGGCATAATATGAATTGGGAAGAGCCTGTACATTCTGTGTGATCTTGTGCACACCAAATTCAAATCACTCATCACCACAATCTTGACAATGAGTGAGGTCAGGCAAATACTGTAGTTCTTCCTGTGAGCAGCCCTTGGTATACTGCTGACTGGTAAACTTGCCTGTACATTACTTGGACAGTGCTACCTAAGAATCAGCATTAGGGGTCAGACTCTGAACCTCTAGTTCTAGCTGGTGCACATATGTGAACCCTACATGCTGGACCTAGATGTCCTGACTGCATATGAAGCAAGCTTCAACCCTGCAGCAGGCCACATTGAAGTGAAACCCAGTTGTGTTGTGCCATTATGGGAGTTGATGACGAAGAGCCACAGGAGATGCATATTTCAGTACTCAAAACACGTAAATCAACTCAATATGCCTAACAATAATTCTGACTGCATATCTAAACAAGTAACTAAAGTAAGATATCATTACTGTCTAATTAGAAATGCAAACATGCCATGCCAGAGTAGAGACGTACCATTTTGACATGTATATCCATAGACCACAATGCTTGTCTTAATCCTATTTGCTGTTGTTATGCCATATAGTGATGTGGTAGTCAAAATGACAGAAAGATATTTTAGCAGACAAAAGTAGCAGACAGAAGCTCATCTCAAACAAGTGGAGCCAAGTAATTGCCATTGTCTACGCATGTGTGTGTGTGCTTGTATGTGTGACAGTATGTCTGTCTGTCTCTGTCTTCTGTGACCCAGCTCATTACAATGCCCATATTAATCGTTAAGCTTCAGTGACCTTGTGCTGCTGAGCTCCTGAAATAATAACAGCAATTTTAGCCATTTCTTTTCTCTCAGTGCCAAGTCTTTTATCCAGTTTCTTTTGCTGTCTTCCTGAAATCCCGCCAATTTAAACTTCATGGACTGGAGGAATTGGAGGTGGGTGTTTTGGGAAGACATTCTGTGGGCATAGCCTTTACAGTGCAGAATTTTTTAACGGGTTGTTTCCAGACATGTATTCATATCTGGCCCCATGAGACTAGGATAATTAAGAAGCAGATTTGAAACATGCAGAATCCAGACCTGGAGGAACAGTGGAACTGGGCAGGTCCAAGACAGGTATCTGCATTAGGGCACTGAGAGGAACACAGGCTGTGCTGCATGAGTTTTGGTACTGCAACAGTGAGGGACTAATTCATAGCAAAGAAGGACAACTTAGAGAGTTACTTGGTGAGTTTTTTGATATAGTTACATAGTACAGTTAGTGATAAGAACTGTAAAAGGACATGTTGTCATGGCACATCATTGATACTGGGGATGCCACTGCAGTCCAAGGATGGTCACACCATATTCCACTAGCCAATCTTAAGTAGGTGGAACATAAGATTGAAAAAAATGACTGCCGGCATTGTCAAACAGCCATGCAGCTATGAGAAGCACCTGTTAATGGTCATCTGAAAGAGGGATTACATTTCTATGTGGATTACTGCACGAACAAAAATTTTACAAGAAACAATTGGTGCACCACTGCATTAAGGAAACTCTGGATTGCATTTCTGGATTATCCTGCTTCAATTCACTAAGACCTGCAGACTTACCTGGACTGTGGAGCCTTAGCTGCAGAATACTTTTCCAGTAATGCTTTTTGGACTTTTCAGTGCACCAGCAACATTTGAAAGTCTAATGGAGTTAGTGCTAGCAAATTTTCTTTGGTCTCATGCTTTACAATATTTATTTGGATGATCTGCTAGTGTATGCCCCCACTTTTGTGAAGGCTAATTTGTGTGCAGTGTCCAGTTGAGTCCATGCTGCTGAGCTATGTCTGAATTTAAAATGTTACTTGATGCAACAAGAGATCTATTTATTTCCAGGTACACACTGTTTAAATTCAAACACATACTGTAAACACATGAGGGCTGTTTGCCCCAAAATCTTTATGGAATGAAGGGGAGTAGTTTTCACAAAACTGTAACTGAGATATTACCAAGTACTGTACCTTGAGGATAGAATATAATGTTAACCTAAGTAGAAGCTTCCCATAGATGGTATCTTCTCAAGCTGTACCTTTGCAACCACAAAAATTCTACTTCTCACTAACACACACCTTCAAACAAGTCACTAATTCATCCTGTTTGTATTCAGATTTAATGATTAGATGATTCTCATTACTGTATAATGATTCAGTGTCAGTGAACAATTACATTTAAAAGTAGTCTCAATCATTATTTTATATTGCACTGTTTACAACAAGCACTATTACAATGTGCATTTATAGATCAGATAATAATACTTTGCACAGGAGACAATAGAGTATGGTAAAAGTAAATGAAATATTGCTGTCATCAAGTACTGAATCAAAACACAATTTTCATAAAATATAACAAGTTACAAAGGTCCCTTCTAAAGACATGTTACCCAAAGTTATAATGTTACATGCACTTCTGCTTTGCTTGTCTTCTCTACAGAAATTTAAGCTGCTCTTCTGAAAAGGAACGCAATGCCATGAGGGAATGTCGGGGATTGATTGACTCTCTGATGAGCTACCTACAGGCTTGTGTGGATGCCAACAGAGCAGATGATAAAGTTAGTCCTCAACTCTTTTTTTAACTTATCTGGTTTCCTTGAGTACCACATGTTATGCTTTTAGACATAGCCGTTATAGAGACCTTCTCTGTTTGCCTTGTTTTACTTCAAATTTTGTTAATGCCTTTAGAGAATATTAATGCTTTGGTCTATTTCCTAACACCCATACACACACAAAGCAATCTAAAGGCTTGGGACCTAATCTGCTACATGAAGGATGCTCTTTGGCTTTTCATGAACTGTCTCCTAGTACAAGGGGAGAGGATGTTGATCTGGGATTATTCCTGACTAGTCCATGGTCAGTTTATAGACTTCTCCACTTTGGACAGCCTGAAAGGACAAGAGGTCTGATTCACCTCCTCTTATTCGCTCTACCCCTTTCTAAGATTACAATAAAGCTTGGAGCACCTTTTGTAGAAATTTTTTGTTGCTTTGTTGAGTGTATGTACCTAGCATAACCAGCAAAATGGTACCCAACATATGATGCAAAATAAGCATGCTGCAAATGAAGCTAGTTTTTTCAAAAATCCATCCATCCATCCATTGTCTCCCGCTTATCCGAGGTCGGGTCGCGGGGGCAGCAGCTTGAGCAGAGATGCCCAGACTTCCCTCTCCCCGGCCACTTCTTCTAGCTCTTTCGGGAGAATCCCAAGGCGTTCCCAGGCCAGTCGAGAGACATAGTCCCTCCAGCGTGTCCTGGGTCTTATAAAATGCCTCTGAAAAATAACCATGCTAGGGTTCTGGTGTGGAATACCCAGTTAATGTCTGACTACAAAAATGGCTCCCACATTATTTCCACCCCAGCTCTTGGCTTTGAGAAACTGACAGTAATATGCAGAGACCATGGAGAAAGAAACTTCATTTCTAAAAATGTGCAATACTATACTGGACTAGCCCATGCAGTCTTGCCCTATAAGGTACTGGGCTAGCCTCCCTAGGATTGAATAGATTATGCATAAACTCTTATGTACTATACAGCATATGAAATCTTTTTGAGTATAAAATGCTTTGATGCCATCTGTATGCTTCCCTCCCAGTCCGTGGAGAACTGTGCTTGCATTTTGCACAACCTTTCTTATCAACTCAACTCAGAGGTGCCATCCAAGCTTGAAACGATGGAGTGCTCACGTCCTCGCAATTCCTCTTCTAGGAAGTCTTCATCATCAGTGGGTTGCTTCAGCCCTCGGAGTGGAAAAATTTCCGAGGAGGTAAGAGGGATGCTCATCTATAATATTTTGTGTGGAATAATTTTTCACAGTACCAGTCAGTGTGACATCGCTATACTTACAGTATGTGTGTTTGATTAGCTTTTTATTCTACTTATACTGTTTTTGAAGTGCCCCCACTTAAGTAGCCGCCTTTGTCTAAAGGTGGCTTACTAACTTTACATATATAATTCACAAACACTTGCTGTGTTTAGCAGAGTGGGCTTACAGTGTATATTTTAGGATTGGTTTGGATTTGGCATATTCAGAAAATGAATGCTTAGAGTTGGACTTGTTTCTTTCACCGTGTGAAGATTTAACTGTTATACTTCATCAATGCTTTAATTGATGTACTAATGTCTGGCACAAAGCAAATGCATGTAAATAACAGATGTTACTTCTGGGTACATCTCCTTAATCTGTATACAAACTAACCTGGATTAAACTGGCTTTCTTTTTTTTTTGAAGGATGTATTTAACTTCAATGTACCAGAAGATAAAAACCCAGAAGGAGTGGAATGGCTGCGCAACACTAAAGGACTAGAGACATACATGTCTTTAATTAAAAACAGTAGAAATGAAGCCACAATTGAGGCCTGCGCTGGAGCTCTACAAAATATTACAGCTTGCAAGAGCACAGTAAGAGAGTTGAGCCTGTGGACATGGGAATTGGGAGAGTGTGATCACTGACAGAGAACAGGGGTACAGATGTATTAAAATGTAATACATCAAATGTTGAGAGGGAGGTGTGAAGGAAATATTTTTTATGTATTATAATAATACATATGTATGTGTATATAAACGTAGTTTTATACATATGTATACTCTAATACTGTACATTGCTATTATAGAATAAAGAATATTTTCTAGCTTCACCTAAACGTTGGCATAGGTTTGACCTTGTGATAAGTTGTTTACTTTACATTTCTATCTCCTTCACTGTTTATAGGATGATTAACTACTTTTTAACTATCAGTCTTTATCTACAGTTAGGTCCATAAATATTTGGACAGAGACAACTTTTTTCTAATTTTGGTTCTGTACATTACCACAATGAATTTTAAATGAAACAACTCTGATGCAGTTGAAGTGCAGACTTTCAGCTTTAATTCAGTGGGGTGAACAAAGCGATTGCATAAAAAATGTGGGGCAACTAAAGCATTTTTTAACACAATCCCTTCATTTCAGGGGCTCAAAAGTAATTGGACAAATTTAATAACTGGAAATAAAATGTTCATTTCTAATACTTGATTGAAAACCCTTTGCTGGCAATGACAGCCTGAAGTCTTAAACTCATGGACATCACCAGATGCTGGGTTTCCTCCTTTTTAATGCTCTGCCAGGCCTTTACTGCAGCGGCTTTCAGTTGCTGTTTGTTTGTGGGCCTTTCTGTCTGAAGTTTAGTCTTCAACAAGTGAAATGCATGCTCAATTGGGTTAAGATCAGGTGACTGACTTGGCCATTCAAGAATTTTCCACTTCTTTTCTTTAATAAACTCCTGGGTTGCTTTGGCTGTATGTTTTGGGTCATTGTCCATCTGTATCATGAAATGCCACCCAATCAATTTGACTGCATTTAGCTGGATTTGAGCAGACAGTATGTCTCTGAACACCTAAGAATTCATTTGGCTGCTTCTGTCCTCTGTCACATCATCAATAAACACTAGTGTCCCAGTGCCACTGGCAGCCATGCACGCCCAAGCCGTCACACTGCCTCCACCGTGTTTTACAGATGATATGGTATGCTTTGGATAATGAGCTGTTCCACGCCTTCTCCATACTTTTTTCTTGCCATCATTCTGGTAGAGGTTGATCTTGGTTTCATCTGTCCAAAGAATGTTTTTCCAGAACTGTGCTGGCTTTTTTAGATGTTCTTTAGCAAAGTCCAATCTAGCCTTTCTATTCTTGAGGCTTATGAGTGGCTTGCACCTTGCAGTGCACCCTCTGTATTTACTTTCATGCAGTCTTCTTTTTATGGTAGACTTGGATATCGATACGCCTACCCCCTGGAGAGTGTTGATCACTTGGTTGGCTGTTGTGAAGGGGTTTCTCTTCACCATGGAAATGATTCTGCGATCATCCACCACTGTTGTCTTCCATGGATGTCCATGTCTTCTTGCACTGCTGAGTTCACCAGTGCTTGCTTTCTTTCTCAGGATGTACCAAACTGTAGATTTTGCCACTCGTAATATTGTAGCAATTTCTCGGATGGGTTTTTTCTGTTTTCGCAGCTTAAGGATGGTTTCTTTCACCTGCATGGAGAGCTCCTTTGACCACATGTTGTCTGTTCACAGCAAAATCTTCCACATGCAGGCACCACACCTCAAATCAACTCCAGGCCTTTTATCTGCTTAATTGATAATGACATAACGATGGACTTACCCACACCTGCCTGTGAAATAGCCTTTGAGTCAATTGTCCAATTACTTTTGAGCCCCTGAAATGAAGAGATTGTGTTAAAAAAATGCTTTAGTTGTCTCACAGTGGGGTGGCACGGTGGCACAGTGGGTAGCACTGCTGCCTCGCAGTTGGGAGATCTGAGGACCTGGGTTCGCTTCCCGGGTCCTCCCTGCGTGGAGTTTGCATGTTCTCCCCGTGTCTGCGTGGGTTTCCTCCGGGCGCTCTGGTTTCCTCCCACAGTCCAAAGACATGCAGGTTAGGTGGATTGGCGATTCTAAATTGGCCCTAGTGTGTGCTTGGTGTGTGGGTGTGTTTGTGTGTGTTCTGCGGTGGGTTGGCACCCTGCCCAGGATTGGTTCGTGCCCTGTGTTGGCTGGGATTGGCTCCAGCAGACCCCCGTGACCCTGTGTTCGGATTCAGCGGGTTGGAAAATGGATGGATGGATGCCTCACAGTGTTATGCAATCGTTTTGTTCACCCCACTGAATTAAAGTTGAAAGTCTGCACTTCAACTGCATCTGAGTTGTTTCATTTAAAATTCATTGTGGTAATGTACAGAACCAAACTTAGAAAAAAAGTTGTCTCTGTCCAAATATTTATGGACCTAACTGTAGTTTCTAAAAACTGAATATTGTTGTGTTTGTCAGAGTGGCTCAAGAAGACCAAGAAGTTAACTTGTCACTCTGTATTGAATTAAAATAAATACATATGTGTACCGAACCTTTTGCATAGGGTCTTCAGAGCATGTATTTAATAGAAGTCCATGACAGGAGAAAGGAAGGAGCACAAACATGAGTGACACTCAGTTCATCTAAATTAGAAAAATAGTGTCTGTGAATTGAAGTGCCTGCCATCTCTGAACATATGAAAAGCCTCAGACTGATTTTATAAAGTCTTCTAATGAAGAAGGGTTCAGCTTGGGAGATAACCTCTAGTGAAGCTAGTTTTAGTCACTGAATTTCTCCTTATTAAATGCTCTAATGACATCTAAGTTCAAGTGTGAAATATTACATTGGAAAAAATCTAGGTTCAAAATGAAAAATGTAACATTCTTAAAGAAAAAGCCAAAGAGTGAAAATGTTTGTGTTTAACTTTGTCCATATTCTCTTAAAGTTTTGTTTTGTTTCTTTTTACCCGGCAAGGTGTCAGATGTAATGAGTGACTCACTTGTGCATAAGGTGAAGGGGCTCCCAGAATTCTCCCGTCTGTTGCGGTCTAGCAATGCCAACATTCAGAAGGCTGCTGTGTCTGTGCTTGGAAACATTTCAAGAACTCCAAGTGTGCAGAAAACAATTTGTAAGTGGGAAAGCAAGTGTTCTTTGGTAATGAACTACTACTACTGCTGCTTTTTTCTTATTTTGTAATGCTATAACTAGTGGCAAACTAGTAGAACTCATTATAATGGAAAAATACAAGGACAAATTGAAAAGTAAAAGCAATCTGAAATGACATGGTAATCGCAACAGATAGAATCTGATGCAATACAACATGTTTGCGTTGGCTTATGGACAGTTCGAACATAGTTGAAACCAAGGTCAAATGAAAATGGACACCCTTACTCAGGATTACACCATTGTTAATAAACATGCTATAGTGAGATTTCTTTGGGAAGAGGGACTGAAACTTGCTGAAACATACCAAAGAATGTTGGTTGTGCAGATCAGTAAGCTGTTTAGGTACCCATCTTGCACACACTTTATGGTACCCCATGTCATCCTGCATTATGGCATTTGCAGATCCATAGTTGACATCCAAATGTGCAGCAATGTACATTACATCATACCCTGTGCAGGTGTCTGAACCATATTTATTGATCAGTTCTCACCATTAGGGTTGAGATAAGGAGGATCCACACATAAGATAAAGTTTTCTTATATTCTTATATTGCACACTGTCCTCATGCTAGTGTCCGTACTAGCAGGCAAACAAGCCCTTAATTATTAACTCTCATATAACCTAAAGCTAGCCAATACAACACATGTTGCTTTAACTTCGTTGAGAATACATTGATCCATAAATTTAAACTTTCTGTACAAGCAGCTTATCCAATACCAAAGTTAATAAATTAGGCTCATTCCACACATCATACTTATCATACTTATTTATTTATTTATTTATTTATTAATTTTTATTGTAATCATTCCATACAAATAGATCAATTTATAACCAAACAAAATTGAAGACAAATCAAACCCCACCCCTGAGAAGGAGAGCTTAGCCAAAGGAGAATTGCTTAGGGCTTTTTAATAAGGCAACAATAAACAAAAGAAAGGGAGAAAAAAATATATTTGTAAATAAGAGATGGAGAAGGGAATTAAATGCGGTAATAGTTATTTCTCTTATTCTAAAATATTATTGATTAGATCCTGCCAGGTTTTGAAAAAAATTTGTGCAGATCCTCTAACTGAGAATTTGATTTTCTCCAATTTCAAATAATATAAAACATTGATACTTATTTATTAATTTATGATTTTTGGAGTAGGTATGTTTTGCATATTTACATGGGTATACTGTATGCCTGTATTTTTGGTAGTTTCCTGTTACTAATTTATAATTTTAAAGCTGTCTTCTTAGAAGAATAAATTGTAAAATTTATTATTGAAAATTAACCTAACTGAACATCTTTGAGATATAAAAAACGGAGTATATGTAGGAACATCAGGCAGATACAAGAAATATGTGAAATTTAACACTACTGTAAAACCTGGGGAGATTAAATAATAGAACCTACCATTTCTACATTTTGGCATTCATGTGCTTCATTAAAATAAAAAAAGAAAAAAAAATTTTTATTAATTCTGTTTCATGTCCCTAAGTTAAGACACAATAATGAGACAAGCAACTTTTGATACAAAAAGGAATAGTTCTTATAGGTGGTAAAAAATATCATTTTTATTTTTGTTTATATTGAGAGTAGGGCAGCACATTGATGCATCAGATGACATTAGCAGTCCACTGTGTGTGAATTCTGGTTTGAATGCCTTGAAGTGCAGAGCTTCCGTATTCTAACTACATTTGTGTAGGTTTTCTCCCATATCCCTAAGAAATCTTTTAGGTGGACTGGGCACTGTAAACTGGATTAATATGAGTGAGAGCATTCTGATAAGGATTAGTGCCTAACTTTACCTCTTGCTGTTAACTGCCATTGACTCCAAACAGAAAAGAAGACAGACATTTTCTTGCTGGCTGGGTGAATGAATACATATAGTGGATGGATATGAACTCAAATAAAATAAAGAATATGAATAAGAAGGGATTTAATTTATAAATGCAGTAAGCACTAGGTTAACATCAAGCAAAGTTCAGATGGCCTCCTAAAACTGCAAAATTATTCATTTATTTACTTGCTTATTTATTTTGATTGTGGTGTGCAAACATACAGAAACATAGTCATTATCCCAAAATAACAACTAACAAAGCATGCCTAATTTCTGCATGATGGAAGGACTAGTCTCACAGCATCACAGAAACATTTACTTTTCTATATCACCCATCATCTCTCTCCTAGCAGCTGAAACCACTGTAGATGATATAGTTGAACATCAGCAAGCATGGGGTAATTTGGGGGTTATGAGTCAGTCTAATGGCTTGAGGTTGCCATATAGCTCTGTCTTCATGTGATTACAGGCTTAACTACATGGTAAAAATAAATTCTCTTATTAAGTAATGTTATGCACTGCATTACGGCCAACCTCAGTATATAAATAGGAAGTACCTTATGTTTTCAAAAACTTTGCAGAATAGCTGGGGTGTTTTTTTCTGTCATCACTTGTAAATTGTGTTACTTAATAACAGATTTCAAAATGTGATGTTTAAAATGCTTTTAAAAGTGGTGATCAGCATGAGCTCAAGTGCGTGCAGAAGGAACTCCGAGTCCATCTCAGGGCGGCGAAGGAGCAGTACAGAAGAAAGCTGGAGCAGAAGTTGCAGAATAACAGCATGAAGGAAGTGTGGGATGGGATGAAGATCATCACTGGCTGCAGCTCGAAGCAGAGTGCCACCATCAAGAGAGACGTGAAGAGAGCAAACCAAATGAACAACTTCTTTAACAGGTTTGACCACCCTAACCCACTCTCACTCTCACCTCGGAGTACTGCACCCTCCACACATCCTTCTGCCGATACCAGCATAGGAGAGACATCCCCACCCATAATTACAACAGGCGCAGGTGAGCAGAGAGCTGAGGAGACTTCGTGCTAGCAAAGCAGCGGGTCCAGATGGAGTATCGCCACGACTGCTGAAGGTCTGTGCATCGGAACTGGGGGGTCCTCTACAACGCATCTTCAACCTGAGCCTGGAACAGGGGAGAGTCCCGAGGCTTTGGAAAACATCTTGCATCACCCCAGTCCCAAAGGTATCACATCCTAGTGAGCTACACCGGTCCCTCTCCCACTTGGACAGAGGCAGTGGTGCTGTAAGAATTATGTTTCTAGACCAGGGGTAGGCAACGTCGGTCCTGGTGAGCCGCAGTATGTGCAGGTTTTTGTTCCAACCCAGTTCCTTAACGAGAACTCAATTATTGCTGATGAAGCACATATTGCTTAAGTGACATTTTGATGCTTCATTTTAGTGGTCTCGCTTGTTAAGGTTCTCCAACCTTAATTGCTTATTTCAATCTTAAACTGCTGCATTCAGTGTTTTAATTGCTCCTTATTAGCAATAAGATGTAAAAGACAAAGCAGCCAGCAGTTCTCCAGCTAGCTTTTTTCCAATTACATCTGTGTGTGTTCATCATGCACTGTTTGATTTAATAAAACACTTAATAGAAAAATGTTACAGACTGAAAATGATCTGTTTTAGGCTTCATATCATTTGCATGATATCCTTGGAAAGGAAAAAAATCTACGATATAAGAGCCTTACATTGCACAGACTAACAAGCCATAAAATTAAATAAGGTCTGAGATTGGCAATGATTGGTTTCTAATTAAGCAATTGGGTTGGAATGAAAACCTGTAGCCATTGCGGCTCACCAGGACCGACGTTGCCTACCCCTGTTCTAGACTTCTCTAGCGCCTTCAACACAATCCAACCTCTGCTCCTTAGGGACAAGCTGACAGAGATGGGAGTAGATTCATACCTGGTGGCATGGATCGTGGACTATCTTAAAGACAGACCTCAGTATGTGCGTCTTGGGAACTGCACGTCTGACATTGTGGTCAGCAACACAGGAGCCCACAGGGGACTGTACTTTCTCCGGTCCTGTTCGGCCTATATACATCGGACTTCCAATACAACTCTTAGTCCTGCCACGTGCAAAAGTTCGCTGACGACACTGCTATCGTGGGCTGCATCAGGAGTGGGCAGGAGGAGGAGTATAGTGACCTAATCAATGACTTTGTTAAATGGTGGGACTCAAACCACCTACACCTGAACACCAGCAAAACCAAGGAGCTGGTGGTGGATTTTAGGAGGTCCAGACCCCTCATGGACCCTGTGATCATCAGAGGTGACTGTGTGCAGATGGTGCAAACCTATAAATACCTGGGAGTGCAGCTGGATGATAAATTAGACTGGATTGCCAATACTGATGCTCTGTGTAAGAAAGGACAGAGCCGGTTATACTTCCTTAGAAGGCTGGTGTCCTTCAACATCTGCAATAAGATGCTGCAGATGTTCTATCAGACGGTTGTGGCGAGCACCCTCTTCTACGCGGTGGTGTGTTGGGGAGGCAGCATTAAGAAGAAAGACGCCTCACGCCTGGACAAACTGGTGAGGAAGGCAGGCTCTATTGTTGGCATGGAGCTGGACAGTTTAACATCTGTGGCAGAGCGACGGGCGCTAAGCAGGCTCCTATCAATTATGGAGAATCCACTGCATCCACTAAACAGTGTCATCTCCAGACAGAAGAGCAGCTTCAGCGACAGACTGCTGTCACTGTCCTGCTCCACTGACAGACTGAGAAGGTCGTTCCTCCCTCAAACTATGCGACTCTTCAATTCCAGCCGGGGGGGTAAACGTTAACATTTCACAAAGTTATTGTCTGTTTTTACCTGCATTATTATCAATCTTTAATTTAATATTGTTTTTCGTATCAGTATGCTGCTGCTGGAGAATGTGAATTTCCCCTTGGGATTAATAAAGTATCTATCTATCTATCTATCTATCTATCTATCTATCTATCTATCTATCTATCTATCTATCTATCTATCTATCTATCTATCTATCTATCTATCTATCTATCTATCTATTTAGGTCAACAAGTCCTCCCTGATCTTTCCAATATGATAAGGGATACAGGTAACAATCCAAAAGCCTCAGATGATCTTATGTCAACAGCGTGTAACACTTTTCATTTACTGGCAATGGCTGACACTGGAATTGCCAAGAGGACGCTGGCTGATGGCCAGTTGCTGACAGTGCTGCATGACGTTACCTTACGCAGGTATGACTCTCAGGAAGACCCCTGTCTTTTATCCAAAGTTCATTTTGTTAGACCTCAGTTAAATCTAGTTTCAGTTGTCTGAAATTAAACATTTGTGCAACCAGATAAACAAAAATACACTCACCTTGTTTCTTTTGTAAAGAGTATTGTATCAAAATGTAATCTGTTTTTTCTTAGATCAAAGCATAGTTAATTATAGCTATGTCACATGTCTCTTAACAGTGGTATAGCATACAAAAATTTTAATTGAATTAAAACAAAATACTAAAACCATTATAATAACTATAGTCCACATTTTTACAGGTCAGATCCTAAATCTTTGAAATCTGCTTCCCTCTTAATGTATGATCTCTGGGGACAGAAGGAGCTTCAGAATCTGTTTAAAGAGGTATGCCTACCAAACAATATTAAGAGATGAATCTCTGCAAACATTTTCTATTCTCTTACATAACTGAACTTTTGCTGTCTCTAACTACCTGATTCCTCACATGTTTATTTCCACTTGTCTTTCCATTTTGAAGCTTGAATATGAAACGTTGAAACATTTATAAAACACTCTCCATATGTACAGTGCCAATGAAAAGTATTCACCCCCTTGGAATTATTACAGCTTTCAATCACTGAGGTTTAATTTGAATTTTTGACATTAATCAACATAAAAGAGACTTAAATGTAAAAATGAAAACATATTTCTGCAAAGTGATCTAAATTAATTGTAAATATAAAACACAAAATAACTTATCACATAACCATTCTCTCCATGAAGCACCTGGGCAACAGTCGATGTATGCACATTCTCTCCAGTCTTAGCACTGTAGCTTATAACACCATCATAGTTCTCAAATGTCTCTTGGTGGCCTCCCTCACTAGTCCTCTTCTTGCATGATCACTCAGTTTTTGCATATGGCCTGTTCTAGGCAGATTTATAGCTGTGCTGCACTCTTTCAATTTTTTAATGATTGATTTAACTGGACTCCAAGGGATATTCACTGTCTTGGATATTTTCTTGCATCCATCCCCTGATTTGTGCTTTTCAATCACCTTCTTACAGAGTTGCTTGAAGTGTTCTTTTGTTTTCGTTGTGTAGATTACGCCAGGGGTTCCCAAACTTTTTTAAGCAAAGGCCTGCAAAATCTTGTATGACCTGGTCAGGGCCCCCGCTCTTAAACTCAATGCTGCGAAGCTGGTAATGATCTTGGATCCTGGCTTCTGCTGATAGCAATTCCACAGCATGATTTTAGATAATAGCCCCTGTATCATTCAAAGCAAATGCTTAAGTATTGCAGACTATTGATGAATATTTTATGAAATATCACATGATAGCTCTAGGCCAAAGTACACAACCCTTTTTTTGGCATAAATCCTCCAGAATTGTTTTGTGCCACCATTTTATTTTTTACTTTTAAATTGTTATGTACTGAACTCATACAAAGCACAACTGAAGGTGATATTTCTTTAATCCACCCTCCCTTTTAATGCATTTAGAAATTTTAACAAGGGGTTATTAATAGTTTTTTGTGTGGGTAAGTAATGTTTCTAGATTTAGCCTAGTCCTGTATTTATTTTTCTGAAAAGGGTCAAACTTATCAAACATTAGTGAGTGTTCAAAACAAAAGCTTTCCGTTATTGGTTAATATTAATATCACTAAAATGTTATTTTTCATAATTGATAACATTCATCTTTCATCCTCACTGTATATCCTTCTGAAATAGTCTGGCAATGTCTTAAACAGTTCTGAAAATGATGTTGTATCAAATAAGTTTACCAAAAGTAAAATATGGTAACGCTGGTGGATCAAACCTGAGAGAGAGAGAGAGACAAGCTTTGTACACTGGTTGTGTCGATGGTAGAAAGAAAACAATCACATGTTTTATTTTATTTATTTTTTGCTAAAATTCATCTATATCTTAGTACGTTGTTCCTGGGCAGTCTCAGTTCTGGCATGGATCAGCTCAGAGAGGTGGGGAGCGACAGGGAGCAAGTACCTTTGATCCAACAGACATGAATTGGCACTGCTGATAGACATATAACAGGGGAATAAGTTGGGTGAAGGTTGGGTGATCTAGACAGGACAACAACAGTTGCAGAACATTTTAAGTGATGTTCAGTTATGTCAGTTGAATACTCTTGACTACAGAAGGGGGATCTCCATTGAACTAGTTGTGTGACTTCTAAAACCATACTGGCTGCACCAGTGATGCTTTAGGTATATCATTTTAAGGCGAGTGAATACTTAAGTGACCAATTATTTTTTGTTTTATATTTTCAATTAATTTAGACCACTTTGCAGAGATCTGTATTCTCGTTGACATTAAAGAGCGCTGTCTTTTTCTGTTGATCATGTTCATGATGAACTGCAAGCAAAAGGTATGAAGAAACTTTATGGGAGATGTTTAACATTGAGGGTCATGTGAACTGTGTGACACTGGGAGTTGTGAGAAAGGTTTAACATTAACATTTATATTGTGTGACTTCTGCACCCTTTTGAGACTCTCCCCAACGGAACGACACGCAGAAGTGTGACTGCCCATCTCTTGAGGGTTGCTTGTCCGTTGCAGAGGCAACCGAAGGTTCGCAGCGCCACGGAAACAATTACAAGCTGACCTCTGCCACACACAAAGCACCAGTCACTCGATGGGTGATGCAGGGAGTATTATAACTTGGCCACACCTGACCCCAACCCTGCCTGTTTGCTGTATCTGTTCATAATAGAATGGTAGATCCACCTACAATAAATAACCTTGCTGTTCTGCATGAGGTAACTGTGCTTGTCTCCCTAGGTATTTTGGTATAAGAAAAGAACCTTTTGAATCATCCAGAGCTTCAACTGATTATTTAATAGAGATTTCTCTAACACAGCGTCAAAAAAGCCAAATGAAATCCACTGTGATTTAGTGTTGTATAACAATGAAATGTGAAAAACACTTTAGAAACTGATCTCAAACAAATGTTTCTCCTAGTTCACTGACATCAATTAATATGATTCATTAGGTTTATTTTTGTGTCACCTTGAATTCAATTGAATTTTTAAATTTCTTGTTGTTTTGAAAGAGATTGCTGGATACCTTTATGTTTTCGTAATCTATTTCATTGAATTGTATATGCAAAAGCTGTTTATTTGCCAATATTGTTTTATACATTTTTGGATATTGGACAGCAGGAGCTTCTTCCGGGAAGATTGAGCAGAAGTCCAATTTTTGATGGAATGTCAGTCCACTGAAGGGTTCACTCTCTCACACACCCACACTAATCTGATTTTTAGCATTTCGGATTATCCTAATTCACACATTTTTGGAAAATGGAAATACTAGGAGAACCCCACATGAACATGTGTAGAATTAGCAAACCCTATACACAGAGTCAATGAGTTTTTGGAGTGATGAGTCAACTGCATTATCACACAACCCTTTTTCCATTTTAATCCATTTTGATTTTATTCTTTATGCATGATAGAGCATTGCCTTATTGTTGAAATGAAGTACAGGCATGCAGAGGGATAATTCCTGCTGTGGAACTGCATATTGTTCAGTAAATATTTTGTCAGGGTGGGTAGTGTAGTTTATTAATATTAATGCTTATTATTTCATGCACAGCAGTAAACCTGTCACAGACAGCTTGCTAAGAGCCTGCACATCCACTCATGTTTCCCTCAGTTTATGGATATTCCTGCTTTTTTTTGACTTGTGATACTTACAATTACTTTTTGTAACAAAGAACAAAATAAAGTAATTTCTCTCTGCAAGACAATAACCCCAGCACTAAGAGCGCATTGTTTGGATTGCTGTACCACCAGATTTTTACAGAGTGTGCTTTGGCTTCAGGGCTAAAAACTGTGTCAGGCACCTCTTCTTCCGTAAGTAGAGCTGCACTTCAGCACATCCTGTTCTCACAGCAGTGCCAAAAATAATCTTAGGGCCAAAATTGTTCTTCTCTTGGGCAGTGATTACTTTATTATGACCTAGAAATGTTTAAGTTCATTTATCTCATGTTTCACCCGCCATTCACATCAGACATTTCCATCTGCATTTACATCTCAACTTGCTTTGGCTACCGTATATATTTTGAAAAATGTTGGTGGGAAAGAAAGAATGAAGAATTAACAAAAATGTGTGTTTTTCATGTTGCACTAATTCCTACTAGCATCATGTTAAACGTGTTTACAAGCACAGCACTAAAATAAAATGTTTATATGTATTACAGTATGTATATCTAAAGTAAGAGGGAGAGCTAAATGATTTTCTTGCAGTCACACACCATACCATTAGGCCAAGGCTTTTATCTTTGGATAGAGTACGATGTGACACAGGAGCCTGCAGCCAAGCTGTTTCAGCAATCAGAAATGTTATGCTTTAACACTATCCTGTTCTGATGCTTAGCCATGTTTGGTGTAAGCTCTAGGGATTGTTGGATACAGTACCTTTTAGGGACCATTTGCATTGCTCTTTAATGTTTATTGCATGCGTCAGAAATTTAACAAAAAGAAAGAATGTCACAGCCTCCAGTCCACATGTTTTGTCAGCAAATGGCTAACATACTTCTTACTGCTTATGTTCGTTCCACAGTAAGAGTTTTTCTGTCAAAAGTGCTTTTCATCACTTACAAATATCTGTGAGCTTACAGTCTGATTTTAAGTTAGATTTCTGAAGAATTCTGCGGTGGGCTGGCGCCTTGCCCGGGGTTTGTTTCCTGCCTTGCGCCCTGTGTTGGCTGGGATTGGCTCCAGCAGACCCCCGTGACCCTGTAGTTAGGATATAGCGGGTTGGCTAATGGATGGATGGATTACTGAAGAATTTTGTGGGTCATTAGTTTACTCTCAGGTTGTCATGAATTAGGAGTGTAGAATTTCAGAAAATTAGATTTTATGCATTTATGTTTAATACTGTATTAGTCATTCATTTTTACTATTATTTTTGTTTATTTCTATGCTCCCATTTTATTTTTCATTGATGCAATATTTTTTTCTGGCATTGCTGTTGTTAGCAACACTGTCCAGTTGCTATTATGTGACACTTGGAAATCACATTGTGTGCCTTCAATAACACAACAATATTTAAACTTTTTTAGCAGCCTTAGCTAGATACAGTAAAATCTTAACTTAACATTTAACCTTTGTTTAAAGTTTTGGTTCATTGTATTTAGCAAAAGGAACAATGAAGATATTTTTCAAGCAGTATATCACATCAATGAAAGAGGAGTAGGAAGATAAAACTTGACCAAAAGAAATACTTAATCATAAAAAAACAGAGAGGTGTAAAAACATTTTAATTGACTATATAATCCGCTAAACTATGTTTTAGCAGTACATATTATTTTGATATCCATGCTCCTCCATTATTGTGGGGTGTAGTAGGAGACAACACTCAGGAGATTGTCCTACTGGTTAGAAATGTTTTCAGTGCCATCTATAATAGCCTTCCAACAAGTAGGAGAGAAAAAGCACTTATGTGATTTTCTCACTAGAAGTAACAAGCATTTGCCTCAACTTTGTATGCTCTTATACATCTATGATATACTACTAAAACAAATGACTCTACAGTAATTGCAAAAAGACATTCATTCATAATTTTGCTATACATTGAGGATCATTTTTCCCAAAATAAATTGAAGCAATTGTAAGTAAATTTTGTGTATACAGTATTTCTTTCTAAATTTTATTTCACTTAAGATCACTTTAGATGGCTTTAGGTATTCAATCTTATAGCTGATAAGGGCTTAGGACACAAGGCAAGAACAAACCCTGGATGGTGCAGTAGTCCATTGCAAGTGGAACACCACACACCAACACACATTAGAGCCAATTTAGCATGGGAAGAAACTGGAACATCAGGATGAAACCCATGCAGACACAGAGTGAACATGCAAACTCTGTGCTTACCGCACCATGCTGTCCCTTCTGTGTAAGACGCTTTTCCAGTTTTTCTTAAGACCAAAAAATGTAAAACTTTGTCATACTGAAGGTGTATCTTTTGTTAACTTCCCACATTTTCATACTTAGACTTTGGACTGTCTGCTTTCAAAGTTATTCAATGGAGGTCTATAACATTTTCATATTGTTTTATTCCAATTAAAGATCTTTGTATACAATATTGTTGGTATGGCACTCATGATATAAAGGGAACATAAGCTTGCTTGGAATAGGCAGCGTCAGGCAGTGTCTGCATGGGTTTCCTCCGGGCACTCCGGTTTCCTCCCACTGTCCAAAGACATGCAGGTTAGGTGGATTGGCGATTCTAAATTGGCCCTAGTGTGTGCTTGGTGTGTGGGTGTGTTTGTGTGTGTCCTGCGTTGGGTTGGCACCCTGCCCAGGATTGTTTCCTGCCTTGTGCCCTGTGTTGGCTGGGATTGGTTCCAGCAGACCCCCGTGATCCTGTGTTCGGATTCAGCGGGTTAGAAAATGGATGGATGGATGGTTCAGTTTCTAGTGGTAGTGCTTTATAGCTCCATGGGCCTGGATTTGTTTCTAAGCCTGGTCACTGTCTGGAGTTTGTAGGTTTTTCTTCTTTGTATGGATTACGTTTGCAGCGCTGGTTTTATCTCACATCTGTGGTTACATTAAATGGAGACTCTAAATTCACATTCTAGTCAATTCACTTTAGTCCTGTTAACTCTCATCTTCCACAAACCCCGTAATGGAAAAAACGAGTCAAGATATGGTTTAATGAGTTGGAAATTACAGTTATTTTCATTTCTGAAATGATGGATCTGGAAATAAAACACCTAACAAATGCCTTTTTTAGATTCTGTTTTAGTCTTTCTCTGCTTTGGTATAGTGTCTCCAATAGATATAATATCAAGACAACAGTAACTGGTCTAGCAGGTTATTTCAAAAAGTAAATGCCATAATCACATTTCTTTCTTTCATTCTTCTTATTAATCTTGTATTGAAAGTCACTTATAATTAATGAGCCTAAAAATAGACCCTAAAGCTGACACTTGAAGCCCCCAACCAACCATTTTTTGTTTTCCAGGTGGTGTTTTACTGCATGTAAATGTCCTGAACAGTCCCTGATTATAGGAAGAAAAAACATAAGTACCTTAGCAAACTTTTCCATACACAAAATTATTTTGGAAACTTGGGTATTTAAGAATATTCTTTAAAAGTTTTTAATTTTGAACATGACCAGGAATGTAAACCAAGCTGTTTATCTAGAGTTATATGCATAAAAGAATGCAAGAATACTGGCATAAACATAAAGGCTCTGTGGCAATGAGAGAAGAAATGCAAAATTTATTTTTTAGTTTTTCATGGCATATCTTGTAATGTTGTGTGTTGTACTGAAATTATGTAAAATGTTAATATTTTCTCAAGTAGCATGGCTCCTGGTCAAAACTGCTTACAACTAGTTTGTTCTGAAAATACTTCTTGAATTATTCAGTGCACTAGACATTCCCATGTTTGCTTTGGTGAATCAGAATGGGACTTCATTTATTAATAGGCATGGCTATAGACGTTAAACATCTGTAATGTATTACTATGCTCTTTATTGGTTTGGGATGTATGATTTTCTTGCATAGAACTGTTTAGTTTACTAAATTTTGAGTTTTTATGTTAAAAGTTTTTTTCAGTTTGATTTTTCTTGAAGTCTCATAGCATTGAATTCCTCAAAATCACAGTTTATTCTCATCTCTAACAAATAGCTTTTCATAGTTTGTGACATGCTTACCTTAAACACTATTTGCATAATTTCTGTTTCTTTAAAAAAGATGCTAGGATCACTTTCAAAAATCCACAGTCACTGACAAATGTGCCAATGTGTGTTGAAAGAACATTCAGAATTACTGAAGACGTTTCTGATGAGTTGGGGAAAAATCTGTCAATGTGGCACATAATGAATGAGTTCTGCCTGTACGGTGTTTTTGTCATGCCTCTTGTTATGCTGAGTATACACAAACATAATTGAGATGGAGATTTAGGGCATATGAATTGTCTTGAGTTTAATTTATATTTGTGTAATGTACAACAGACTTTGCAAATGGACTTTAATTTACATGTAGGATTCTTTGCTCCTACTCTCTTAATTGTCCTTTTAGTAGCTTTGTATCCCAATAACCTTTAAAAATATCATGCAGCCGATGCCTGAAACCTTCCACTTTCCTTCCAATTTGCAAATGAGAAACTTGCACTGCAAGTTAATGTGGAAAGGCCAACATGCTGTTATGTAATAGAGTGTTCTATAAGAAGGTGACATCTGCTTCATTAATCTGTCTTGTTTGTTTTTGTTTTTCTCTTCCTTTTGCAGAAAGGACTAAAAAAGGGTTTCTTTGTGAATGATGTCGCCACTTCCACTATAAAATCTCTGCAGAAAATGGCCTTGACAAACATTTAGGTAAGACTGAGTTCAAATTAACCTTTTCAGAAACATTTAAATGTAAGTGTGACACCTAATTGTACATGCCTACATCACAGTCGTCTTCTGCTTTGCACTTCCTAGGGATCCTTTCTAGTACTGGCATGTCCATTTTTCTCTTTTTAGCAACAAGTGGCTAGTTTGATCAAACTCCCAAGCATCCTGCTGTTTCCTGATAATTTTAGCCCCGTACTAATAAGAAAAAATAGAGAAATTAAAGCATTCTTTGCTTTATGTAATGAATTATTATTATTATTTATGTACTATGTGTGATGCCTTTCATGACAACATCTATCCCAAAGCTCTTTACAGCTGTTATTCTTGCAGTTAGTCTATTGATAAGTCAGTCAGTCATTTTCCAACCCGCTATATCCTAACACAGGGTCACGTGGGTCTGCTGGAGCCAATCTCAGCCAACACAGGGTGCAAGGCAGGAACAAATCCCCAGGCGGGGCACCAGCCCAACACAGGTCTATTGATAGGCATAATTATCTCGGGCTTTAAGTTAAACCTGTAACTTTTTTGATCACTTACCAGTCAGGCATATCACCTGTCTATCTGCATAAATGAAGACAACGGTTCTAACTCAATTAGTTTGATAACCACCAACAGTATTCCAATATAGGAAACAAAGCAGTATTTTTAGGAGTACTGTACTCGTCTTGGTCTTTCTCTCCAAAACAATTCCAGAAATGACTCACACTACTGACTTCTTCAATGGAGGTGAACAACCTATGGCTCTCACAAATGACTCATAGCAATGCCCTGTGTAACTCAATCCACGCCAATACCCACATATGAACGTTCTTCACATGATAGAACAACTTGCAGCACTGGAAAGGTTTTTATTTTTGATATGTCTGTTGTTCTTTCAGGTTTGCTCAAGGAGGAATGGAAGGAGGCCACCATTTGCAAAGCTTCAACTGAATGTACTACTTTTCCTGCATAAGCTTCAGTGCTCCCTTTCTCTTTCATGCCTTCAACAACATTCATTTTCAGTGTAATGGTGTAATATCTACAGTTCTCTGTCATTTTGGATAAATGATTTTCATTAGCTAATACCTTTGGTTGCCACATCGAGATGAATTATGTTACAATTTTGACTGAGCTTTCATGTTCTCCAGGTTTTCCTCTGTGTTGAGATACTTGTATGAATCATTGCAGGCCTATAGCACTACTCTTGTTAAATTACCAGAAGCACGCATTGAATTGCACAGCTCTCTGAAGAGTAGCAGCAGAAGAAACCAAGCTTGTCTCCCTCTTCTGAAAGTATTTACTTAAAGCCTTTAGATCCTGTTTATCCTTACTACATGGATAATGTGTCCTGCAAGACCATACTGTTGTCATGGAGCACATGGGGACAATTTAAGCATCACCCTTTCCCCAGTCTCCATTCCTACTGTCAGGAATTTCAGAACTCTTCTTGAATCAGCTGACAACAACAGTGTGTCTTTAATAGGATCAACAGCTTATCAGTATTAATTCCAGAATCCTTCAATATAGACTTCAGTTCCACTTTGGATCTCTCCTTTTAATGCTTTTATGTTACCTAAATCATGCCATTAACTTTTTTTGAAATCCTATTAAGTATTGCAGTCTTCATTTGTACCAAAACCTCATTTTGATATGAATTCAGAATACTTCCCACCACTGTAAGAGAAGATTGAAAGACTAGAAAATGGATGAATGGACGGATGAATGAAAATAACTCTCTAATTTATCAAATATGCACTTATTTTTTAAATTTCTTTGATTTAAGGCTATCTTAAAATGAATGGATATGATTGCAAGAATTTAAAGATGGCTTTGTAGGCCTGGATGCTGAACAGCTTGGCTCCAGTGGAGTCATTTTAGGAGCCTTTACTTTCTGTCTGCTTGTATGTAAATACATTTTTGAATGTTCCATATATTATTCACTCTGCAATTGTTGAGCATCACAGGTATGTACAATCCTTAATACAGTGAAGGTCATAGGGAGAATAATACAATAAACTTGGGCCCCAGTACTTTCTGCAACAACATTTCAGGCCTTCCTCTCCAATGTTTCAAACATTAATTACTGATGCTGGATAATAATTATAAAGTGTTGTATTCACTCAGCCCCCATCTTTGTAAAACCCTGACCTATTTTCATAATATGGATATTTGGCACTAATGTGTCAACTACTGTACATGTACCTGTTCAATCCTATAAGGAACAGAAAATCAAGCTTTGTTCTGAGATGTGAACTCAATTAAGTGTTCCTTCTAAAAAAACATGGTCAAGGCTTCCACCCCCTAGCACTAACTGGAAGTGCTTTGACAGCATCTCTAGCACTTTCTAATGAATATATAGCGGGCTCCTTATAACCTTTACTGTGCCGTACATCACATTGATCCAAATGAGATGTGTCACAGGACCAGTCATACCAGTCATGATTTTCTGTCACATAGATTATGGTGATGCACAATGTCTATGTGAGAGAATATGTGTACAGTAGATTGCAGAGCTATACATACATTCATACATTATTTCATATATATACTGTATATATATCCATCCATCCATTATCCAACCCGCTGTATCGTAACTACAGGGTCACAGGGGTCTGCTGGAGCCAATCCCAGCCAACACAGGGCGCAAGGCAGGAAACAAACCCCGGGCAGGGCGCCAGTCCAATATATATATATATATATATATATGTATATATAATTGGCTTATTGTATTGGAAAGTCTAACAAAATATGAAGGAGAGTTAAGTATTTCATATGTTATGAAATTATATACATTGTACAGGTTGGCCTGGTAGCACCTAATTTAGCACTGCTGCCTTGCAACTTGTGGAAATTGGGTTTTAATCCAGCCCAATATATGTTTATGTGGACTATAAAGGTTCTTCCTCTTAGTTATTGGCTAGATATTAACTTGCTTTGTGTGAATACAAATGCTTCCAGGGCAGAGCCTAACTGTGTGTGTGTGTGTGTGTATCCAGTATCACCAGTATAGGCCCTGACTCGATGAGACCTTATAATGGAAAAAACCATTTAAAAAACGTTTTTGGAACCATATCCTTTTTTATTCATGTTAACTTAGCAGACATGGCCAAGGTCATTTTTGTGTCAATACGTGAGTGTGCTTAGTGACAAAGAAATAATATCAAGCAGCAAGTACTTGCCTCCCTTTGTGCTGAGTAAATACACAAGGCCAACTGCCCCACTGGCTAGATGGACTTGGCCCAGGCTTCTTACAATGTCCACTGTTCCCGGGTAACACCCCTTTCAGCATGTACCCTTTAATGGAGCAGCACATTTATCCATCCCTTATTGAACTCAGTTTACCATATGCCATTTTACATAACAAACTAGCTACAAGTAGAGAATTTATAGATTTTCTTGGGACAATACATTATTTTTTTCTAGCTTTTTTACCATGTTAAATTTAAGAATACATGTTTAGAAAGCACTGTACTTTCTTTATTGTTATCTTTCTTTTTGCTTAAAATATGCTCATGTAACTGCATTTGAAATGTGCCTTGTAAACAATTCTTAATAAAGCACTTAAAATTACATACATGTGTGGGATGAATCGTGTAACTATAATAGGTCATTAATTAATGGACAGCTGCTATAAAAGGATGAAGTTCCACTGTATTCAGCAATACGCTGCAGTCTTTCTGATGTTTAATTGGGGGTGTCAGTAGTCCTACAGCCAGGTTATCCTATCTCTGTAACAAGTATGCACTCTCAAATCAAATTAAAGGAATAATCACCATTGTCCACCACCGTTTAGTTATTCACTGGGTCTTTTTGGCTAATTGGGCTTTCCTGCACTACTCAATCTACCTAAAAGATGTTTAACATGACCAAATACAGACCCATACCACCACATATTCTGTATTTCCTGCTACTATTTTTCATTATTATATTAATATGGGAGGCAAAAGGTAGACTCATAAAGATGCAAAATATACTATTTAGTGTTCCCTGATTAAACCTTTCTTGACAGTATGTGCCTCTCCTTGATCTTTCTTCAGTGAGTCTTTAGTATGTTTCTTGAGAAATTCAATGAGTGGTAACAAGGCCCAAAATTAAGGATAGCATTGACACTAGGGGGCATAACTGAGTTCCAACCCCTTGACACAACTACACCAACACAGTCCCAGCTCAAAGAAAGTATTTTTGTTTTGCCAAATACCTTCTTACAGATTATCTCTTTGAACATTTCTCCACCTTTCTTCTTTATTAATTCCTTCTTCTTGTCTTTGTCTTCCACTTATTCCCGATGCCCAACTCCACTCCAAACGCTAACTCACCTGAGTAAAGCAAAGCAGCTCCTTTTTGGCCCCAAAATGTAGGAGTACTTTCAGTGCAACCTCATTACCATCAAGAAGTAGTTGAGGGTCAGGTGATATTGTGTGTAAATAAAATGCCAGTCTCCAGATGGCACTTCAAACACCACGTCATCCAGTAACTAATGTATGCCAGAATCGTCCAGGTTAATGAACGTCCTCTGCAGAAACTGAGCATTCAGTTTATGGTGCTCTCATTAGGTTCCATTGAAGTGTAAGAAGATCAGCATTAGTCTTCAGTATAACACTAAACAATCTAAATCAAAATGAAAACTGAGGTCCCCCTTTATGCGTGGATATTAATCAAATTATCTACAGTAATCTCCCTGAGCTCCTGTTCCTTCTGCCTTATTAAAAATCAACTGTGCACTATCTGTCTTTCTTGCCTTTGTTATCTACTGTCATGGTAGAATTCCCCTTTTGATGAAGCACCAGGTGTGGATGACTCTGCACTAGTTTTCTACCATTATGAAACTGGATTTTTTTTTGTTACTGTTTATTCATATATCAAGTTTTGTTTACATTTTTTTTACTGTGAATGTCACATGCATTTGACATCTTTTTGCCATTCTATGTGGTGCTCTTGCCATCTGCTTGTAGGCACATGCACAACTCGAAACTGAAAGTGATTTCATTACTTGATTCCAGTGACAATCTTGGCATTTGTAAGTACATAGTCCTATTATCCACAAACCAATGTGTTTAAACTCAGTCTGACCCACAAGTGAAAGAAGCACAAATATCTGAACAATTCAACTTTGGTTTCCTAACTTTAGCTTTGACATTTAGACCTTAGTGTCCAAAGTGACATGTTTGGTTGAAGAAAAAATTGTTACAAACGTCTAGCAGGACTGTGGGGACACTACAGAGAGCAGGTTAGTCTAAAATGTCAACTCCTAAATGAGCACAATTTGGCAACATACATATACTTTTTTTCTTCACAGGATCTTTGCACTTTTTTAAAATCAAAAACAACTGGGACCAGTCTCCTTTGTTTTAATTTCATCACAACTCACTATATGCCACACACACCAGTTTCATTCCTAGCACCAGAAAATGTATTAAGAGGTACTGTATATAGCAGGATATTAGTTTTGAGAATTTTTTTAGGGGAGCAATTTGAGAATTTAGGTATGTTAAACAATTTATAAAATGAAAAAACAGAAATTCACTTAAAAATGATAGAAAAAAATAAACAAATAATTTTTATTTTTTACAAAGACATTTATATATTTATATAAACAAAGAAAGGATGCTGAAGAACCCTTTAATTTATGCTTTTACAACCAGCTTGGGTTTTTCTACTTAGAAATCATTTTCACCATTAAAATAATATGAATTTTAACAATGATTATAAAATTTTGCAATATAACAAAAATATGAAATGATCAAAATATTGCAGAAAAAGCTGTCAAGAAAGTTATTTTATATTTATGAATATCACATCTCTTATTGTATGTTTTCAAAACTGTATTTGCTGTATTTTCATATTACTTCATATTATATTTTTTTATAATTTCTTAGTGATTTCTTTGTCAGTAATTCAGCTATCCTTTCCCTCTTTTGTTTCCATGTTCTTTGGAAGCTTGTTTAGACAAATTAATGATATTATGGGCTTCCTCCATGTGAGTAGGAGTTCACTTTTTGAATAGGTAATAATACGAATAAGGTATATGTTACAGGGGGGGACATCATGATTTTCTGCGGTGAGCTTGCGCCCTGCCCGGGGTTTGTTTCCTGCCTTGCGCCCTGTGTTGGCTGGAATTGGCTCCAGCAGACCCCCGTGACCCTGTAGTTAGGATATAGTGGGTTGGATAATGGATGGATGGCTGGACATCATGATTTTAGAGAGGCCTAGGTGGGGCATGGCCTAAAAAAGGCTGGGAACCACTGGTCTAGAGCCTTTTAGCTTGATTTTGTTCTGTTTGATGTAAATAGATAATCTTTTAACTGTTTGTTTGGGTTTCTGTTTATTATCTTGATTCCTCGACATTGTCTGTTGATGTCATTATTTCAAAAGTGACAACATCACTGTGATGTGGTAGGCATTGCTATAAATATTGGCGTGCAAATTCAGAAGATAATTGTTCAGAATAATTGTTTGCAGCAAAGTTTATTTAGGTTTTGATTTTGTTTTCTTAGTTTAGGGACCGAGAATTTGGACTGAGTAGGAATTCCCTAAAATGAGTTTAGGCTTTTGGGAATTCCTTTTTTTTAATTTGAAATTCCCTTTGGGCATTTCTGTCTGGTATTCTAAAGTTTCTTTATGGCGTTAACTATGACCTTGGAATTCTCTTTGAGTTCAATTTTGTTTTAACTTCATTTTGTAGACCTAGATTTATCTGAGAACCTGATTTTTACTGACTACATGACTACAATGCTACATTTGCCAACTACGATATTTGAAATTTTTGTTACATTTTCTTCTCTGTCACTTACAAAATATTTATACTTTATATTTTGTCTATTGACTGCAAAGGAAAAAAAATCTGTTAGTTTTTGTTGCTAATAGTCAGATACTCTGTGAGAGTGGCAAGCGAGACTGAAAACCCCTTCATGGCTTTTTTGAGAACCCTGTTCTTTTTATCTTATTCTGAGCAGATAGAAGAAGTAAAGAGGAGGAAGCAATGTGAAAGGAAGAACAAATAAACAGATCACCCAATGTGCCATGCAAAGAACCTTTTAAATTGGCATGTTTATTATGTATGGGGAAGTGCAATGTATAGCTTAAGTGTCTTCTGTTTGGTGACAAATTTAGCTATAATGGGCCTTTGGCAAAGTGTACAGGTCTTCAGATTCAAACTGGTGCATTTGTATTCAGTTTAGATGGGAAGGCAATCGTAGACTTGATAAGAAGTCAGGGTAAAAGGACACAAATTCTTACCTACTTCCAAGCTGGATTCAGAGCATATGGTTATTGTTGTGGCTCAGTTTGTAGCTAGAGCAATTAACATATTAAAAAGAATGAGCAGTGGTGTAGTCAGAGCCAGGCAGACAGTCAATAAAAACAGAAAGACTGGTTTTAAAGCTATTCATCAAGACCCAATTTATGATTCTGAAATGAAGTAAAAAAAATAATAATAATAAGCAGAAATCTTAGTACTAAGTCTTCTTGGTAGCAACACATACCGTTGCTATAAACAATATGATTGCCACCATGAAATTAGTCCAAAACGATGACAACCACCAAAACAAAATGGCACTGAGATGATATCACCGTTATAATTATATAAAAAAACAACAATGAAAGACTGGAAAGGCATTTAAAAATGGGAATACATGAAAGGACCTGTCAAAAGAAAAATACCCATTACAGAAAATAAGATACCTGTGTCATAACTGTCATGGGTTAGAGCAGAATGTTTCAGTCAGGATCAATGACATTCCAAATAAATCTGGATGGTCATATAAAGCTGGGGCTAGGAAACAGATTTATTGTGACCAGTGATGGTGTTGCATCAAGGTAAAGTTGGGTAGCAATAGGCTTCTTTCACTAATTTAATTTGTTATAAAAATGTTTATAACAACCCTCAATTTTGTCTTCTTATACAATTTCTTTTTTCAGTTTTCTGTTGTATGCACAATGTAATTTCTTATCTACAAAAATATTGCTCTTTGTGGTATGTGAAATTGTCCTCGTGCTGGGTACTGCAAGCCTATTTCTAACTGAGCGGCTAGCTCTATTGGCCATTGTGAACAGTAGGGAGTGCCACCAAGCCCCAAAACTCAAACACAACTCCGGGTACAAATGTAAGGATTTTTAATCCAGACAGCTCAATACAATTACATTACAGCATATACAGTAGCCTTTTTAAGTTCTCTCCCCTTCTGTCTTCTCTCTCCTTCTTTCTTCCTAGAGCGTAGCCCACTGCCTCCCAACTCTGACTCTGACTCATCCAAGTGTTACAGCGGGCTCCTTTTTATGCTGGACCTGGGGGCACTTCTGGTGACATGACGTGGCCAGTTGGAAGCACTTCCAGATTCATAAGAAAGCCAGGGCAGTCCCTCCCTGGCAGCGTCCCCTATCATCCGCCAGGAACCCCTACAGGGCTGCACTTTTAGACTCCAACTCCCATTAGGCCCTGCAGGTTTCCAAAATGGGACTCTATATGATGTACACTGCCACCTGTTATAGTGGGGGATGAACTGCTCCCTGTCATCCTCTTTTGCTGATTCCTGTAGCCTTTGGGCATCCCATTCAGGACAGGAATCATAAGGCGTGCCTACACTTAGTCCATCTTTCCATTATGGCATCTTGCCTGGGAAAGGGATCCATCTCTGTCCTGGGTGAGATGCCCATCTGTCCTTTGGAGCATCTATAATGTGCAGTGTTCTAGGTTTATGGTGAGGCTGCACATGTGTAACCTGAACTTTCCAGTTTAGTGATGGAGCTTGATAAATCCATTATTCCTGGAATTGATATGAGGACTGTTTTCATTAATTTTATTAATCATACATTTGCCCTTTCAGTTTGAGCTTCTCCCAATCAAAGCTATGCAGCAAACACTAGTGAAGAGGTGCCAAAAGGTCCATGCCAGTAGCCCCCTTAATGGTAGCCCCAGTAATTTCTAATAACATCAAACTGCAGACCCGCAGCACCATACATCACCACAGGTCTAAATCAGCAGTTTCATGGCAGAAGTTAGGGGTTAGTATGGTTAGCATGTAGTATAAGGGATAGGTTACGGTTAGGGATCAGGGTTGTTAAGGTTTAGGGGTTAGTGTGGTTAGTGTTAATGTTAAAATGAGAGGTAATTTAAGAATAGGGGTTAGTGCTGTTAGTATGTAGTATAGACAGAGAGAAACTGCTGGTGTAGACCTGTGATGTGGCTGTGCAGTTGGATGCTTCTTGTAATTTCAGAAAAAAGAAAGCCAACAATATCAGGAAAGCATCGAACACAAGACTGAGCAGAATGGAAATGAGTGGCATCTCAAACTTTCCTCTGAGGAGGACCACCTGATGATGGTAAATTAAAAAAAAAAACAACAAGAATGAATCCTTATGTGTGCTCCTTCCACGTTATAGAAAAAAAGCCATCAGTATAACGTCCCTGTTTCAAATAGGCACTGAGTTTGATGGCCTTGAACTACATAACAAAGATCTGGATGCTTGCGCTGCTAACAGAGAGCTGCAGGGTCTTGGTTTCAAGTCATGCGGTGTATGAAGTCTGCGTGTGCTTTCTATGTTATTGTCCTGTTTCAACTTAAAGCCATTTGATCCTTAGTTTAAGGTGTCGCTGTTTCAATTTAGGCAGTTCATAAACAATATATTTTTCTGAGCAGCAGGTGATTGTGAGGTTCTCAGTTTACTAATGTTTAAATCTATATAGCTGTATTTTGTCAAAAAATTACAATGTTATAGGGTTTCACAATTATCTGATGCCATTTGAGACAGATCAGGCATCAGAATTCAATTGTTTGATTTTTTGGTGACGTGAAAAGCATGTAACCTTGCACATCCTACCAGTCATTAACAAAGGTGGACAGATATAACGTTAGAAATGTTTACTTACATAAAGAAAAATTATGATTGTTGCAATGGCTTGGCAGGACTGAACAGGCAGAGGAATACATAATCATAACAGAGTCAATATCTTGATGTCTGCAAAAACATGATAGGAATTTCAAGTGTTGATCTAATGTACAGAGGAGGGAAGTCAGTGCTCAGATACTAGAGTTTGTACGTAATATAGATAGCAATAACAAAGTAGCAGACCTATTAGTGGAATTAAGTGAAAATAAGGAGGATTTCAACCACAACAACAACATTTTCATACAAATAATGTAGCTCAAAGTGCTTTACAAGATGACAAAAAGAAAGTTATATGAAATGAAAAACAAATAAGATTAGGAAATAATATTAAAGAATAAGTAACAAAGAAAAAAGTAAGGTCGGAGGACAGAAAAAACAAAACAAAAAACTCCAGTTAAGCTGTAGAAAAAAACAAAATCTGCAGGGGTTCCAAGGCCAAAAGACAGCACAGCCCTCCCAGAGCATTCTACCTAACAAAAAAGTTCTTAAATCAGTCCTCTTTGTTTTTGGGTTTCACATGATAGTATTTGATGAAGTTGTTCTTGTGAACAGCCACCTTCAGTCTGTCAATATAGGGGGCTGCATGGTGCCTTGATGAGGTAATTCTATGCCCATATACGTAGTCTAACAGGAATACAACTTATATGTAGCTGCAAAAAAGCCAAATTAAATTAATGGGATTTTAGCAGTTTTTGTAAATGTTCTATAGCACTAGCCTAGCGAATTTCTACCAGTAAATTATTCCAAATTTTGTGTGCATAACAGCAAAAGGCCGCCTCACCACTTCTTTTAATCTGGGCTCTTGGAAGGTTATGACTTTCAGCAGGGGTCCTCACTCACAGTCCTGGGGGGTATTTTCCATACATCACTTCAATCATCCGAGATCAGATGCCTGATCTTGGATGAGTTAATGCCGGTGAAACTCATCCGGGATAAGTCGGTTTTTCAAACGCAGCCATGTATTAGATTAGTTTAGCTGGATCTAATCATCCGAGATGAATGCGCGCGCCCGCACTGAGTGAAAAGCCCATTTATATTGAGTCTAGAAAACATGATCAGCAAGTCTTTGATAGGCTGTAACAAACTGACGAAAGAACGGGCGCATTTTTTTTCACACATGCTGTGTGTGTGTGTGCGTGTGCGCGCATGTGTGTGTATGTGTGTTAGTTAGTTAGTCGAAGGATTTCAAGATTTAATATGCACAAGGGGTAACACTGCAAAAGCAGCCCAAACCAGAAAAGAGGGCTGGCAAAAAGTGGCCGACAAATTAAACGCATTTGCATTGTACTTACTGAAAGCAGCGTTTCATTTCCTATGTGTCAGATTAATTAATATTTAATATGTCATAATTCCAGATCAAACGTGAGCACAAGGAGAACACGGGAACAGGTTAAAGTGAAGTACAAGAATATACTTCAAACTGGTAAATATTGGTATATAACTATTTAAAGAATTGTTGACATAGAGAATTATATACAGTGGAACCTCGGTTCACGACCATAATTCGTTCCAAAACTCTGGTCGTAAACTGATTTGGTCGTGAACCAAAGCAATTTCCCCCATAGGATTGTATGTAAATACAATTAATCCATTCCAGACCATACGAACTGTATGTAAATATTAATTTTTTTTAAGTTTTTAAGCACAAATATAGTTAATTAAACCACAGAATGCACAGCGTAATAGTAAACTAAATGTAAAAACCTTGAACAACAGAGAAAACTAACACTGCAATAGTTCGCGCTATAGCGCTACCAACCGCTGGATAAAAACACTTTTTTTTTAATTAGTTTTAAGCAAGCACAGGGGAAAAACTGAACATTTGAAAAAATCCATAATTTAATAAACCACCAAGAAAAGTAACATTGCAACAATGCACACTACGAACCGATCGCTGTAAACAGAAGTGAAAACAAAATCAAGCCCAGTGCATTCTTTAACTGCCTTCCTGCCTTATGTGTCCAGCCCTCTCTCTCTCTGGCGCTGCCTGTGTGTGTGTGTCTGTCTCTCTCTGGCGCTCCCTGTGTGTGTACGCAGCTCTCTCTTGCACTGCCTGTGTGTGTGCATCTGTCTCTCTCGCGCTGCCTCTGTGTGTGTGTGTGTGTCGCGCGCTCTGTCGTGCGTTCTCTCGCTCTCTCTCTTGCTCACTGCACAGGAAATGCACAGGGAGAGATTGAACATGTACAAACCGAAAGGGAAACTGGCTTGTTCGTATACCGAGTGTGTGGTCGTGAACCAAGGCAAAAGATTGGCGAACTTTTTGGTCGTAAAACGATTTGTACGTGTACCGAGACGTTCGTGAACCAAGGATGTAAAGAACATTAATTTTGAAGCTAATAAGAAGGCAGACAAGCAAAAAACAGGTGGAGGTCCACGCGGTCCAGACCTAACCCCTGCAGAAGAGTTGGCTCTCCAGCAAAATGCCCATCGCCCTGTTTCTGAGGGCATTCCAAGGGGAAGCACCTCCTCAGAACCAGTGGCAGGATGCAGTGGTCACTTCATTTCAGGTAAAGGATGGTCATTGCATATATTTGTCCTCAATGTGTGCCATAGGTAGGTTCCATATAGCCCTCTTTTTTTGTTGGGTCAGTTGCAGGGAATGTCATATCCCTAGAACCTGTGTCTGACCAACGAGATATTGACGAAGGTCAAATATTTGATGAAAACACTGTGTCTGATTATTCATAAGGAGGAGAGGTACATTTTCCAAATAATGTTTGATCAAACTCCACTCCGATCAGTCCCATGTGCCCCAATCACATTTGGAAACCCTGGGTAATGAGACTGTTAGGCTGATTGTGAGATTCTTTATGGAACTCTGGGTGTTTTTACCTGTGTATTACCTACCTGCAATTGCATGAAACGCCTCTTTTGTCCGCACACGCAGGTGTCCAGGAAACACTATGAAAACCTGAAGGAAATATTTCAGAGCCAAACAGACTTTATGAATTGCCTGGCAAACTGCACTTTTAGATAGATTTTCTGCATCGCCTACAGTATGTAAAAAAAGTGCCGCTTGCAAAAAACCTCAAAGCAATGCATACTGTCTGTGTGGTTGTGAGAGCCCGACTTCGCTGAGTTTGACTTCGAATATAAGGTGCTAATAAATCTTTGAGGTACAATATTCCCCCTCGGCTAAAGCGGTATCTTTCGAAAAGAATTTCCTCCTCTCTTCTTATAATTTGCGTATCGATATCAATTGGTCACTCATTCATGAACGGCGAAGCCATGACTGAATGAATTCCAGAAACGGACACTGATTAAGTGTGTGAGCTAATCCTTGTTTACATAGAACAAACCTGCTCCGAGCAGGGAGGTATTTTTCATACATGACTTACTCGTTTAGCCGGATGTAATTGTGGACGATTTGGCATGATCCTGGATATGTCAGTTTTTCGAAACTCTTGTTGGATGTGTTGTCATAGCAACACATCCAAATCCTCAAACCTGCTCGGAGCAGGAAATTAAATCATTGGCAAGAATTGCTTTCGAATTAAGCAACTGGGTTACAACAAAAACCTGCAGCCACTGCGGCCCTCCAGGACTGTGATTGAGGACCCCTGACTTAGAGTGTAGGGTGCAGGCATTCCAAAATGTAGGATGGAGTAAAATTATTTAAGGCTTTGTAAACCATTAGTAGAATTTCAAAGTCAACTCTGAATGACTGAATGTTATGATGCTAAAACTGGTAAGATGTGCTCAGATTTTCTTTTTCTAGTTAAGATTCTGGCTGGTGCATTCTGCACTAATTGCAACCAACTGATGTCTTTCTTACTATAGGTAGTCATGTTAGGAGTACATTACATTAATCTAGTCAACTAAAAACAAAAGCATGAACTAATTTTTCTTGTAAAGTTATAAGAAGTCTAACTTTTGCTATATTCATTAAGTAAAAAATGCAGACCTAGTAAATTGTGATTTAAAGTTGATGTCACAGTCAATGATTACCCGTAAATTCTTTACCTCCATCTTGACATTTAAGCCTAAGGGATCAAGTTTATTTCAATACCCTCGCTATTTCCACGTTTGCCAATCACTGAGAGTTCTGTTTTTTCAGTTTGAGAAAGTTACTACTTATCCAAATGAAAATACTGCTAAGACATTGGATCAGACAGCCAAGAGTGTCAGGGTCATCAGGTGCAATTGATAAATAAAGCTAGCTGTGTGTCGTCTGCATAGCTGAGGTAGCTCACCTTATGCTTTGAGATAATCTTACCTAATGGAAGCATGTGGATTGAAAAAAACATCAAACCCTGAATAGATCCTTGTGGTACACCATATACACATAAATCACATTAAGAAACTTTCTTACTTTCACCTCCGTAACATATCCCGTGTTCGCTCCTTCCTCTCCTTCTCTAATGCTGAGAAACTTGTCCATGCTTTTATCACATCCCGCATCGATTATTGTAATTCCCTACTGGCAGGTGCCCCTTCTAATCTTATATCACAGCTCCAGCTTATTCAAAACTCAGCTGCAAGAGTCCTTACTCGAACCAGCAGCAGCGAGCACATCACACCCATCCTGCTCCGTCTTCACTGGCTCCCTGTGTCCTACAGAATCGAATATAAAATCCTACTAATAACCTACAAAGCTTTAAATAACCTCGTACCAAACTACATCAGTGACCTCCTCCATCACTATGTGCCTGCCCGCCCACTAAGGTTCTCTGACTCTGGTAATCTTGTTGTGCCCCTCACTAATCTACACTCCATGTGTGACAGGGCCTTCAGCTGTATAGCGCCCAGACTCTTTAATGACCTACCAAAATTAATCAGGTCAGCTGACTCCATGAATTCTTTTAAAAAACAACTCAAAACTCATCTGTTCAGGAAGGCTTTTAGCTCTACTTGACTTTATTACCTTTCTCTCAGTTTACTTCTCTGTCAAGATGCCAATGTAACCTGTATGTGTGTGCTAGACCATCAATTATGTTGTCTGTTTTTTTCAGAATTTACTGTCTTAATCTTCTTTATTTATTTATCTGGTTTGTACAATGCTATATACTGTATATTCTGCCGTTCTTTATTATATTCTGTAAGTGCCTTGAGCATGGGAAAGGCGCTATATAAATAAAATGTATTATTATTATTATTATTACAATATCATGTGTCTGTATCTCCGAAGTACAATCAACACAACTAAGAAAAAATTTTTTATGTAAGACTGAAACCAATTAAGATGCTGCCAGACAGGCCCACTCATTGTCTAATGCAATTTATAAGAATACTGTGGCCTATGGTGTCAAATGTTACACTTAAGTCTAACAGAACAAGAATAGATATATACAGTAGATATATATCACTCTAGCTGGAAGAATTAACATTGTTAAGATGAATATCCTTCCTAAGCATTTCTTTTTATTTCAAAACATTCCAATATACATCAATAAATCATTTTTTAAGCAATTACATTCAACAATAACCTCATTTATTTGGAACTCAAAACATCCACGTATCCAAAGAACGACCCTACAAAGACCTAAGGCAGAAGGTGCCATGGCTCTACCTAACTTTCAGTGTTATTACTGAGCAGCAAACATACAAGCTATAAAAACCAGGACACAAATAGATGAACATACATAGGCTTGGTCCACAATAGAAATACAATCCTGTAGCACTTATTTATATTCCCTGCTTTGTGCCCCAAAAATGCAAGTTATCGCCGATATACTAATAACCCAATTGTGCTTCACTCACTCAGAATATGGAACCCATGTAGAAAACATTTTAAGATAGAGAAGCTTTTATCTGTGGCACCTTTGCATGAGAACCACCTCTTTCAACCCTCACAAACATATGCAGTTTTTAATATCTGGAAAACATTTGGGATTAAATTGCTTAGAGATCTTTATATAGACAACATCTTTGCATCCTATGAACTTTCCAGCAACACATTTCTTTCACTATCTTCAGATTAGAAACTTTGTTAAACAGAACCTGCCCGATTTTCCTCATCTCGCACCTTCCTCTATGCTGGAAAAAGTATTGCTCAGTTTCGAGGACTCAGACAGCATTCCTGCAATATATAAAATTATTTTACAGTCCCTCCCTTTCAAAGATGCAAGAGGACATTGGGAAAAGGATCTCTCACTCAACATATCAGAAAAGGAGTGGAAGGTAGCAATGCAGAGAATTCGCTCGAGCTCCATATGCGCAAAGCATACAATTATTCAACTCAAAATTATATTTTGAGCACATCTGTCTCACTTAAAACTGTCCAAAATGTTTCCAGGGCGAGATCCAAACTGCGAACGTTGCAATCAAGTCCCAGCCTCACTGGGTCACATGTTTTGGGCCTGCACCAAATTAACATCATTCTGGACAAAACATTTTAAGTGCCTTTCAGACAGCCTTGGTGTCACAATCCTTTCTAACCCGTTAACAGCTGTGTTTGGTGTTCTTCCAGATGGGCTTAAAGTGGAGAAGGACAAACAAACTGTGATTGCCTTCACCACACTATTGGCACACAGACTTATTTTGCTAAATTTGAAGAATCCTAATTCTCCTCTTTTAAGTCAGTGGGTAACTGATGTTTTATATTATTTGAAACTGGAAAAAATCTAATTCTCACTTAGAGGATCTGTGCAGAACTTTTTCAAAACCCGGCAGGATCTAATCAATAATATTTTAGAATAAGCTCTTAAAGCAATGAGGAAGTAGATTCTCTTCCCATTTCTTTATCTTCTCCATTTATCTTTATCCGCCTATTCAACTCATCAATTTATTTATTTTTACTAGCTTTAAGTTTTACTCCGTTGACCATGCTCTCTTTCTCAGGGGTGGGGGTTGATTTGTTTTCAATCCTATTTTTTGTAAGAATTGACTATTTGTATGGAATGATTACAATAAAATCAATAAAATTTAAAAAAAAAAGAATAGATATATGGCCTCTGTCTTCATTAACCCGCAAATCATTTACTACTTTTACCATCGCAGCTTCTATGCTTTGAATTGTTCTTAAACCAGACTGAAACTTGTCAAGAATAGAATGTTTATTCAAGTAATACTTTGGCTCCTTAATTACTTCCTTTTGTAGAATTTTACTTATGAAAGGCAGGTTGTTGTCAAAACAGTTGTCAAAAAGTCAAGTCAAGCTTACTTTTCTTGAGCAGGGCGTTAACAACTACAGTCTTAAGACACTATCAATTATCACATCTGAGACTTCTGTGAAAAGCCTGTTGGTCCTGGGTCAAGGATGCAGGTGGATTGTTTTAGTTGAGAAATTATTCTACGTAGTTTGGGTCTATCTATTCCAGGGAAAAAAATGTAACTTGCTTAAAGGGAATGCTGGAATTCAATCAGAATTCAATCAGATTAACTTTGGGGGGATGTGCTATATTATTTTTAATATCATTTATTTTGTGCAATACAGCAAAAGCCTCACAAGATTCAATAGTAGTTTTAGGAGGCATTCCATTGAGTGAGCTAGTGGTCTATAAATGGTCAATATGAGAGACTGGGACTGGGACACTACTTGAATAACAAAACACTCAAAGGATGTGACAACACCAAAACCCACATCTATACAGTTTAATCGGCTCAAGTAAATACTCCTGAAACCCCTGCCTTTTTTCCCTTGGTGAACCGAATGAGCAAAGCTGTAATTCAGAGGATCTGCTTCAGTTAACACTGCCACACCATCTGTGCAGAGCCACATTTTGCTTAGAGTAAGGAAGTCAATATTCCTATCACTGATAAGATCATTACTGTAAAGAGTCTTATTAGTTAATGCTCTGATATTTAGTAAAGTCATATTTAAGGTCTCAGAAGAGTAGAGCTGAATCTTGTGATATGAAAGCTGGTAACTAAGTTATTCTTGTTAATGCTGCTTTGTGCAAATTTTTAATTTAATCTATAGTCTTTTGTTATAGTTCTAATACAGTGCACATCTAAAGGTGAAATGGTAATTAAAGTAATTGCATTTATACCACTTTGTCTGGATTTTTTAGTTAGACTATGGCTATTTACTATAGTCTTATTACAGTTCACATCTGAAGGTGAACTCACTACAGAATTATTACATCCTAGTAAGGCATTATGGAAAACTAATGGACTAATTCAGAAATCGAACATATGATATCATGCCTACACTCTTGCTGAGCCTCGCCAAGACAGCCCAAGACCAGAAATTTCTCAACAGACTGTCACTTTTTTCTGGTCTAACAAGAAAGCTTGTTTCAGGATTCTCGAGACTACAGTTCTGTGATGTCATGTAGGCATGGTATTAAGTATTTTATGAATCGCATTATTTTAATCAGGGGCCAGTTTTGGTAAAAAAAAAAGTTATAATAAAATTCACTTTTCATTAAAAAAAATCTGTTAAACTCTGTATGAACGTTTGTCTGGGCCAACAAAAAACATTCGTTATTCTGGAAATTTTGTTACTTTGATTTTCACTATAATGGGATTTGACCTGTATCTGTATATATATATATATATATATATATATATATATATATAACTTCTCAAAAAAATTTAAGGAACACTTTGAAAACACATCAAATCTCAATCTGAAAATAATCCTGCTGCATATCTATACTGATATGGACTGGGTAATGTGTTAGGAATGAAAAGATGAGGTTTGGTCTCGTCCATCATAGGAGATGGACGTCTGAAGCAGAGCTCCGCTAGTAGCGGCTTTATTTTCCCACATATTTCATATTACTTAGAGGTATCCTGTTTTTAACCCGACCAAGGAACTTCTACTACAATATATAAGCAGGAGTAATAAGAAGAAAAGTCAGAAAGAACCAGAAAAGAAACTTAAAGCTGCATCAAAGTCTGGACAGATATCCAGCCCGAGTGCAAGGTATGGCCTCTCGGAGACTGACCTGGAACAGGCAGACGAATGCGCAGATTTCCTGGGACCCCACTCCATTGTATCGTCTCCAGTCGAGAGTGAAAATGGGAGCGAAGGTGCAAGTGATACAGGTCGCGATGGATCACCGATATCTGAGGATCATTCGAGACTAGAAAAGGCCCTGCAGGATGTGCTCTCATCTACTCATCGCGAGCCCGCAGCATCTTCTGTAACAGGAGCTGCATTTCCACTCACGGAGCATGAAATCCAAAACGAACTGTCCGAACTGAAAACTGAACTGAAAGAGATGATCGCTATACTGGCCACTGCCATGGCTACGGCCATAAATGAGCTTAAGAAGGATAACAAGAATGAGATTAAGAATGAGCTTAAGAAGGATAACAAAGACCGGGAAACGCGTCTATTTCAACGTGTTGATGTGAACTTTAAAGGCATGTTGGAGAAATTAGAAGAACACATCGAAGAAAATAGATCCAAACTGAAAATGCTTGCCTACCAGATTAATGACGTTACAGATCAGCTGAATGACGTTAAGCAGGCATTCACAGCTCGAGTTGAAACAGCGGAACAATTGGCGTCTAATGCCGATGAAAAAGCTACAGCTGCAAATTCCGAATGCAAAACACTCGGAGACAGCCCTGGAAGATGGGTGCAGAAGAAACAATATAAGAATTGAGGGTATACTTGAGAAACGAGAAAGCTCAAACCCAGTGAAATTTGCAGTAGAATTACTCTCTAAAATAATTGGAGATGATTTGAAAATCAACATTGAGATAGCAGCTGCTTATCGCAGGTACAGATCAAGCACCTTTAAACCTAGGTCTTTTATTGTCCGCTTCGAGCGATTACGATGTAAACTTGATGTGATGGCACTTCTGAGACACAAGCAAGAGATTATATTCGAAAATAATCTTATTCGTATTTTCCCCGACTTCTCACCATTAACAGCTGCAAAACGTGCAGCCTACTTTAACATTAAAAAGTTGCTACAGAAAGCCGATATCAAATACAGCCTCTTGTATCCCACCAAACTGAAAGTGGAAGTTCAAGACCAATATGATGTATTTCCAAGCAAGGAGGAAGCTGAAAAGGAACTAAAGATGCTGTTTCCGACACTTTTTTGAAAGTTAATAAGGAGCCGTTTTCTGTCAAGACATGGGAAGGACCTATCATCTGCTGTTGGATCCACTTTTAAAGAGACTGGTATTATAATTATACATCCTTTTCTTTACTTGGACATTATATGTTTATGTCTTAATTACAGTTATAGACGTGAGTGTGGAAGTGTGGAAGTAATTAAAGTAGGGTTGTTTTGTTTTTTTTTGTACTACCTTAAAGTAGACTGTTTTTTCATCATACTCTTGGTTTATTGCTATTTCTACTATTTCTACTATTACATTATACTATTACATTAGGATTTACTATGTTTATCCTAGACTACTTTTTAAAATCATTCCCAGGGTTCTTTCTTTTATTACCTTAATATCTTAAACTTGCTGAAGATTATTTTAAGCTTAAAGACTGTTAATGATTATATTTTCAGCAAGTAGTATTCAGAATTCAGCTCCAATAGATATCTCTTTGTTTTAATTCTCTAACGCCACTGCGGGGTGGGGTTTGTTTTGTTTTGGATGTGCTCTGTCTCTTTGTATGTCAGAGGACCGGGACATCGCGAAGTGGGATCAAGCCTCAAGTGGGGAGGTAAAATGGGGGGTGGGGGGATAAGGGGGGAGAGAAGGAGAGCAGGCTATATCTAATCTATTCTTCTAATCCTAATAACTATTAATATCAATGCAACAATAGGCTAAAATGCAATAACTCATGGGGAATTTTGAAATTAAGATTAAAACTGCCTCACTACCAGTTAAGACTATAAAATGACATTAAAAACTCAGAATCAATGTCTCCATGATGGGACAGTTAACTTTGTGAGCTGGAATGTTAAAGGCCTGAATCACGAATTAAAGAGAAAGAAACTATGCTCTCACCTAACAGGCTTAAACGCTAAAATAGTATTTTTACAGGAGACCCACTTACTAAGCAAGGATCAGTTTAGACTACAAAAAGACTGGACTGGCCAAATGTTCCATTCTAGCTTTATAAAGAAAACTAGAGGGGTGGGAATTCTCATACACAGAACAGATCCATTTGTAGCATCAGATGTAGTATCAGACCCTGAAGGGAGATATGTGATGGTCATGGGCAACTTATTTAACAGTAAAATGATTTTGATAAATGTTTATGCACCCAATGTCGATGATAAGGAATTCATGCAAAATCTATTTGCATCCATTCCCAATGTGAACACTCATAAAATTATAATGGCTGGGGACTTTAATTGTGTTTTAAATCCACTCTTAGATAGGACTCCTGTGACAGGGGGGACGACATCTAACACTGCAAAGACAACTACACAGTTTTTAAATGACCACAACTTATCAGACCCCTGGAGGTTTCTTAACCCAAACTCAAGAACATATTCATTCTACTCACCAGTGCATTATAGCTACTCAAGAATTGATTATTTTTTTATAGATAATAATTTCCTGCCTACGATTAAATCGTGCAAATATGACACAATTGTTATCTCCGACCATGCCCCTCTAGTCTTGGAGCTAAAATCATTAAGCCCCTCACACTCACCTCGCAGATGGCATCTTAACCATCTTCTATTGGCAGACGAGAACTGCACAGAATTTATATCCAAACAAATCAGCTTCTTCCTAGAGACAAACACGCCCACAGAGGTTTCTGCAGGAACACTCTGGGAAACTCTAAAGGCCTTCTTAAGAGGACAGATTATTTCATATCTTTCCCACAAAAATAAATTAGAAACCAAGAAAGTGTCAGAGCTAAGAAGCGAAATTACTAGAATAGATGAAGAACAAGCCAGGCGTCCAAGTGAAGCTCTTCACTGGAAAAGGCAGGCCCTGCATACAGAACTTAACATCTTAACAACTAAAGAAACTGAACAACTTATTTATAAGTCAAGACATCATAACTATGAACACGGAGAAAAAACTAATAAGCTTTTAGCTCAACAAATTCACAAACAAGAAGTTCGCAATTCAATACCAGTAATCACCAACACGAATGGAGAAGAAATCATTGACCATAAAAATATAATGCCCGCATTTAGAGATTATTATAAATCCTTATATTCTACTGAGTTCAATCTAATGCATTTCTGTATACATTATAGACACCACAAATAGATCCTTTAAGTGCTGAGGAACTGGATAAACCTCTGATGCTAACAGAATTACTAGATGCTATAAATTCACTTCAAAGCGGGAAATCAGCAGGCCCTGATGGTTACCCCGTAGAATTTTATAAGAAATTCTCCACTCAGCTAGCTCCCCTCTTATTGGCAACATTTACAGAAGCTAGAGACAACCAAATACTACCTCAAACATTTCGTCAAGCATTAATCACTGAATTTTCCTAAACAAAATAAGGGCTTGTTACAATGTGCATCATACAGACCAATTTCACTCCTGAATAATGATATTAACATACTCTCAAAAATTCTAGCTACAAGGATGGAGAAAGTGCTGCCCTCGGTAATATCACAGGATCAGACTGGATTTATTAAAGGCTGACACCTATCTTCCAATCTCCGACACTTGTTTAATGTTATATATTCACCAGCAAAATCAAACACCCCAGAGATATTACTATCATTAGACGCAGAAAAAGCATTTGATATGATTGAATGGAACTACCTTTGCATTGAAGAAATTTGGGTTTGGCCCGAATATTTGTGCATGGATCAAACTACTGTATACCAATCCAGAAGCTTCAGTTTGTATTAACAACATTTGCTCAGACTACTTTAAGCTAGAACGTGGTACCAGACAAGGATTTCCCTTGTCACCACTGCTGTTTGCAATCGCCATTGAACCACTGGCGGTTCACTGTCAAAATTCTTATCAGATAAAGGGGATTATCAGAGAAGGACTGGAACAGAAAATTTCTCTATATGCAGATGACATGGTTTTATATATATTAGACCCAGAAAACACTGTGCCTGCAGTTCTAACAGCACTAACAGAATTTCAAAAGATATCCGGTCTCAGATTTAATCTGAATAAAAGTATACTCTTTCCAGTGAATTCACAAGCATATAGTATTAGATTGGACACCCTACCTTTTACCATAGCAGATCAGTTTAAATACCTAGGGGTAAATATCACAAGTAAACATAAAGCTCTTTATCAACAAAATTTTGCCGTCTGTATGGAAAAAATTAAGCAAGACTTGCATAGATGGTCAACCCTTCATCTCACTCTAGCCAGAAGAATAAACGTTGTTAAGATGAATATCCTTCCTAAACTTCTTTTTTTATTTCAAAACATTCCAATATATATCAATAAATCATTTTTAAGCAATGAGATTCAACAATAACCTCATTCATTTGGAACCCAAAACACCCACGTATCCGAAGAGTGACCCTACAAAGACCTCAGGTAGAAGGTGGCATGGCTTTACCTGATTTTCAGTTTTATTACTGGGCAGCAAACATACAAGCCATAAAAACCTGGACACAAAAAAATGAAGTAAAAGTAGAAGTAAAATCCTGTAGTACTTCTTTATATTCCCTGCTCTGTGCTCCAATAAATGCAAGTTATCGCAAATATACTAATAACCCAATTGCGCTTTACTCACTCAGAATATGGAACCAACTTAGAAAGCATTTTAAGATGGAAAATCTTTTATCCGTGGCACCTCTGCAAGAGAACCACCTCTTTCAACCCTCGCAAACATATCCAGTTTTCAATACCTGGAAAAGTTTTGGGATTAAAATGCTCAGAGATCTATATATAGACAACATATTTGCATCATTTGAACAATTACGTTCCAAATTCAACCTCCCAGCTACACATTTCTTTCACTATCTTCAAATTAGAAATTTTGTTAAACAGACACTTCGTACCCTCCACCATGCTGGAAAAAATACTGCTCAATTTTGAGGAATTAAACACCATTTTTGCACTATATAAAATCTTATTTGAGTCCCTACCTTTCAAAGACCCAAGAGGACACTGGGAAGAAGATCTCTTAACCAATATATCAGAAAAGGAGTGGAAGGTAGCAAAGCAGAGAATTCACTCGAGCTCCATATGCGTAAAGCATAGAATTATTCAACTAAAAATTATGTATCGAGCTCATCTGTCTCGCTTAAAACTGTCCAAAATGTTTCCAGGGCAAGATCCAACCTGCGAACTCTGCAACCAAGCTCCTGCCTCACTGGGTCACATGTTCTGGGCCTGCACCAAACTAACATCATTTTGGACCAAAATTTTTAAGTGCCTTTCAGACAGCCTTGGGGGTCACAATCCCTCCTAACCCATTAACAGCTGTGTTCGATGTTCTTCCAGACGGACTTGAAGTGGAGAAGGACAAGCAAACGGTGCATTCACTACACTTTTGGCACGCAGACTTATTTTGTTAAATTGGAAGAATCCTAACTCTCCTCTGATAAGTCAGTGGGAAACCAATGTCTTATATTATTTGAAATTGGAAAAAATCAAATTCTCTGTTCGATCATCTGTACAGACTTTTTTTCAAAACCTGGCAGGATCTATTCAATATTATTTTAGAATATGAGAAATAACTATTACCACATTTATTTTCCTTCTCCATTTTTTATTTACCTATATATATTTCTTCCTTTCTTTTGTTTATTGTTGCCTTATGAAAAAGCCCTAAGCAATTCTCCTTTGGCTAAGCTCTCCTTCTCAGGGGTGGGGTTTGATTTGTCTTCAGTTTTTTTTTTTTTGTTATAAATTGATCTATTTGTATGGAATGATTACAATAAAATTAATAAATAAAATAAAAAAAAAAAAGGAATGAAAGGATGCCACATCGTTTAATGGTAATGAAAATTATCAACCCACAAAGGGGTGAATTTTATAGATACCCCAAAAAATAAAGTGAAAAAATGATGCGGCAGGCTAGTCCATTTTGCCGAAATTTCATTGCAGCAACTCAAAATCATACTCAGTAGTTTGTATGGCCCCCACATGCTTGTATGCATGCCTGAAAATATCACGGTATACTCCTAATGAGACGACGGATGGTGTCCTGGGGGATCTCCTTCCAGATCTAGACCAGGGCATCACTGAGCTCCTGGACAGTCTGAGCTGTAACCTGGCAGCGTCGGATGGACCGAAACATAATATCCCAGAGATGTTGTATTGGATTCAATGGTATCAGTTCCTTCATCCTCCAGGAACTGCCTGAATACTCTCGCCACATGAAGCCGGGCATTGTTGTGCACCAGGAAGAACCCAGGACCTATTGCACCAACATAGGGTCTGACAATGGGTCCAATATTTTCATTCCGATACCTAATGGCAGTCAAGGTGTCGTTGTCTAGCCTGTAGAGGTCTGTGTGTCCCTCCATGGATATGCCTCCCTAGGCCATCACTGACCCACCACGAAACCGGTCATGATGAATGATGTTACAGGCAGCATAACATTCTCCACGGCTTCTCCAGATCCTTTCCTGTTTGTCACATGTACTCATGGTGAAGCTGGTCTCATCTGTGAAAAGCACAGGGCACCAGTGGTGGACCTGCCAATTCTGGTATTCTATGGCAAATGCCAATCAAGGTCCACGGTGCCAGGCAGTGAGCACATGGCCCACTAGAGGAAGTCGGGCCCTCAGGCCACCCTCATGAAGTCTGTTTCTGATTGTTTGGTCAGAGATATTCACACCAGTGGCCTGCTGGAGGTCATTATGTTGGGCTCTGGCAGTGCTCATCCTGTTCCTCCTTGCCCAAAAGAGCAGATGCTGGTCCTGCTGATGGGTTAAGGACCATCTATGGCCCTGTCCAGGTCTCCTAGAGTAACTGCCTGTCTCCTTGAATCTCCTCCTTGTCCTTGAGACTGTTCAGGAAGACACAGCAAACCTTCTGGCAATGGCACGTATTGATGTGCCATTCTATACAACCTCTGTAGGGTCCAGGTATCGCCTCAAGCTACCAGTAGTGACACTGACCGTAGCCAAATGCAAAACTAGCAAAAAAGCAGTCTGTAAAGATGAGGGAAAAATGTCAGTGGCCTCCACCTTTTAAACCATTCCTGTTTTGGGGGTCATCCCATTGTTGCCTCTCTAGTACACCTGTTGGTAATTTCATTGACACCAAAGCAGCTGAAAGTGATTAACAACCCTCTCTGCTATTTAACTGACCAGATCAATATCCCAGAAGTTTCATTGACTTGATGCTATACTCTGATTAGAATGTGTTATTTTAATGTGTTACATAAATAATAATAATTATAATACCTTGCATGTATATAGCGCTTTTCTCTCTACTCAAATATACAGAGAGAGAGATTATGCGTCTTATGTAAGATAATGGAGGCCAGTAGCTTAGTTGATTAAATACTTTCAGCAAGTGGTTCCAAAGATAAATGAAACAGAAGATGGGAGAGAGTACACCCTACTACTTAAATTAAAGGGGACAGGAAAATTGTTTTTAGTTTCCTTATCATGAAACCCAAGCCTTACTCAAGCTGTGAAAAAGTGCTGAAAGCGGTAGTCCCGAGTGCCACTCAGGCAATGATATAGACCCTTCTCATGTACTGTAAGTGTTAAGCTCGAGGATTACTGGGGCTGAAAAAGTGCTAACAGTGTTAGTGCCGAACGTTACCCAGGCAACAGTGTAGGCATATCTTTTCCTAGACTCATAACAGCATCTCGTAAGAAACGCCACTGATCAGCAGTGATGACGAGGTGAATCTGTCTAAAGGCAGTGAAACTGAAACAGGAAAAGTAACTGACAGTGATTCTGATGAATCCAAAAGTGACACTCGCATTACTTGCACATGTGCAGTGTGCTTTTCATATTATTATTATTATACTTTCCACAATTCTGACTTTGTACTTTTAGTGTTTTTTACATTTTACAGTAGAAAGATGGCAAAAAATGACATGCTTTTTACATGTTTTTTGCGAAAAAATGTAACGCTGTAAGGAGGTTAAACAAATTTGCTTAAATTGAGATTAATGAACAGGTTGTATGTTTTACTTTATAAATCAAGTATACTATTTTTCTTTCTATGATTTATTTAAATTATTAAAAGTGGCAAGTACACAGTATAATATTTTTGTTGTTCTACGAGATATAGAATGTGATAACTCAGTCTTTAATTTTATGTGATAAATGAATTATTAAAGAAACTAAGTCACTGATATTAATTATAAGTACAGTTATGTATAGTTCTGCATTGTAAATTGTTAGTGTAGTGGCGGTTTTGCACAGAAAAGGTGAAAGAGAGTTCATCTCCACGAAGCTCGCCCCTTTAGTGTTCAGAAGTGGTATCTGCACAGCTCAGAGAATAAATTCTCATTTTAGCTCACCCTGCATGTCTACTACGCTGTCCATGTGTGGAATTCATTCAGTCATGACTTCGCAGTTCATGAATGAGCGACCAATTGATATCGGTACGTAAATTATAAGAAGAGAATTTCAAATAGAGAGGGGTTTGCGCAATCGGCAAGATCCTTTATTGCTCCCGGAGGAAATTCTTTTCGAAAGATACTGCTTTAGCCGAGGGGGAATATTGTACCTCAAAAATTTATTAGGACCTTATATTCGAAGTCAAACTCGGTGAAGTCGGGCTCTCACAACCACACAGACAGTATGCATTGCTTTGAGGTTTTTTGCAAGCGGCACTTTTTTTATATACTGTAGGCGATGCAGAAAATCTATCTAAAAGTGCAGTTTGCCAGGCAATTCGTAAAGTCTGTTTGGCTCTGAAAGATTTCCTTCGGGTTTTCATTGTGTTTCCTGGACACCTGCGTGTGCAGACAAAAGAGGTGTTTCATGCCATTGCAGGTTGGTAATACACAGGCAAAAACACCCACAGTTCCATAAAGAATCTCACAATCAGCCTAACATTCTCAGGATTTCCAAATGTGATTGGGGCACATGGGACTGATCACAGTGGAGTTTGATCAAACATTATTTGGAAAATGTACCTCTCCTCCTGATGAATAATCAGACACAGTGTCTTCATCAAATATTTCATCTTTGTTAATATCTCGTTGGTCAGACACAGGTTCTAGGGATATGACATTCCCTGCAACTGACCCAACAAAAAAAGAGGGCTATATGGAACATACCTATGGCACGCATTGAGGACAAATATATGCAGTGACCATCCTTTACCTGAAATGAAGTGACCACTGCATCCTGCCACTGGTTCTGAGGAGGAGCTTCCCCGTGGAATGCCCTCAGAAATAGGGTGATGGGCATTTTGCTGGAGAGCCAACTCTTCTGCAGGGGTTAGGTCTGGATCGCGTGGACCTCCACCTGTTTTTTGCTTGTCTGCCTTTTTATTAGCTTTAAAATTAATGTTCTTTACATTATATATGATTCTTTATGTCATCAATTCTTTAAATAGTTATATACCAATATTTTGAAGTATATTCTTGTACTTCACTTTAACCTGTTCCCATGTTCTCCTTGTGCTCACGTTTGATCTGGAATTATGACATATTAAATAATAATTAATCTGACATATAGGAAATGAAACGCTGCTTTCAGTAAGTACAATGCACATGCATTTAATTTGTCGGCCACTTTTTGCCAGCCATCTTTTCTGGTTTGGGCTGCTTTTGCAGTGTTACCCCTTGTGCATATTAAATCTTTAAATTCTTCATGTCCTTCGAATGAAAGGTCTTGTGCCGCTTGTGTGAAAAAAAAATGTGCCCGTTCTTTCGTCATTTTGTTACAGCCTATCAAAGACTTGCTGATCATGTTTTCTAGACTCAATATATATGGGTTTTTCAATCAGCGCGGGTGCGCCCATTCATCTTAGATTAGATCCAGCTAAACTAATCTACTACATGGCTGCATTTGAAAAACCGACTTATCCCGAATGAGTTTCACTGGAATTAACTTGTCCAAGATGAGGGATCTGATCTCGGATGATTTAAGCGACGTACAGAAAATACCCCCCAGGTAACACATGTGGTTGGTCTGCCATTCGGCAAACATTCGCCACGGGGCCCTCTTCAGTTGCATGAAGCAGATCATGGAATGTTGCATAGTTTACTGTCAAAAGAGTACAAAGAGTACGAGACACGTGTTTCGCCCTTATTTGGGCTCATCAGGCATACACATTCTACTGCTCCCCTTGCGGGGCAGACCAACCACATGCGTTACCTGGTAGGTAACCAACCATACAATCAGGTTGGAACTCAGACTATGAATGCAATGAATGTAATTACTCCGATTTACAGGCTTTCAAATAAACAAACTACACGCCGTGGCTCATCGTAAAGGGACTTCGTCTCTGACGCTGACGTCCAAGGTTCGATCCCCGCATATATATATATCTATACTAATAAAAGGCAAAGCCCTCACTGACTGACTGACTGACTGAGTCACTCACTCACTCACTCACTCACTCACTCACTCACTCACTCACTCACTCACTCACTCACTCACTCACTCATCACTAATTCTCCAACTTCCCGTGTAGGTAGAAGGCTGAAATTTGGCAGACACATTCCTTACAGCTTCCTTACAAAAGTTAGGCAGGTTTCATTTTGAAATTCTACGCGTAATGGTCATAACTGGAACCTGTTTTTTGTCCATATACTCTAATGGAGGAGGCGGAGTCACGTATTGCGTCATCACGCCTCCTACGTGATCACGTGAACTGAAAACAAGGAAGAGATTTACTGCATGAGTCAAACGCGGGAACGAAGGTAAATGACCTTAATTGTTGAGTGTCTTTTAATACTGTGTAAGCATACATATTAACACATGTGCAATTAAACGTGTGCATTTACGGGGTGATTTCTCAGGCTTAAAAAGTCGCCTTTTATTAAAAAGGTAAATGCAAACTGTTTTCATTCTGAAGGGCACAAACTATGTTAGATTTCAGTCATTAAACGCGCAAAAATGTCAGTACACCAGATAAATAAGCGCAACATATTATCAGTTGTATTGTATGCTTACAATACATATAGAAATGTGTTAATCGTTAACTAATATTATGGGATGGTGTTTTTCGACTCGCGCCTTGATTTAAACGATTGCATGTCTTGGTGGCTTTGCGTAGCTTATTGTCAATATCTTTACACCTCTTTTTAAGACTTAATTTAAAAAGGTTTTCTTTTTTTCTTAATAAAAATTTAAAAGCAGTACTTCGCCGGTGCGAAGCGCTCACTTCACTCCCTTACGGGAATCGAACCTCGGACGTCAGAGCTAGAGGCGAAGCCCCTAAAATTGCGCCACGGCGTGTGGTTCATTTATTTGACAGCATGTAGATCGGGGTAATTATATTCACGGCATTCGTAGTCTGATTCACAATCTGATTGTATGGGTGGTTACCTACCAGGTAACGCTTATGGTTAGCCAGCAAGTCAGCTCGAAGTGATCACTCGAGTGAAGGCAGCTTCACAAAAAAACAGATCCTTAACAAATTGTTATTGGTATATTTTCCCTCAATTTAAAAAGGTTTTCTTTTTTTCTTAATAAAAATTTAAAAGCAGTACTTCGCCGGTGCGAAGCGCGGGGATTTGAGCGACTGACGCATACAGACATATTCATGAGTGCAGGTACTTCGGAAAGAAAGCACAGTGTAAACCTAAAGTTTAAATTAAGTTCATACACCTACAAAAGGTTGCCATTGATTTCAGGCAAGATTGCTTTTCTCCTGTACAACTATACGTTGCATTCTCAAGAGTGTGCTTGCACGGCTTGGTCATATTACAACCGGAGTGCTGAACTGACAACGTGGTATACAAACAGAACTATATCAATCGTAATAAACGAACAAAAAAACAGCGGACAACCCGTGCATTAAATAAAAAGGCTGCTTCCGTTGGCGAAGCAACGAAAAAGGAAGACCTTATATGACGTTCGTTTATAAAACAGCGGAGAGGCTGTGTGAAGTCAGCTTCACAAAAAACCAGATCCTTAACAAATTGTTATTGGTATATTTTCCCTCAATTTAAAAAGGTTTTCTTTTCTTCTTAATAAAAATTTATAAGCAGTACTTCGCCGGTGCGAAGCGCATGGATTTGAGCGACTGACGCATACAGACATATTCATGAGTGCAAGTACTTCGGAAAGAAAGCACCGTGTAAACCTAAAGTTTAAATTAAGTTCATAGACCTACAAAAGGTTGCCATTGATTTCAGGCAAGATTGCTTTTCTCCTGTACAACTATACGTTGCATTCTTAACAGTAAGCTTGCATGGCTTGGTCATATTACAACCGGAGTGCTGAACTGACAACGTGGTATACAAACAGAACTATAACAATCGTAAAAAAAGAAAAAAAAAAAGCGATGAACCCTTGGATTTAATGAAAAGGCTCCTTCCTTGGAGAAGCAAGGAAAAAGGAAGACCTTATATGGCGTTCGTTTATAAAACAGCGGAAAAGCTGTGTTAAGGCTGCTTAAAAAAAAACCAGATCCTTAACAAATTGTTATTGGTATATTTTCCCTCAATTTAAAAAGGTTTTCTTCTTAATAAAAATTTAAAAGCAGTACTTCGCGGGGATTTAGATATAGATATACAGTATATATATATATATAATATATATGAATGGAAGAGAAGGTCTGTGATACGGTTTGCATATTTGCAGTTGGAGATCCACGAAGGGAGAAAAAAACGAATCACGTATCATAAAATAGTTTTATTCCTGAGCTTTCAACCCCTATCAGGGGTCTTCATCAGTGGATAATGCTTAGACTTACAAGAATCAAAGTCATGTACACAATAATTAAACTATACAACCCACCCCCCCCCCCCCCCTTGATCATACTGACTTAGTCACCTACACCCACCACCCCCCACCCACTGAATGTGTTGCTATATATTGCCTTTGATTCTTGTAAGTCTAAGCATTATCCTCTGATGAAGACCCCTGATAGGGATTGAAAGCTCAGGAATAAAACTATTTTATGATACGTGATTCGTTTTTTTCTCCCTTCGTGGATCTCCAACTGCAAATATATATATATATATATATATATATAGATCTATGTATAGATATATATATATATATATATATATAGATATATATATATATATAGATATATAGATGTATTTAGAGATATAGATATATAGATATACATATATAGATATAGATATAGATATATATATATGTATGTATGTATTTCTATATATGTATATGTAAGCTTATAAGTATTGCCTTACTTCTTTTTAAGAAAGGAAGATGTAATGATACTTGATTTAAACGATTCCATGTCTTGGTGGGTTTGCGTAGCTTATTGTCAATATCTTTACACCTGTTTTTAAGACTTATTGACTGAAACGGGCTTTCACGAAAAAAGTTAGGGCTTTGCTACAGGATACACCCTCCACAAGTTAAGGAAGTAAAAATAAAAGTATATATTTCTGTTTTATTTAAACCTTTTAAGTTTGTATGCATAGCCCCATTTGGCTGTTTTAGTTTTTTATTTTTCTTTCTTCAGTAATATTTAATCTCCTTAAAGAAAAACAACATATGCATTTTACTTTTTTTGTATCTCTTTAGTAATATTTTAGTGTAAAAGGATAACCAGTATTTAAACCTTTCATGTTACTTTATAAAGTTATTTTACACAATGTTGAAAAATTAATAAGAAAGCTACATATTTTGGCAGCTGCTGCTTTAATTTTCAATGAAATGAAAAAAGCTCTCCAAGAGAAAACCTCAATGAAGAAGAAACAGTTTGCAAAAACTAAAAAGGAGAAACCCTCATTTATAAAGGTTTGCTGCAGATGACTTAACTAAAAATAAATGAATAGTTCCTATGTGTATAATACATATTTATCTATTTTACTTATGCCTTTATTCCAGCAACTTGCAACATCTGAGGTACAATTTGTTACATTACTTTTGTTTTTGCAGCACAGGCAGGTGAAGTGACTTCCTCAGGGTCACAAAGTGGTGTCAGTACCAGGATTTGAACTGACAAGCTCCGGGTTTGCTGAAATATTACTGAAGAAAGAAAAAAAACGAAAACGGGCAAATAGGGCTATGCATACAAATGTCCATCCATCCATTATCCAACCCGCTATATCCTAAATACAGGAGCCAATCCCTGCCAACACAGGGCACAAGGCAGGAAACAAACTCCGGGCAAGGTGCCAGCCCACCGCAGGGCGCACACACCCACACACACCCACACACCACGGACAATTTAGAATCGCCAATGCACCTAACCTGCATGTCTTTGGACTGTGGGAGGAAACCGGAGTACCCGGAGGAAACCCAGACAGACACGGGGAGAACATTCAAACTCCACGCAGGGAAGTGAACCCGGGTCTCCTAACTGGCACCTTTCACTGCGCCACCATGCCGCCCGCATACAAACTTAAAAGGATTAAGTAAAACAGAAATATATACCTTTATTTTTATTTCCTTAACTTGTGGAGGGTGTATCCTGTAGCAAAGCCCTAAGTTTTTTCATGAAAGCCCCTTTCAGTCAATAAGCCTTAAAAACAGGTGTACAGCTAAACTTACAGCACCGCTATTCAATTACACTTGCCTAACTCCTCTCCTAAGGGGACATATTGTGGGATCTGGGCATCCGTCAAAGCACCAATCACAGGCCCGATTAGAAAGCGGGAAGCTGTGATTTGTCGTCTCCCTCCTATGTAACAATCACAGCCCGTGTTACAATGCACTATGTATGTATGTATATATGTATATGTGTGTGTTTATGTATGTGTGTATATGTATGTGTATATATATATATATGTTCATATGTGTATATATATATGTATATATATGTGGATGTGTATATGTATATGTATATATGTATATATATGTATATGTAGATATGTGTATATATGTATATGTATATATATGTTTACATAACCTCTTTAACACACTACTTCTCCGCTGCGAAACGCGGGTATTTTGCTAGTATATATATATAAAGCAGACTCTAACAATCTTCCGGTCTTGTACATATGTTATCATCCAGTTGAAGCTCTGAGTTTTTCTAGTGTGCTCCACAAAAGCAACCAACAGCTTTATCATGAAAAATCCACACTATTTGTTTGTAATTTAATGTTTGTTTTTGTTAACAAATATTAATATGTCAAAAAACCTTAAAAAAAGGCTTTGCTTTTCCCATCATTTTTACACTACTTTGAACGTATTCTGCGATTATATTTTGATTAAAATACGCTATCTATTATATATATACATCCTATATTTATTTTGTGGATTCAGCAGCTCTCTTTGCAATTTTTTAAAATTATTATTAAATGAACTAAATGTCATTTGTTTTGCAACATCATAGCTAATGTGTTGCTGTTACGATCTTTTCATAAAAAAGAAATATTTTTTTAATATGTTCATAATCAAAAAACAAATGTAATTAAGTTATCAAAATCGAAGGTAAAGTATAGACCAAACATAGCTATGATATTTAACTTATAATATTTATTTATATGCGTAAAATATTTAACCTTTAATTGATTGTACAAGAATTTCAATTAGAAGAGACTAATTCCAGATTCAGTCTTGTATGCCTGTTGTCATCCACTTGACCCTCAGAACGTTTGGACAGTCATTGAAAATTGCTGGAATCAATTTGGACACAGCACGTTTCTTACATGGACAACTTTATGTGGCATGTTCAAGGTTACATAGTCTTAAGAACCTTTATATATTGGCTAAAGATCGAAAAACCAAAACCATTGTATATAACAAGGCACTTCAGTAAACAATACAACCAAATTAGTGAGTCTTCATTGTTTGTTAATTTCTTTTTATTTTTAGTTTTTTTTAATTATATTTTTCTCAAACAATTAAAAAAAAACACTTTATTTTCCTCCTGGGCAACTCCGGGTATTTCAGCTAGTTAAGTATAAACTTGCTTAGTTAAGCATGTAAATGTAGCAGAGATACTAATCAAGCAACACAGAAGGAGCCCAAATGAAATAACTTTGACCGGAGAACTGTAAAAATATTAGCAGTCAAAATACTAGCATAAATTGCTTCACAAAAATTCAGTAAGGGAATTAAACCCCAAAAATATAGCACAAAGCCCAAGATTTCAGGCCAGACAATGATTATTAATTTTTGAAGGTGGAACCCCAAAATGAAAACCCAAATTCCCAAAACTGAAGTTCTCCTATAAAGAACAAAGTGTAGCTATAAATAATAAACTCACAAAGAGAATGTCAAACGACTCAGAGGTCAAGGACAAGGAAGAGGAAACTCAGTGCTTCAGCAATTGGACTGTGGCATGAGGAGCTCTTAAATAGGACCTTTAGGACTTCATTTGCTATGCTGTTTGACAGAAGTTTCAGGATAAGGTTGTTATCCTCATTAATAAGAGTGATGTGGAGAGGTGACTTGTTGCATGTTTATTAATACATGCAAATAAGAGCTTTACTGTTCTTTATACATGTGACAATAATGACACAATAATACTGCTGTATTTCATTTCTTAGTCTTCCTTGTCTGACCATTCAAAAGGATTTTTCTAAAAATTCTTTTAAAATCTCTGCAGCACCAATTTTTAAAAAGTAAATCATTAAGCTTCACTCCCTGACGTACTGAATTATACTGTTAAACATTTTGGGAGAGAGGTTGCAAGAGATTGAGGAATAGATTAAGCTATCTTATGCCAGACCACTGCTGTGGCCCTCAGAAGGACCTCTGGCTTCATCAGCTGCCAGTTTCTGCCACCTCATTCAAGTCTTCTGTGGTGCCACAGGTTTGAAGCTGTCTTGTTCACTCGACCTACAACAACAACAATATTTATTTATATAGCACATTTTCATACAAATGATGGAACTCAAAGTGCTTTACAGGATGGAGAAAGAGAAAAAAGACAAAATATAAAAATAAAATAAGGCAATACAGTAATCCCTCCTCCATCGCGGGGGTTGCGTTCCAGAGCCACCCGCGAAATAAGAAAATCCGCGAAGTAGAAACCATATGTTTATATGGTTATTTTTATATTGTCATGCTTGGGTCACAGATTTGCGCAGAAACACAGGAGGTTGTAGAGAGACAGGAACGTTATTCAAACACTGCAAACAAACATTTGTCTCTTTTTCAAAAGTTTAAACTGTGCTCCATGACAAGACAGAGATGACAGTTCCGTCTCACAGTTAAAAGAATGCAAACATATCTACCTCTTCAAAGGAGTGCGCGTCAGGAGCAAAGCCTGTCAGAAAGAGATAGGAAAGCAAACAAATCAATAGGGCTGTTTGGCTTTTAAGTATGCGAAGCACCGCGGCACAAAGCTGTTGAAAGCGGCAGCTCACACCCCCTCCGTCAGGAGCAGGGAGAGAGAGAGAGAGAGAGAGAGAGAGAGAGAGAGAGAGAGACAGAGAAAAAAGCTCAAAGGGCACGTATTGATTTAAGTATGCGAAGCACCTTGCAGCATGTCGCTTCATGAAGCAGCTGCACACAGAAGGTAGCAACGTGAAGATAATCTTTCAGCATTTTTAGACGAGCGTCCGTATAGTCTAGGTGTGCGAACAGCCCCCCTGCTCACACCCCCTACGTCAGGATCAGAGAGAGTCAGCGCAAGAGAGAGAGAGAAAAGTAAGCTGGGTAGCATCTCAGCCATCTGCCAATAGCGTCCCTTGTATGAAATCAACTGGGCAAACCAACTGAGGAAGCATGTACCAGAAATTAAAAGACCCATTGTCCGCAGAAACCCGCGAAGCAGCGAAAAATCCGCGATATATATTTAAATATGCTTACATATAAAATCCGCGATGGAGTGAAGCCGCGAAAGGCGAAGTGCGATATAGCGAGGGATTACTGTACTAATTAACATAGAGTAAAAGTAGGGTCCAATGGACAGGGAGAACAGAAAAAGCAAAAAAACTCCAGACGACAGGAGAAAAAAAAAACAAAATCTGCAGGGGTTCCAGGCCACAAGACTGCCCAGCCCCCTCTAGGCATTCTATCTAACATAAATGATCTCAATCAGTCCTCATGGTTTTCAGGCTTCACATGGAAGAATTTGATGATGATGGTCATGTGGGCCTCTGGCCTTCAATCCATCAATGTAGGGACAGCACGGTGCTTTGATTGGGTGGTGGTGGTGCAAATCGCCATTACAGAAAACTGGAAAAAGAACAGCAGAGAAAGTAGGGGTTAGTACAGATTTTGTAGCCACCAAGAATGATAATGATAATTAAATGCATGTACAGAATATCAGAGTTAAACTAAAATGAAGCTATGAGAAAGCCATGTTAAAATAATGAGTTTTTAGCAGTCTTGTAAAGTGCTCCACTATATTAGCCTTGCGAATTTCTATTGTTAAGCTATTCCATATTTTAGGTGCATAACAGCAGAAGTCTGCCTCACCACTTCTTTTAAGTTTAGTTCTTGAAATTATAAGCAGACACTCATTTGAAGATCTAAGGTTGCGATTTGGAATGTAAGGTGAGAAGCATTCCGAAATATAGGATGGAGCGAGATTATTTAAGGCTTTGTAAACCATAAGCAGTATTTTAAAGTAAATTCCTAAATGGCACGGGTAACCAATGGAGTGACATCAGAACTGGAGAGATGTGCTGAGATTTTCTTTTCCTAGTTAAGATTTTAGCAGCTGCATTGTGTTAGTGAACCAAGACAGTCAGGGTCATCAGGTGCTATTGATAAATACAACTGTGTATCATCTGCACTGCTGTGGTAGCTCACATTATGCCTGGAGATAATCTGACCTAATGGAAGCAGGTAGATCGAAAAGAGCAGTGGACCCAGGATAGATCCTTGTGGAACACCATATAGAATATCATGTGCCTTTGAAGTATAATTACCACAACTAACAAAGAATTTTCTATCTGCAAGGTAAGACTCAAACCAATTTAAGACACTGCCAGAGAGGCCAACCCATTGACTAAGCCGATTTATAAGCATATTTTGATTAATGGCATCAACTCAGATCTAAGAGGATGAGAACAGATAAACTTCCTCTGTCTGCATTTACCTGCAAGTCATTTACTACTTTAACAAGTGCAGTTTCTGTACTGTGATTTGTTCTAAAACCCGACTGAAACTTATCAAGAATAGCATGTTTATTCAGGTGGTCATTTAGCTGCATAATGATGGCCGTCTCTAGAATTTTACTTAAGAAAGGCAGGTTAGAAATAGGTCTAAAATTTTCAAAAGCAAAGGAGTCAAGATTATTTTTCTTGAGCAGGGGTTAACTACAGCAGTTTACTATGTCAAGAGTACTATCAATTAGCACGCTGGATACTTCTTTGAAAAAACTTGTTGGTATTGGGTCAAGGATGCAGGTGGAGGGCCTCAGTTGAGAAATTATTTTATTAAATCAGGTAAATCAATCCTGGTGAAAGAATTTAACTTGTTTAACTTGGAGTACCGGGGTTGAAGAGGATCAGTATTGGGGAGATGTACTATATTATTTCTAATATCATTAATTTTCTGATTAAAAAATATAGCAAAAGCCTCAGAAGTTTCACTGGAGGTTTTTTGGAGGAGTTCCATTGAGTGACCTGGGTTTAGCAGATGATCAATTGTAGAGAGTAAGACTCTGGGATTACCAGCATTGTTATTTATAATTTTAGAGAAACAGCAGTGCCTGTCAAGATGGACTATGTTTTTGTATTCTGTTATTTTAGCCTTCAATATCTCATAGTGGAATCAGTTTAGTTTTTCTCCATTTACGCTCAGCTCTCCGGCATGTTCTCTTTAGATCAGTTTTGGTCTTCCATGGTGTAACAGTGCTGGGGGAATTTTTAACTGTCTTTTCAGGTACGACTATGTCAGTGGCAGCTCTCACTACCTTTATTTACATTATCCTCACTATTTTAGTAAGCACTATAAACGGACTGGTTGCTTAAGACATTTGTAAACTTTGAAGCTGCAGATGAATCAAAGAAGCATTTTTTAGCAATTTGCTTCTCATTAATTTTTCTATCATTATTTCTATATTAAATAGTAAAAGAAAATGGTCTGATAAACAAATATCAACGATCTGCCTCACATCAACTTTTAGTTCTTTAGTAATTACTAAATCCAATGTGTGCACTGCTTTGTGTGTTGGCTGACTAACATGCTGGCTCAAATCCTACACACAAATGCACACTCCACTTATCCTGGGACAGAGGCAACTATCCCCTGGTACCATGAGCCAACCCAAGCCTAGGGTCCACATTCAAGGCTCACCAGCAGACATGTACACAAGTTTATAGTTCTCATCAGCAAGGAAGCACAGAATAAAATGCTTTCATACAGTACTGTAACTGCACTCCCTCCTTCCCTGCTCACTAGAACTGCTTATATAACCAATTTCTCCAGGTGTCCTCACCCCCTCAGGCAATTTGTGGCCTCCTGGCGAGTGTGTCCTTCTCAGGTCCGAACCCAGGGGTGCTACAATAGATTCTTATGGCTGAAATGGCGCTCTTTACTGGAGTTTCTGTAGTTCTGTAATACTGATTCAGTCAGTTCTCTATCTAGTTCTGTCCATTTCTTGTCAAACACCTTATCATTCATATGAGGGAAGTTAAACTGAGCAAGTCACTAATATGCAACTTGTGGGGAGTAGAGCTGATTTCCAGTTTTTTATTTCAGATGTATTTTCAGCAATGGTTTATTTAAATTTTAAATAAATAATTATTCTAAATTGCATTCTGGAAGCATGCAAATATACAGGACAACATTAAGATCGCATTTAATCCTTTTGGAGTTTAAATAAATTATTTGTTTAAAGCCAAATAAATCCCTGAAACCACACATTATTTGTCCTAGAGTCAACAAGAAATCTGCTGAATAGATCTGCTAATACTTATCTAAATAGCTGATGTCATTGAGAAAAAGGGAAATTACTTAGTACTAGATCGTAGAAAATGTTGAACCTTTAATTACAAATAACAATCCTGGTAGTCACAAGATCAATCAGCTCAGTTTGTTTCACAGGTAATTTAATAAAAATGATTATTAACCACCCAACAGAGACATAATTGTGTTAGTAATCAGCAGCCAAATGTTAATACAGCAGAGATGTTTGTTTATCGATATACTGAAATTTTATGAGAAAGAATAACAAATCTTTTGACAAGCTACCTCTTGAAAGGTTAATCATCATATCATCAGGGTGTGGTTTACAGAAAGGAGTATAATTTTAGTTTAGCACAGAGCACAACAAGGTTTATTTAGGGTGATGATCTTCTGGATTGTGTGTGGCCTGCTGGAATTAATTCCTTGATCACTGCTGTTTTTTACTCTAGATAAAATATTTCATTGATATATGGAATATAAATGATTGTTAAATTTGTATAAGGCTATAGAATTAGTGGATTAGCACCACATACTCTGTCAGAAAAATCCATACGGCTGGACCTTGACAGAATGCAAAATTGGACATATACGTGATGCTACAAATGTACCGACCTGTAACTGTCTCTTGGAGGGAAGGTTTCTAAGGGCACAACCCTCTTCCTTTCTTCCACAGAGAAAAAGACATTACCTCAAAGGGACAACATATTTAGATAACATTTCCTCTTTGCCAACAGGAAAAAGAACATCTGCCACAGAGCAATGGCAATCAAATGGCTCAGATGGTTTTTGGAACAGGTTCTATTTGAGAGTTAGAGAAAATAAACATCATATCTGTGCAATTCTTTCTTTATGGAGGATCATCTTATTTTGATTCAGTATACAACTGACAGCCCTGTTAATAAAAGCAGATCCAACTTTGTTCCCCAGCCTTTTCCCATTGTATATCTCCGGGGTTTTCCTCAGCAACAAATGAAATTTTGTTTAAATAAAAGTAAATATTTGAAAATTTCAACTAAAAATATTATGCATCATTATATGTTTCTTAAATCTAGACCTAAACAAGTTACTCTATCCATATTACCTCTCAAGTGCTCACCTACATTGGCTTCCAGGCAAACACTGGATTGTCTTAAATAAAGACTTACCTTCCAGTACTTTGAAGTATTTGCTTACATCATTAAAATCCATTGGACAATTGAGTTCTCTCAGTGCAGACCTCCTTAGTGTTCCAGAGCCCCTTTTCACAATCCCTGTCAAATACTCATTCAGCTTTGTCATTCCTTCCCTCAGGAATTATGCTACTGTTCATGAAGCTCCATATCATTTAAGTGTTTCAATTTATTTACTGCTTCACAGTACAATACTGACCTGGTCTTTCATATACACCAACCTCCTGCTCTACTTCCATGTTATGTTATTTTGGAGTTTTTACCTGAAACCATGTTTTTCTAGCATTTGTTTGCATTTTTTGTTAATCACTATTGATGTATATTTTACAGAAAACTGCCTAGTTTTTGTAGGGTACCATATTCTGTCAGTACACTTTAAACAATATCCTTTACCAGTGGAGTGTTTTATATATGCTATATGTTTTTATGTATGCATATTGGTGGATCTCCTCATGGGCTGAAAAGAGTTTTGTGATAATCTGCCAGGGCAAGAGGGGGCACTTTCACTAACATTCTTTTCTCCTTTCTTCCCAGCAGCTCTAAGAAATTGCCCAGTATAGGCATTTAACTATGCCCCTTTCGGATCGTATGATATGAGAAGCTTGGCCAGAAGGAGGTTCTTTTGCAATCAGAACAACCTGCTGGACATAGTTTCCATAAATGACCCTCACTTCTGTAGCGAAGAGCCAAATACTTTTGTTGTTTTGCCCAAGAGGCTGCTTGTATGGATGCCAAGAGTTTTTTGTTGGACTGCATTCAATTAAGTGGGATGCCCCGGATGGTGTCCCAACTTTTCCTTCTCTCTGAGACCTGTCATTCAGACTCCCGGCCACAATGTGTATGTATTTCTATTATTGTACTGTTTAATTGTTAAATTAAAAATATAAATTTTATTTTTTTCAGCTCTGTAATGCACACTAGCTGCATTATAAACATTGTTAGACTAAATTGCATATTGGGTGGCTTGGAGAACATGAGAAATACTTTTACAAGAACAGGTCGTTCACCCCAGTAAAGCTCACTAATCCATCCACATAATTCCTTCAAAATAACATCATATTGAATTTTTAAATTCCTACTGTCTACCACACTACTTAGTAACTTATTTCATATGTCTTTAGTTCCCTGTGTGATGAAAAATTCTCCCTTACCAAGTTTCCAGCTGTGTCCCCATGTGCTTGTTGCACTTATTTCAAAGTAACAGTCAAGGTGTACTGTACTAATTCCTTTAATAATTTTCAACATCTCAGTCTCAAAATCTTAATCATGTTCCCTCTTTGTCTCTGTTTGCCTAAACTAAAAAGGTTCAACTACTTCAATCTTTCCTCATCTCATCCCCTGCAGTCCTGGAATCTGACTAGTTGTACTTCTCATGACTTTCTCTAGCACTGCTATGTCATTTTTGTAGCCTGTAGAGCAACACTGCACACGGTGGTCCAGGTGAAGCCTCGCCAGTGTGTTATAAAGCTTGAACATAACCTCCTTTGACTTGCACTCTACATATTGTGCTATTTTACCCAACATTCTGTGAGTCTTTTTATTGGTTTCTGAAAGTTACCTGGTGGTTGATAATGACTAGACCACTACGACTCCTAGGTCCTTATTATAAGGAGTTGAAAGAAGGAAAGTACATAAGGAGAAACAATGGGAAGTGTTAGTAGACTTGAAACTGCCCTCAGCTAGCAATGGGACAGATGAAATTAAAAATAATAATAGATTGTTAGGTTATACAGCACTTTGTGTGGTACAGATATCAGGAGAGGTATTGCTTAAGACTTGAAATGCACTTGTTAGGTCAAATCTGAAACAGAGTGCCAAATTACAACAACACATTAAAGTGCTGCAGTGTAATGATTTATTCAGAGGAACATGAATGCCAGAAATCTAGGAAATTAAAGACCAGGCAATGTAATTACATAAACAACTGAGCAGTCTGATACAGGCAAGGTTCATTTTTAGAACCCCAACATCTGTTAATCAAAATTAAATTCAAAAAACAAATCAATGGTTCTGAAATAAAAATATATTTACAGTAATTCTAAGTAGAAATATATTTTTAGAGAAAATCCCAAAACAAGGACATCCATAATTGCATGCTGAAATTTTAATGAACGTGCCGTAAGGATGTCACAAAAAAAGATACATTTGTCTGTGAATAAGATGTATGTAATAAAGCTAGATGAAACATGTCTAGATTGAATCTGCATATAAACAAATACTGAATTATGACATGGAGAAAGAATAGTGCTTCCAAAATAATTAATGAAGTGTAGGGAGCAAATGATGAGAAAGTCTGGGCAAATGAAGATGAGGACATGCCAGTGTTTAAAATGATGTAGTAAGTGTCATGGATGTCATTTTTTTAATTAAATTAGTTCTTTGGAAAGAAGAAGAAGGCAAATACAGAGCATGATTAAGATTATAAAGACTAGGGGGCTTTCTTTGCCCCCTGCCCACTTCGCTTCACCCCCAGGCATGTGCTACGTGCTAGCCTCTTTGCGGTCCTGGTGCTTGCATATGGGGATGCAGATGTATAATTTAAACAGATTGTTATTTTTATCGGAATTGTTACATATGCATAATAGAACTAACTATTTTACATTACAGTGAGTAATTAACCATATTAAAAAATAGTAAAACATAATAATTTGAAAGTAAATTATGTTTCATGTTGCATTAAAGTTATTCTGTGCGTAATATAATTTCATTTTGTTTGGTTTAAAATTAACATGCAAATAATTTTTAAACTTACACTTAAAACTTCAGTAAAAACAATTTTTTGAATTAAATTTTCATCAATGTCACATTAAATTTTGATTCTATGTTTGGACTTTCATTGTGACAACGCAACTTATAACTGCCCGTGATTGAATTTTGTTTCTTTCTATTAATTAAGACAACATTTTCTAATGTTTGGCTCTGAGATTTGTGAATTGTCTTTGCAAAAACTATTCTAATGGGAAACTGTTAACATTTTAATACGTATGGCATATCAAGATCTCCTTTGTTGTCTAATGTTATCCGCAGAAGATGTACTACATTACGTTTCTTGGATACATCATGTTAACGGCTGTAGATATCCTTCGGGATATTGTAAATTGATGTCTTCCACACGATCACCACCAACTGTTTCAGCATAGTCTATTGATATGCATTTAACCAATTTGCCGTGTAACCGATTGACATTTTTGGCATTTATTCGTTTGACTTCATTGTTTCTCTGTGCTAGGATTGCCAGTGTACTCATTTTTTCTGTTGATAACACTTAATGCTAAAATAAGATTTGGACATAATAAGACTTCTTTAATTGGGAACTTAAAGTGAGGAAAACGTTAAAATTTATAAGAGCTGATAGTGCAGGAACTATGTCTGACAAAAGTATTTACACAAATGTGAGGTGAGAGTACCGTGTGCGTGGTTGAATACGGTTGAGAGGAGGGCGTGATTTGAAAAACTTTCATGGTCAAAGTCTCTTCTTGTGGGACTTGAAAAAAGTCTTGTCTCGTTCCAGGATTTTTTTATATAAGAGAGAGATTACAGTATGTACAGTAATTGACTCCAATATTTTGGGAGAATTACTCATACAGAGAACTATATTTATGAAATGAGTGAAGATAGATAGATAGATAGATAGATAGATAGATAGATAGATAGATAGATAGATAGATAGATAGATAGATAGATAGATAGATAGATAGATAGATAGATAGATTTTTTTAAATTTTATTTATCCAAAATGGAAATTTTACTTTTTACAGAAGCTCATGAGATATTACAACAAACAGCAGCCCCATTAAACACACACAAAGAATTTAAAAAAAAAGATGAAAACTTCTGACTTTGTTAATATGGGTATATCAGAGCAGTCACAGTTAAGCATTATGCAGGTGAATTGCTGCTGGTATAAAGGAGCCCCAGTAGTGTTTCTTGACACACTTCTGCTGAATGATTCATTGGCTGAAACTCCTCAGTGTTAGACTGACAGAGAGAGGATGTGCAGCATTGTTCATAATGGCAGTTTTGTTTGAATTCTCTTCCTCGTTACTACCTCTAGGGGTCTAGAATGTGTCCCATAAGTGAGCTTAACCTTTTAACTAGCTTGTTGATTCGGTGGGACTCTCTTTAAATGATGTTACCAGCCCAGCACACCACAGTGTAGAAAATCGAACTGGCCATCATAGAGTTATAGAAGATGTGCAGGATATCACTACCCACATTAAAGGGGCACAGTCTCCTAAGGAAAAACAGCGTACTCTGTCCTTTCTTATGTTGTTACTCTGTGTTACAAGCCAAGTTGATGTAGATCCCCAAGTACTTGTAGCATGGCACCATCCCCATATCCACTCCTTGAATAGTGACCAGGCATACAGGTTCTATAGTGCGGTAAAAGTCAATAAACATTTCCTTGGTTTTGCTGATGTTCAGTTGCAGGAAATTCTTTCTGCTGCAAGAACCAAATTTCTCCACCTGACTCCTATACTCTGTCTCATCCCTGAAGGTGACAGTGGGTGGGAAAATCTATTAAAACTTGGTTCAGGGTATTAACTTTGTCCACATTCCCTTTCATCCCCAGATTACTTGAGTTCAGTCATTAAGCCCAGTCCGCACCAAGCATATTTTCTGTTATTCTGAGTGAATCTGTTTTTTATTTTAACATATTTAAAAGTAGTACACTCTTAAAAATACTGGTTCTTTAATAGTACTTTATGGTTCTTTACTGGGTTATGTGGTTCCTTATTAAACCATTGCTTGACAACGCACCATTTCATTCTGGGAAGGGTCCTTTACATATGAAGTTGATTCTTTGTGCTTTGAAAATGTTCCGAATCTGAAATCTTTAATGCTTGATAGACTATTAGGCAGGACACCAACAGATTAAGAAAACCTGAACTTGGCCTTTATCATTGCATGAAGCAAAAATCCTTTTAAAATCACGATCCATTGGTATTTCACAAATCTGTTACCATCTATTCATTATGTTACCTGTTAAGTATCTCAATAAAAAAAGTTGTTTCTGGATCCAACATGCAGATAGGTCTTTCAAGAACCAAAAATGCTTCACCTACGGCATCACTCTGAAGAACCCCTCTGACACCTTTATTTTTCAGGGTGCACTTAAGAATCCTCAAATCTCAATTTTGCAATGTTTTAGAAATGTTGTGTGAATACAAATTGATGAGCTGTGTTTTTTGGATTGGCCTGTGTTCATCTTTTCTTTTGGCAAAGTTTAGCTGTGTGCTAGTTAAATTCAATTTCAAGAAGTGTGTCATTTTTATACCATAGCATTCACATAAGATTTTAGTCATCTTTTTTCTTTTGCAACATATATTTCAACTAAGTATTCCTTTATACCCCTCAGAATCCTCAGAATAGCATTCACAACTTTGCTTGATTTGTTCTGAGTATTCTCTATTGTCTTCCTTCAGGCTGAAATATTCCCTTGACATAGTCTGGTATCATTAATTTTTAATAGTCAAAAATGTTACAAAAAACAAAAAAATTGTTCACGTTTGAGCAATGTATAGCCTAAATGTTTTATTTTCCTTTTGTTTGTCTCTATTAACTTGTTTGTGTGGGTTTTTACAATTCTTATAATTTTGGATTCATTACAGTGTGTATATTATGTATCAGTAATACACACAGCACTACAGGCAGCCTCCTGCTTAATTCAGATATTGCTTGCTCGACTCATTTTACCAGTTTGAGTCTGATGGTGCATCACTGAGCCACTGCATGGTCTCTGCAGCCGGCATAACCAGCTTTAAAAAAGGATGGCACATACTAAAATTTATACAAGCTGGCAGATGGCTTTAAGAAGCCATCCATCCAGCCTTTCATTTCCTAACTGGTTATTATCTTTATAGAACTGGGACAGTGAGAGTGCCAACCCTGTAGAGGGTGCCAGTCTATATCAAGGCACACTCATTGACACACTCACACTCACCCTTAATTAACCAGTTTACAGTCATCAGACAACCTAACGTGCACTTCTTTGGGATGTGGGTGAAGAACAGGGATATACATAAATAGACTCGCACAAACAGGGTGAGACAATGGAAACACCACATAGACAGTGACTACACATGAGATTGGAATTCATCAAAAATATTTATAGACTGTGTAAAAATCTGCCTTTCTGTGATACAGATGAGAAAGAACAGGACCAATGCTTACGTGCTTGCAGACTGTAAAAGTGAACAGAGTTCACTGAATGATACATAAGACTCCTCCTTGACACATTTTATGCAATGATTCATTAGTGAATACCAATTCAAGAACAAAGGAAACAAGATGTAACAGTACTTGCGCTTTGTTCTAACACACTGTGTATAAAAACCACATAGCTTTACAAAACTAATACTGTATGACAAGAATATGGTGTCAAGGCCAGAAACAATATACAAAAGACTAGAAGCCAGAATCTCTGATTTTAAATAAGTAATCAGATTCAAAATTTGCTTTCTGATATTTTCTGATTTATGTTGATTAGCAAAACTCCAAGTGGTATTTCTTTTTTTCCAGAAAGAGTCCACAATAGGGCATTACTATATACCTTTGGCTTTATGATTCAGGTGATTGTTTGCTGGAAAACAAATCTTCTCTAAAGGCACTGGTTTCTTGCAGACTGCATCATGTTCTCCTCCAGGGTTTCCCTGTATTTTGCTGCATTCATTTTATCCTCTACTAATCCAAGCCTTCCAAGGCCTGCTGCAAAGAAGAATCCCCGCAGCATGATGCTGTCACCAAGTGAGGATGGTGCGTTTTTTGATAATGTACAGTGTTATGCTTACAACTGGCATGGTCTTTCTGGACAAAAAGCTAAATTTTGGTCTCATCAGATCATAGAAACTTCTTTCAGCTGACCAGTTCCCTTGGGCCTTCTGGCAAGCTCTAGCTGATATGTCATATGCATTTTTAACAGTGGGTTTCCACTCTTCCATTCAGATATGACTGGTGAAGCTCCTGTGTAAGAGTTGCTGTCTGCATAATCTCAGTCACTGTAACTCCTTGAAACTTCTTATAGATCCCTTGCAGACATTCCTCACTAATCTTCTTTTCGTATGATTACTTTGTTTTTGTGGATGGTCTGCACAAGGCAGATTTACAGCTGTGCCGTTCTTTTTCTATTTCCTAATGATTGCTTTAATTAGACTCTAAGTGATTTTCAGTGACTTGGATATTTACTTCTACATCTCCTGACTTGTGCTTTTCAGTCATTTTTTCAAAGAGTTTCTAGAAGTTTTCTTTTTGTCTTTATTTTGTAGGTTAGGCCATGATACTGACTGACCACAAGTTGGACCTTTCTGCTACAGATGCACTTGTACAACAATCAATTATATAGATAGATAGATAGATAGATAGATAGATAGATAGATAGATAGATAGATAGATAGATAGATAGATAGATAGATAGATAGATAGATAGATAGATAGATAGATAGATAGATAGATAGAGTGGCATAGCTGGAGTTCGCGCCACTCGGGGCGGGGCGGGGCTTCAATTTGCCGCCCTCCAACGTATCTGAATATGTTAACCTATTTAAATAGAAAATTAAAATGGCGTATGGAGAAAAATTAAGATACATTTTGCATATATTTATTTATATATAGAGAAACAACAATATTTTTTCACATATAATTATTTATAAGCATCAACTAGACAAGAATATAGTACAGACACACTGATAAGCCGTGTTCTGATTACTAGTTTAATATAATTATGCTGCGAAAACTAGTTTTCTGTTTTCTGCACAGAGCAAGAACGCATTCGGATTGTTAACGAAACGAAATTATACATTGTGAATTAGTTGTTTATCTTCCTAGAAATTATTATCGGTGTAATGTTTCTGTTTATTTTTGTTATTGCCTCATAAATATCAACTGCCGTGTCTGATGCCTTCACAGAAGGACCGTCTGAAAATCATTTTTGAAGCATTTGTGGATGAAAATCAGAGAATTTGACTTTTTTCATTCATGAGTGATATTTTTCCGAACCCTGCTGCTTACACGTGAAGTGTTCTGAGCCTTTTGGCCAATAATGCCACCCTCAAAAATGTGCCACCTGGGGTGGACCGCCCCCACTGCCCGCCCCTAGCTACACCACTGGATAGATAGATAGATAGATAGATAGATAGATAGATAGATAGATAGATAGATAGATAGATAGATAGATAGATAGATAGATAGATAGATAGATAGATAGATAGATAGATAGATAGATAGATAGATAAAATTGACACCCCTCGTCTACAGAGAGGTGATCTTCATTTAGCTAATTATGTGACTTTTCTGGTGATGAAGTGTCTGGAAAAGCTGGTCATGATCCACATTAATCACAACATCCCTGCTACCCTGGATCTGTTAAAGTGGACGACATCATCTCCGTCATATTGTACACTGCTCAGGGACATCTAGAAAGGAAAACACCTATGGCAGGATGTTGTTCATTGATTATATCTCTGCCTTCAGCACCTCTGTGCCCTTCAGCCTAGTGCTAATGTTCATTACACCTTGGTCTGAGTAGCTTCATCTGTGGCTGGGTGTTTAACTTCCTGTTGACAAATAGAGACCAGTCACAGAAGATTGGCAAAACTAACTCCTCCACACTGTTCACTAACATCAGCAACCCATAAGGCTACTCCCTTGACCCATTGATGTATAGGCTATTCACCTATGACTTTGTAGCAAAGCATGAGTGCAACAGTATCAAGTTCTCGGACGACGCCACAACCCACCACAGGAAGAAGGAAAAGATCTGAGTGTATGATGCCATAACATCATCCTCTTCCTGAATGTCAACAAAACAAAGGAGATCATTGTTGACTTCAGAAAGAACAAAGGCAGTCACCACTCCACATTAACGGCTCCCCTGCCCAGACAGTTAGCAGCTTCAGGTTCCTTGGTGTCCACATCACCAAATCCCTTTTGTGGTCAGTCTACACTACCTGCATAGTCAAAAATTTCAGAAAAGTCTTTTTTTCCCAGGGAGGCTAAAGAACTTTAGGGTAGGAGAAAAAACTTTAATATAGTTTTACAGTTTCACTATTGAAGGTTTCCTGACCGGATGCATCATGGTGTAGTTTGGTAACCTGACTTGTTAGGAACTCAAACTTCTCCAAAGGATAGTTTCTAAAATCATTAGAACTGACCTTCCACAGCTTCATACCATCTACTCAACCAGATTTCTGAGGAGAGCTAAATCCATCATCTCTGATGACAGCCATCCAGCCCCTCATCTGTTTTCATTTGTACCTTCTGGAAAGCACTAACCACTTTCTCCACCCACTTTGGGAACAGCTTCATCCTCCAGTCTATAAGGTCATTGAACTCCCAGTAACCTGATCCTTATTGCCCTTCACCGTATACTGTACCCACCTGCTAGTTTATGTGTAATTGTAATGTATATTAGTTTTTCTTTTAATCTCTTATCTTATTTACTGTATTTATTTATTCATGTTGTTCACCTATTTATGCATTTATTTGTCCAATGCTACTCTTATTTATTTACTGTAGTTATTTATACCTCACCACAGCTGTGGCACAAGAATTCCAGTATTCTCTTGCAGTATATATGACAATAAAGATCTGTAATGTAATCTAATGTAAGTTCTATCAAATTGGCTTCACCAGTGATGATTTATTTATGTGTGATGTGAATACTTATGTAATCAATTATTTTATGTTTTATATTTGTAATTAATTTAGATCATTACTAGAACTTTCTTTTTGAAATTAAGTTTTTTTTCTGTTGATCAATGTCAAACACGCCCAATTAAATCCTCTCTGGTTCAATGTTATATAATAAGAAATGCAAAAACTTCCAAACTTTTTAAAGGCACGGTAATCATCTGTCTATATAGGGGAGTTTCTGGCTCAGTAGCAAACCAAACATTCCTCCTTCTCACCACCCAAACTCTTACCCACAAACCTCTGACATCTCTTCTTCTTGCCAGTTGATATCCTGCTAACGAATGATCCTTTAAGTCGAAACTCATTGTAGCTTTTATTGGAGGTAGCTTTGAAACTGAAGGCAAAGAGAATTTTCAGTAAAACCCATCTAACAACTATTTAACTGAGGGATGCTCTCTTGAAAAACTGAGGCCATCCCTCTACCAACTTCCTCATGTCCCTGAAGCCCCAATTCAAACCTCACCGTTTATATACCATGCAACTCTGTACTCGAAAGTTAAAAGCAAGGGACTAGACAAGACAAGTAGACTTTATCCAACTTTTTACTATGGTTTGTGTCAAACGGCTGGGACCCTTGCCCGGCTAGGACACCTGGAGAACAGAAGAACCAGGAGAGAGGCCTTATCTTCCCGAGGACGTAAGAGGGCAGCCCCCCAGGATTGCATCAGGGTCACGGGAAAGGAGTTTGGAATCTCAACCCTGTTGGGGCTCATGGCCACCACCAGGGAATGCCCGGATCATTCCGGAACCATAGACTGCAGCACTTACGCCACACCAGCAGCACATCCAGGTGCAACATAAAATGGTCTGCCTCACTCCATTCAAAGAGCCGGAGTCAGGTGGCAGAGGACAGAGCTTGCAAGAGAGGAGTGGAGGTGACAGTGAAAAAGGAAAGGAAAAGGACTGAGTAATTATGGCTGTTTGGGGGCACTGTGCTGTGTAGAGAAGAACAAATAAAAGCGTGTGTTTTTGGGACGTTTGTCTCGGTGTCTGTATCTGGGCTGAATCTTCACAGGTTACATGTATTATCCATTCCATAGCTTTTTTTTTTCTTTGCCAGGATTTGTAAGACCCCCTTTTACCTGCATAAGGGTTTTGCAAAAAGTCAAACTGAAATTGATTGATTAATTAAAGAACATTTGTTTGTCCGGTGCTTTTGTTTGTTTTCTCCAGTTTATTTAATGCACATTATGATGCTGCCTATTTTGAATCAATTAAGAATAGCAGAAACTGCTAACAAACTTTTAAATGGAAATAGAGGCTAGTGTGCCTTTTGAGAATGTCAAAACTCTGAACTTTGGCCACATTGTGTTATGATTAATTGTGAGTGGAACCAAGATTTAAGTGACACTTTGTTCCCCTGACAAATGTTTGAAAGAGAAGTTACAGAAAAGCATGATACAACTTTAACCAGCTTGTATTCTCATGCACCATTGGGCATCAATCCCAAACTTGAATTTAAGCATAAATAAAGACGGCAAGTGCTCCACCCGCTGCCTGAGGCGTAACGGGTAGAATATGCATGCCTCTGTGCCTTTATTGTTCTTGAGTTTTAAAAATAAATAATGTGTTCATGCACTGCTTGGAAAGACATCTAAGAGTGTGTATTCAGCAGTGAATCAGAGCATCAGATTTCATACTGAACCGAGCCAAGGAAGGCTGCACACTTCTTAAAAGCAACCTTATTTTCATATTGCTCCTGGAGACCACAGCTTTATTATTACTGTTTTTAAATATATATTTAGATATAAACATCAAGTGGAGGTTTTATAGGGTTTCCCTGTTACATAATCTTTATACTCATCCTAACTTGACAAGTGTTGTACTACAAATAATTCACTACAATCCTAACAAAAAAAAAAATTGGAATAAATTCAAAGACATAAAACAATAATTCTTTCATGTGTGCCGTCATGAGAAAATTCTGGAGCCTAGAAATATGTTTGGTTTTTTTTTTGGAAGCTTTGTGGGTGCTAATGATATCTACCCATGAAATTACACACTTTTTTAAATTCTGGTCTTCCTCCCAGCAATCTACAGTAAGGGTAATAACATTAATATCAATGACAAGGTGCACAAAACAAAGGGTCAGAACTAAGGCTGTGATGCCCAACAGCAAAGTAAACTTCAAGTCTGAGATGTTGCAAGTGATTGTTAGAGACGTTATGTCACCCTGGGGAAATGTCTAATATGATCTGCATCCAGGGACAACATTAACTTCATTATCCTTTTTTATTAACAGAAGACCCTATTATTATTTTGAACAGAATTCTGGGTTTAACAGAAGCTAAATTTCAATGATACTGTACTTATCAACATGGGGACACTTATGAAGTATTAAGTATGAGGAAATGCATGTGGCTAGTTGAGCACTGGTTTTACAACTAGAAGGTGTGGTCATTGATATATTAGCTTTCAGTCCAAGGGCGTGGTCCACCTTAAAATGCATACAAGAAGGATGACTTGAATTTTTGAAGAGCATATTTTTATATCACGTTCAAGTAAAACATCTCATCTCGGATCAGGTTTACACCATTTTGAAACTTTAACTTTTATGCAGGGTATAGCAGCTCTGGTAGATTCATCAACATGTTTGAAGGAGAATGGACTTAGACTGATCGGCAGCATGTTTTTATTTCACTTTCCAGCAACACAGCTAATCTCATGTCTGATTTTTCAGTATTTGAAGGGATACAGCAAATGGTCTGTGTATTTTTTCCAGAAATCAGGTGATGGATGGGTTGACCCTTCCATAATTTGAGCGGAAAAGTGAATTTTTCAGGGGTGCGTCTTACTTTTACTTGCACTCCAACGCAATGGCACACATTATATGTGAGTCTTTTCAAAAGGTGTGAATAATTATTTAATGTTTATTGCTTACTTTTCAAAAATGTGAAGGTTAAATTCCTAATATTCAAAACAAGTGTGGGTCACGTCCTCTTCTATGATCATGAAAGTTACATCTCTGCATGGGGTTTCAAGGAGTTCCAAGGGAGGTGAATGGGTCTGGACATTCCACTAAAACAACACAAAATATGGCCCACTGATCGACTGGTGACCTCTCTTTGCTTGGTTATCTGTGCTTCTGGTATGGTCCTCATCCCTTTGTAAGCAATTTCTGAATTATGCAGTATATTGTGTTAAATTGCTATCTTACCAACAAAACCACATAATTTGATATTAAGTTTAAACAAAGAACTTTAACATTTAAGACAACACTATACAATTTTGCCCTGAAAGAGTTCAGAAAAGAGCAATGTAGCTGATACTAGGAATAAAGAATTACAGTAAATGAGCATGTCTAATGTCTGAAAGTAGAAGGTCCTGATAATATATTTGAGTTCCATAAGGAGGTGTTTGTTTGAGGAATCTGTGAGCAAGTGACACACCATCTACGGTATTGTCTAGCAACCCATGTCCTTCTTACAGAGGAATCAAAGCATTGCACACATCTGAATCTGTTCTTCAGAGAGTTGCAGTCAGGGCGGGTGATGGAACAGTCCTTACGGATAATGTTGCTTTTGTGACCCTCTGGGCTGGCTACTTTGAGCAGTTGTATAAAGCAAATCCACCGGCTAGAATGTTCGCGGTTCTTGAGGCCAATACTCCAATTAGCTGTGAACCACCCAAGCTCACTGAGATTGCACAGGGGGTGAATTAGCTGAGGGTAGGTAAGGCTGCAGGGATCTGTCGTATCATGGGTGAACTTACCAGGTTGGTGGTAAGGCTATCCTCCTGGTATTGCAAGCATCTTTCATTTGGGAGACAGGCATAATTTCAACTGACTGGAAAATGGGACTAGTCATCCCTGTCTGGAAAGGGAAGGATGATCGCCTGAACTGCGGAAACTACAGGGGGATAACACTACTCTTGGTGCTGGGTATGGTCCTTAGTAGGGTAATCCTAAATAGGATCCGTGATCATTTGCCGACCTAGAACAGTAGAGTTTTATGCCTAAGAACTCTATCATCGAACCATATCCTGGCACTGATGGTTTTCATGAATCACAAACACAAATATCAGCAGAGTTTCTTTGCAGCCTTTGTCGATTTTCATAAGGCATTTGACTAATTGAGCTACCCTGTGAGACATCCTAAGACTTTTCAAGATCCCCCCGAAATTGATGGATGTCATGGTCAGCCTGTACACTGATACTGTGAGTGCTGTACAGAGTTGGCGGCAGAACCTTTGTATTCTTTCCAGTTTATTCTGGAGTTTGTCAGGGGTGTGTTCTTGCTCCTACCCTGTTTAATGCTTTCATGACTTTGTGCTGGGCAGAGTCGTGGGGTCCAGCAGCTGTGGGGCATCTGTTGGTGAAGAAAGATTCACTGATCTTGACTTTGCCAACAGTGCTGTTTTTCACAGAGTCAATGGAGGCCCTGAGCGAGGAGTTCAAGTGTCTGGGCTTATGAGTGTCCTTCATAAAAACCAAGATCCAGTGCTTTAATGACCTCTTGGGAAGAGCCATCAGCAATGTGTCTGTCTGCAGAGAGACTGTTGACTGTGTTGAGAGGTTTACTTACCTCAGCAGCGACATTCATTTTCTTTGGTGACTCTTCCTATGAAGTCAGTAGATAGATTGGGAGAGCACGGGGGGTCATGAGGTCGCTGGAAAGGGGTATGTGGTGCTCCCGATATCTTTGCAAGAGGACAAAGGTCCAAGTCTTTAGAGTCCTGGTGCTTCATGTTTTGCTATATGGTTGCGAGATGTGCATGCTATCGAGTGACTTGAGATGAAGACTGGAGTGCTTCGGTACTGCATTTCTTCAGAGAATCATTGTGTACCGCTGGTTTGACTTTGTGTCGAATGAGCGGTTGCTCACGGAGTTCTAAATGAGGTACAGTACCTGCATTGTGAGGGAATGTCAGTTATGGCACTACAGCCATGTGGTGTGATTCCCCGAGGGTGATCTGGCTTGCAGAATCCTCATTGCTGAGGAACCGAGCAGCTGGACCAGGCCAAGGGGACGCCCACGTAGAGGGTGAGACTGGATGCATGTTTGCCTGGGGGGTTGTGGTGGTTGTGACAATGTGCTGTACCACTGCATGCTCCCCAGCATGACCTGACCTGTTCCATAAGGAAGAAAGACCACATATTCAGTGTTTTTCTTTTAGAACAACATAAACCTGAGGAGGGCAGATTCAATACACACAATTCAGAACTTTATCTTGCAGTGTCTTGGCAAGATGAGGAATTTACTGTTGAGGCGCTTCTTAAAAAGGATCTGATTTAGCACACTTTCATTTTTTAATTTGTCTTTTGCGGTATAGGTAGTGGATAAACTTTACATAATATAAGATGTGCTAATCAGTTTGTAATGGATTTTATTTGATCTGCTTCACCTTTTTCTGAAAACCCTATAAATAATGCATCTGATTCTATCACATCCAATTAACACACACAAAGCTCTGACAAAAAAAAGGCATGGAATCAATGAAATCACAAGCATGAGGAAGCTGCACAAAGGCCTTGGGCAAAGATGTTGAAATCAACCACTTCTTTTCTAACAAAAAATCTAGAAAGCTGTCATAGATGAGTAACTGGAGACCAGACTGCAGAGATATGCTTAGTATTACCTGGTCTTTTGCCATCTGCACATATGAATAACTGCTATAAAGCAATTGAGTCTAGTTCAGTGTTTCTTAATTTTTTTTTCTTGTGATCCAATCTTGACTTTTTTAGTGTCTTCAAGATCTAGTCCATGATGACTGTCAGATTGCAGGGGGTTTTCCCTTTCCCCCTTGGAGATTTGACACCTACAGTCATAGCACCTCCTTAGAGAATTGCCAATGACAGTCATAGAAGAGCAATGTCGATTGCTTAAACTGCTCACTTTGACCCATCGTGTGACACTCTGCAAACTGTATGTGACCCTTCCCATTGAGTTCATCAGTGAGTAAAGATCCTGTATGACCCAAAATTTTGCAACCCTTAGAGAAACTATGATCTAGTTGCTCAACTAGATGATCTGTTTCAGAATGCAGATGACCAAAGGCAATTAGTATTTAGATTAAACCAACCCACATATACATGTAAAACAACAATTTGATCTACCTCCATGGGGAAAAACCTGTGAAATGAGAACAGTTCCAAGTACCTAAGACAAAGTTCTTTTCCATTTTCAGGATGGAAACAGGATAGAGTCATATCTCAACACACTATAGTCAGCCACAGTACTGGCATAACTTGTGGTTGCTCATCATTCAACTCAGGCCCAGTATAAGAGAGGGTCCAGCTTCGTCTTCCTCACATAATTTCTAACAGCCTTCAAAGCAGGAGCTCAGCCACATGGAAAAGTCCTGAAAACTAGGACAAAAAGACATTAAAGAAGCCTTAGTTACCCCCTGCCTTTTGGAAATATAGCTTGAGCCTAGCTTGAGGAACTGGACTGATCGATTGTTAAGAGACCTCTGTATTAACAAATGTATTTGTTATTAAAGCAATCTGTAATATTGGAGAGGTGGAAATTCCTCTTGCAGTGTTTATGCACTGCTTATTTGAGCGACATAACCCCAATCAAAGTATATACGCATATTTCTGTATATAATGTATGATGTCTGCAGTGGGCTGGTGCCCTGCCCGGGGTTTGTTTCCTGCCTTGCGCCCTGGGTTGGCTGGGATTGGCTCCAGCAGACCCCCGTGACCCTGTAGTTAGGATATAGCGGGTTGGAAAATGGATGGATGGATGATATTACACTGTTTATGTTCCAGCGTTATGTTTTATGGTTGCAGCATTTTCATTTTTCATAATATATTTGTAAAATTGAAATAATATGCCGAGCTCGTAAGTGGAAATGGAATTAATAAGAATAGACTGTTTGGGATTAACTTGATTTGATGAGAGTGTAAAGGAAAGAGTCCCAGCACCTTTCACAATCTGTCGCCTTTTCAGATGATGCTCATATTTTTAAACCAAGGAGATGTATTTTATTTAAGAGTGAATTCTGCTTCAGAAGTAAACTTCAAATATGTCTAGATATAATAAGATATAGGACTGGAATTTGAAAGTAGTGACAATTGATTTAAGTACACTGCATGCTGAGACATCATGAAATTTCTTGAGATGTTTATCTATAATGAGATGTTCCCTCACACTGCTCTTCAGTAAAGAGAAGTTCCTGTGTTGCCACTTAGTAACTCTGTGCATTCCCACGGCTTTAAAGTGTTTCATCAAAACTATGCGTGGATGACTCAGAATAATTGTGATTGGCATTCCCTTCATTTCTTACAGCAATGCTAAATAGTCATATAGCCCGGTTAGGCTACAGTCTGGTCTGTCAGTCTTGGCACTGAATGTGACTTAGCCACTTTTTTTAGATTTAATCTGCATTCACATGCTTGCATGCGTCAGGTAAATGTGACATTTCTTATGAAGAAAAAGTCTTGTGGCATGGAAAAGTAATGGCCAAGGGTCAGGACTTTTAAATCATACAATCTGACAAACTTTAAAATCATAACCAAGATACATTTCTCTGATAAAAATGTGAAAAATTGTATATAAATAATTGTACTGTTAGTCTTGTAAGTCGCTCTGGATAGCACTGCCAGCCAAACATGCAATATTTGTATTTAAATGCAATGTAAGCAGAAGCTGAGCAGTAATCATGAAAAATGAAGCTCTCTTTTTAAGTACAGTCTCTCTTAATGGCAAGTAGACTTGTGTGGAAGTGCTGTGTCTGTCTGTGCAAATAAAAAATGGACATGAGGTTCTGCACAGTTCTTTACCTATCTATTGATATCTACATTCATATTTGTGGTCTATGAGTAATGACCAATGGGACAAAAGTAGAAAAGTGGCTTTTCTGGAATCATAGGGCGTGGAGCTCAAGAATTCCGCAAATATTCGAGTAGAAACAACACTTTAGACTTCTCATTAGTAATGGCTGTGCCATCATTCCTTGTTGATTCTTCATTTTTAAGTACCTATGTCTTCAGTCTTGCTCTTCTCCACTTTAAGCCATTTAAATTAAGCTCTGTCTATTCACCATTGTTTATTCTTTGTGTTCTTATTGGTGTCTGTCATTGTGCCGTCTCCTTAATTTTGTTGTCTTCTTTGTTTTGTTTGTCCTTCTTTGTTATTGTGTTCTCTTAAAAGTTTGTCCATTATTCTCTTCCCTTCATCTTTCAGGTATACAGTTGTCATTCACGTGTAGGCCACTGTGACCTTGTCTGCCAATAACATTGATGGTCTTTTATATACATTATATCTGCTTCAGTTCTCCCATTCCTGACATAAAGGTAAGACAGCACAACTTTCTGGCCAGCCCACTCAACACTAAACCTCAGGTCAGGTAGCTATGAACACTTTTATTTTATCTTCTACCATATTTCATATATGGTGGAGTGGCACAGTTGCTTAGTTCTAGTGATCACTGAGGAGCCCTTGCTGACCTATACCTCACTTTAAGGGGGGTTACCTGGTGAGCAGGTTCTTCTCTCTCTCTTTCCTCTGTAACATTTCTCTTCATTCTTCCTGGCAGGGCTACTGGGGAGTCACTGTTTCATTGAGCATCACTCAATTCACCTCACTTCACATTTTAGCAGATGTCCTGTTTCTTTCTTATTTCCTTGAACATTTATTTGTGTGGAATTCTCTTTGGTAAACTCAGCTTGAAGATACAGATATTTCCTATTATGGAGCAACTATTCCTTCCTTAAATGATTCCCCTGTGCTGATAAATCTTACTAGAGCTTCAAACAACCCACCCACACCTTTTGATCTCCATGTTCTACTACTACAACAGCAAATAAGTTAGTCTGCTAACATAGTCAAATATTTCTGCCTATATATCTGCCTACTAGTGTGAATTCCATAAAATGTTCTCCAGCCCAGGATGATGGTGAGCAATTCATCACCAGATGCTAGAAAGCCTGGGAATATTTTCACCTTCATCCTTTTTCTGTTTCATTTGTACTGAGCCAGAGCCCATCCCAACACTAACTAGCCCCAGGTGGTGCCCCAGTTCATGGCAGTGCCTGTACAAACACATAAATAAGCTCTGGTGCCTGTCTGTTGGTCTTCAGAGCAAATGAGGCGTCACCCCACAAGACCAAAAGTAGACCATGACAAGCAACCCTGCCTGGAGCCAAAGCTGACAGCCAAGTTTGCGACGCCCAGACTCTTTTAATCATCGTTCTGACACCTGTGGCTGCCCCAAAAGTCAGGTTGTGGCTTGTTTTCAGAATGGTACGATCTAACATGGCAGATCAAAAAGTCATGAAGACTGTGCCCAAATGAAAGGGAAAAGGTTTTTGGATTTTTGACACCTGTGTGAAAGTTCCTACACTGCTCATATTATGCGACTTAGAGAGGCCAGGCTATTGCTCAGCATGACACTCTATAGAGAAGTACAACGTTGGTACAATAGGCTAGAATTTCAAAGACTTCATCACCTCCTACCTGTTTGTGTGAAATGTTTTGAAAGGTAGGTGCTAGAACATTTGACAAAGCTGACTACAGATTTTGGTAGTTGCTTTATTTGAAAACTGGCTCTCATGTAGACTACTATAACACAAATGTGCTTACAGAGGTGCTAAGCAGCAGACACACTCACACACACACAGAGGAAAGGAACACATATCTCCTTCTCAGGGCTCCACTCTTCAATCTAAGAAGGCTTACTTCCAACGGCCAGCCACTTTGCCTTTCCCACCTCGGCCCGCTTTTGTGCTGTAAGGATAAAAAAGAAAATGGATGAAATGAAAGGTCACGGCACAGTTTGGAAAGTAAGTGAAAAAAACAAAGGAGGAAAACAAATTGTACAGAGCAGGAGACACCTTTTAATGTCTCTTCAGTGATGAGCAAGGAGTGTTGCAATATGGGCGTCAGTCACTTAGGACTTCACCAAAAGCTTTTTTCTTTAGCATTAACTTGGCACATTACTTACCACAGCTGGCACTGAGATCACTCAGTTTAAAGGAAGGTATCTGCTTTTTGCCTTTAGCCTTCTGGAGCATTCATTATTCCCATCAGAGGCTTTTTATTCTCCTTTTTTTACTCAAACAGGCCACACATCACACATGACACACATCTCCCAGACATTAAAAAATATGTACTCTTGGAACATCTGTTCAAGTGGCCTTTTGAGGAATTATGAAGTAGTTGCAGAATGAAGCACATCTGTCTTGATTTTAACCCATGTTTTAGCTTGGTTAAAGAGGTGGAGTCCCTTTATAAGAAATGACTTTCCATAGTTCACCTTGTCTGTATTCCTACTCCTTGTTACCTTGCTTGTTATTCCACTGCATGCCCCTGACCTTTTCAATAATGACCTTACTTGGATGGCCCAGTCTGCTTTACTTGGCTGTTTAGAGATTCTGATGTACTTACGAGAAATCGTAGGCAAAGGTCGGGCTCCCACTTCAGGCTGACACACTTTCATGACATGTTTCTTAAATAGCCCTTATGGCAAATTGTCTGGGTTGAGTTTTTTCAAAACAAATATCAGCACGAAAAGCTTGACACCTTGTATGTATGACACATTTGTGCACATGTGGGGCTCTGATTTCAGGAAAGAGTATATCAATATTAGACTTTTTCTTATGATCATGGAAGCCAGAGACTGTTACTTTAAAATTAGTTCAACAAAGAATACAGGGGCATAGTAGATAATTTCAGACACACATTAGAAACGTTTTCTTCACTCTGAGACTATAAACATACAGAATAAAGTAAAAAGCAGTTTGGTGGACAGGAGGACTACACTGGATTGGCAAGTTATGCTGGGCTGAATGACACATTCTTCTCAAACGTATTTCTGATGTTCTAATTTCTCTGTTTTGGAATTTGTAATGTAGGCAACAGTGGGCCAGGAGGATAAATGGAGTAACCCCAGAGGCAATGGCATGTATGTTTAAAGTGAGCGCACCCTGATTACAGGGGCACAGAAATAGAAAATGGGGATTTAATAATTCAACAAATGTATCACAGTCCTAGTCCTAAGGCAATAAAAAGTCCTGTTACAGAATGCATGGCCTCCTTAATGTATTATGGCAGATAGGCTACCTGGAGTTTGCCTAACCTTTTCAAGTGTGTGCCAGAGATCTGAAGCACAGAGATGCTTCAGGCTGGCCTAAGAAGTTCCAGAGGGCTTGGAGATGAACAGGATATTGGGTTCAACTGGCTGGACGACAAAACCTCATTAGTATCTTGCTGGAAATCACCTGACTCACTTACTTTTTCTTTATGGCAATCTTCTTTTGATAATTTAGTTTTACTCAAACTCTTTACATTATCGATCAACAAGTCATCTGGCCCCAATATCGAAAGGTTGAGCTCAGTGATAAAGCTAGCACGGGGTCAGATGGCAAGTATCATCCTACAATGGCCTTGCTATTAGCTTTTGACTTTTCATTTCTTTTTTTCTTTTCTTTCTTTAGTCTTAATTACATGTACTGTATGGCTTTTTTTCTATTTCTGGGTAGCTCAGGCAGGTCTCAGACTCAGTTTTTCTTACAAGGCTATGGGGCACCAATGGATGGGTACTCGTATTTTTGTTACGTTTTAATTATCCCTTAAATTAATGGTGTCATTCTGGATCTAATTTTGCATTTAATCTTTGATTGATATTAAAAATTTGATTAAAAGAAAAAACAGATTATCGATAGAATGGATTGACAGTGGCTTTCATAACTGTCAAGATTAAATCAGTCAGATGGCGTATGGCAGCCAGATTCCCCCCTATCATTGAAAAATAAGAAGATGTGGTGGCATTTGGCTAAGAAACACAAATACCAGACACTAATTGATACTCCTGATGGGACCAAGACATGATGAAATGCCCATAAGCCCATGGAATCACTGAGCAATAATATAGGGCAGTGGTTATGATGTAAATGTGCAGGGTGTGCTTTGTGGATTACATTGGAGCATGTGATCTGACCGAAGTTTTCAGTGCCATGGGATATCATAGCATCATTGCTATTTAGGGATGTATTTTCTTGTCAGCAGGATAATGATCCATGACATAGGGTTAGGAAAAGTCCAGAAGTGCAAAATGACCAGTGATCTGTGCATCACTGTGGCCTGTAAGCAGGGTTGCTTTAAATGCATGTGTGCTCAATTCCCTAAGCAAATGAATTGTAAAAGAATCAGCCTTCCAATCAAGTAAAGACATCTTTAATTAAAATTAGAAGTAGCATGGTCATTTAGCTTTAGAACAACTAAAGAAAAAAGAAGACAGTAACAACTTAAGGATCAACTAGGCAATTACAGCATGTAAGAGCATAAAGCGCAGCTTTAAATAGATAATAATTCTAATAATAATTCTTTGCATTTATATAGCGCTTTTCTCACTACTCAAAGCGCTCAGCAATTGCAGATTAATGGCCTTGCTCAAGGGCCCAACAGAGTAGAGTCCCTTTTGGCATTTACAGTGCATCCGGAAAGTATTCACAGCGCATCACTTTTTCCACATTTTGTTATGTTACAGCCTTATTCCAAAATGGATTAAATTAATTTTTTTCCTCAGAATTCTACACACAACACCCCATAATGACAACATGAAAAAAGTTTACTTGAGGGTTTTGCAAATTTATTAAAAATAAAAAATTTGAGAAAGCACATGTACATAAGTATTCACAGCCTTTGCCGTGAACCTCGAAATTGAGCTCAGGTGCATCCTGTTTCCCCTGATCATCTTTGAAATGTTTCTGCAGCTTAATTGGAGTCCACCTGTGGTAAATTCAGTTGACTGGACATGATTTGGAAAGGCACACACCTGTCTATATAAGGTCCCACAGTTGACAGTTCATGTCAGAGCACAAACCAAGCATGAAGTCAAAGAAATTGTCTGCAGACCTCAGAGACAGGATTGTCTCGAGGCACAAATCTGGGGAAGGTTACAGAAAAATTTCTGCTGCCTTGAAGGTCCCAATGAGCACAGTGGCCTCCATCATCCGTAAGTGGAAGAAGTTCGAAACCACCAGGACTCTTCCTAGAGCTGGCTGACCATCTAAACTGAGCGATCGGGGGAGAAGGGCCTTAGTCAGGGAGGTGACCAAGAACCCGATGGTCACTCTGTCAGAGCTCCAGAGATCCTCTGTGGAGAGAGGAGAACCTTCCAGAAGGACAACCATCTCTGCAGCAATCCACCAATCAGGCCTGTATGGTAGAGTGGCCAGACGGAAGCCACTCCTTAGTAAAAGGCACATGGCAGCCCGCCTGGAGTTTGCCAAAAGGCACCAGAAGGACTCTCAGACCATGAGAAAGAAAATTCTCTGGTCTGATGAGACAAAGATTGAACTCTTTGGTGTGAATGCCAGGCATCACATTTGGAGGAAACCTGGCACCATCCCTACAGTGAAGCATGGTAGTGGCAGCATCATGCTGTGGGGATGTTTTTCAGCGGCAGGATCTGGGAGACTAGTCAGGATAAAGGGAAAGATGACTGCAGCAATGTACAGAGACATTCTGGATGAAAACCTGCTCCAGAGCGCTCTTGACCTCAGACTGGGGCGACGGTTCATCTTTCAGCAGGACAACGACCCTAAGCACACAGCCAAGATATCAAAGGAGTGGCTTCAGGACAACTCTGTGAATGTCCTTGAGTGGCCCAGCCAGAGCCCAGACTTGAATCCGATTGAACATCTCTGGAGAGATCTTAAAATGGTTGTGCACCGACACGTCCCATCCAACCTGATGGAGCTTGAGAGGTGCTGTAAAGAGGAATGGGTGAAACTGTCCAAGGAGAGGTGAGCCAAGCTTGTGGCATCATATTCAACAAGACATGAGGCTGTAATTGCTGCCAAAGGTGCATCGACAAAGTATTGAGCAAAGGCTGTGAATACTTATGTACATGTGATTTCTCAGTTTTTTTATTTTTAATAAATTTGCAAAAACCTCAAATAAACTTTTTTCACATTGTAATTATGGAGTGTTGTGTGTAGAATTCTGAGGAAAAAAATGACTTTAATCCATTTTGGAATAAGGCTGTAACATAACAAAATGTGGAAAAAGTGATGCGCTGTGAATACTTTCCGGATGCACTGTACGAGATTCGAACCGGCAACCTTCCGATTGCCAGTGCAGATCCCTAGCCTCAGAGCCACCACTGTAAACGCTTCTGGTACATGCTGACTTAATAGCATCACCCAGTTTCTTTAGCCATACACATTCATGATGCATAATTTCCTTTCCACATAAGCCCAAATACGCTCTGTTGGATTCAGATCTTGAAGTAAACTGAAGCCACTGTCATGAAATAATGTGTGCTTTACCTGTTAGTGGTATCCACATGAAAAAGAGTGTAATTTTTGTGTATGATATGGCATTCAAATCATACTCAACAGATATTGAGAGAGATAATGGGTAGCAAGAAAGCATATCCTACCTCACACTATCACCACTAGCCTGTACCATTCACACAAAGGTGAAGTGAATCCGTAGGTTCATGTTATTAATGCAAAATTCTGACTTTACCGCTTGCATACCACAAGAGAATTTAAGATTTGTCAAAATAGACAACACATTTCCAGTCTTCACATCACATCACACGAGCAGAGATGAAAATCACAAGCCTTGTCTTCCTGTTCTTAGTCAGCAGGAGGACATATCAATGTGGTCTTCTGCTGCTGTAGCCCCTTCATCTTCAAAGTGTGATGCATTATATATTTAGAGATGTGTTTGCATTAACCACTGCTTTAAAAAGCTGTTATTTGAGTATTTGTGGTCTTCCTGTTAGCTTGAACTAGTCCGGTCATTGTCTGATCTCTTTCATTAACAAGATATCCTTTCTTGCAGCATTGTTTCTCACTGGACATTTTTATACCATGATATTCTCAGATAACTCTACAGAGTGTGCATTAGTATGGTAAGGACGCTTTTTCTAAGATGCTGTGGCCAAAACGGAGGGCCACTATGTGAATTTACAGGGCCTATAAAGAGTATTCATAACCTTGGAAGTTTTCACATTTTATTGTAATACAACATAGAATCACAATGGATTTAATATGGCGTTTTTGAAACTTTAGTGACAAAGTCAAAACAGATCTCTCTAAAGTGGCCTAAATTAATAACAAAATAAAAAAGTTTTCAGCCCCCTTAATATGATACACCTAACTCATCAGTTACATGTGTTCATTAGTTAAATGGAAATCGCCTGTCTGGGGTTTCAGTTGATTTTGTTATAAATGCACCTTATCTGGAAGGGCCAACTTGTACTTAACAGTACAAACTAAAAGAACACTCCAGTGTGACTGAAAGGCACAAGACAAAGGACAGAGACAAGAAAATATTCAAGTCAATGAAAAAGCCAGTTAAATCAATAATTTAAAAAATGAAAAAAGTATGACACAGCTGCAAATCTCATGAATGCTGTTCATAAAACCTGAGTGATAGTGGAAGAAGATAATTAGCGAGGGATTCCACCAAGGATCCTATAAGAACTTTAAAGGAGTTACAAGGGGCTTTGTAGATTTATGGGAAAGTAACAAAGACAAGTCATCTTTCAAAAAAAAAAGCACATGACTTTGAAGCAGCTATAAGTTTCTGTGGTCTGATGAGAGTTTTTGGCTCTCAGATTGAAAGCCATGTTTAAACACCGCAGGTTATCAAGAAACACACCGCCCTACCACCACGAAGCATGCTGTGGGAATGCTTCTGTGCAGCAAGCTTGTGAGGGTAAAATGATTAAAGCAAAATACAGACACATTCTGGTGCAAAACGCGATGAAGTCTACAAGAAACCTGCACCTTGCGAGAAGATTTGTTTTCTAGCAAGACAACGACTGCAAGCATAAAGCCACAGCTACACAGCAATGGGTTCATAAAACAGCAATGTTAATGTCCTGGAGGGGCCGAGTCAGAATCTGGATCTCAATCCAATTGAGAATTTGAGGCACGACTTGAAAAAGGCCATTCACTCACAAACCCAGGGCAGCCAGACAGAGCTTTAGCAGTTTTGCAGAGAATAGTGGGAAACATTCCAGTGTCCAGATGTGCAAAGCGGACAGAGAGTCCTGTACACACAGACTCAAGGCTAACAAAGGCACACCTACTGAATATTTACTTGCAATCTATTATTTTCTGCTTTACATTTGTATTTATTTTAGACCACTTTGCAGAGATCTGCTTTTTCTTTAACCTTTTTTGCCAAAAAATCCAAATCAAATCCACTTTGATTCAGTGTTATATAACAAAAAAATGTGAAAACTTCCAAGGGGGTGAATACTTTTTATAGGTACTGTACATACACATTTCTAGCGTGTACATTACAAGTGTATGAGTTGTGTGTTGAGGATTAGTATATGAGTATTGAGCATGCAGGACATTAAGAATATGCACATATGGCTGTGTATGATGATCGTGGGTCTGCGTGTTTGAGCTGTGTTCTGAGTTGCCTCTGTGTAATTGTGGTGTGTGTTGAGCATGTCTCTGTGTATTTAAGCATTTATTTTTGTGTGTTTAAGGCGTGTTGAAAGTGCATATTGTGGATTAATGGTGGGTGCTGAACTTGTGCTCATATGTTGAATGTGTGTGCTAGTGGGTTTTTCATGGCTGTGTGCCTGCCAGGCTTTATGTTTTCTTTTTCTCACAGCTAACGTTGCCAGCATAAAAGCAGACATGCTGAAGCAGGTAAAAACTTACATGCACACAGCAGATATGAAAGAATCCAAGAAGAAAATAAACAATCGCTCACCTTTTCCTGCAAGCACAGACAGCCCAGGCGAGGAGGGAGAGAGAGAGAGAGAGAGAGAGAAAGAGAAGAAAAAAAAGAAGCAAAATTACAAAGTGATTCAAAGCACTTCCTAAAGCAACATCAAAGGAGATACTTTCTCTACATTCTTTTCACAGACCTCTCCCTCTTAGCACTCCACCCTTCCACATCTTTACTACAGCCTGTCAGTCTAGTCAGCATTCACCTTATCACCTCTAGAGCCAGCGTGAGAAGGAAGACACAGGCTTTGGTAACGTGCCCTTTGGTGCTGTCAGCCTAATATGGAGCAGCACAAATGGTGCAACTGGATCACAAAGGAAAGATTTGCTCAAATTCTGCCCTCAAAGTGACACCTTGCTAAGGATAAATGACTGTTAAAATTTATGTGTACAACCTGTGCGTGTCAGATACAAAATCTGAACCGGGCCAACACCCAAGTAAATAGTGCTATTAAATGTCTAATTACATGCACCTAAGCTGTAGACACAGAAGAGCACGTTGTCTGGCAGCTACTGTTCTCAAAGATGAGATGGAAATTTAGGGCAAGTGTATTCAGGACAGAAGCCAAGGAGCACAGGTCCTTTAAAAAGGGTATAAAGATTCTGGAAAAAGCCCCTCACATGAAACACAAAAATGTCTGAATGACAAATTGGGACATCTGTATGGCTCATTTTTGTCTAGCTGGAAAAAACTAGAAGCTGATTGATAGTGAAAACGAAATAGGAAGTGTCTCAGACACATACACATGCGTGTGCACATGCACACACACACTCACACACAAATTCAAAGTAGGCAGGACCTGCAGGTGTGCTGAGTGCCTCAAGCTTGCAACGTTATGCTTCATTTGTAAAGGGAATGCTTTGTGCTATTTTGATTACTCAGGCTTTTTTAAAAAGAAAAAAGTGAACAGTTACTGTATTGTTCCAAATTTATTCATGCAGGCAGAGCTCATGTTCTACTACAGCTTATGTGTTTGAGGTATGGAGCAGTGGGAGTTGATGCATAGTGTGGCACCTGACTAGTTTAAAGGCTAACATAGGAGAGGGGGTTATTTAAAAAAAAATAATGCGACTAAACACTGTAAAATGTATTTAAGGACTGTTTAGGCAGCAGTATATGCTGGAGTTTGGTGCTGACTAAATCTTGAACTTGTTAAAGGTGTGCTCACTTATTGTTGTTGTTGCTGACATCTACTGACAAATGAAGGTACTGCAATAACACAACTTGGGCAGACACAGTTTATAGCAAAAATTACGACTGGGGGAAAAAAACCACCCTATAGATTGGCCTGTTGGATGCCCCTCTAGAAGTGTCCGAATGAAGAGTACAAACAGATGGGGGAACACGCCTCTCTCTCATTGACTATCCTTTCTCAAATGACCTCCACAATGGTTGGGACAAAGACATATTTTTACTTGATTGACCTCTCTACTTCACTGTTTAAAATTAAAAATCAAACAGTTCAGACATGACTAAAGTGCATATTGCACACTTAAATTTAAGGGTATTTACATACATTTTGGTCATGGTTGGACTGAAATGTGTGCAAACAACATTAAATGAAGATCTGCAGTGTGCACTTTAATGATGTCTGAATTGTTTGCTTTGTAGTTTTGTGGATCAGAGGGGTAAATCAAGTTAAAAAAATGTGTCTTTGTCCTAGCATTATGAAAGGGCACTGTATATGAAACAGCTTATTTGCAATGCATGAATAAAGTTGGAGGTGTTCAACCAGCAATAATAATGCCTTGGATCTCTTTGCTACTTGCACAGTACTGCTGGGCTCAGGGCTCCAAAGCAGAACCAATGGGAGTCATTTTAGGCAGTTTGGCCATGGCCCCTGGGTGCCTCTTTTGGGAGATGTACCAGATGCAGGCAACAGAGGGAAGACCCAGAACTCATTGGAGGTTTTATTGTTCTCAAATGGCTTCGGAGCATTGAGGAATTCCTCAGAAAAAAGGGCTGTAATACATTTCTAAGGATGGGGTGGCCCAGTCTGTCCAGCTTACCATGTTGCCACCCTGACCATCATTAGGATAAGTGGAGTGAAAGTGAAGTGGATAAAGGTGGAGAATAATTCAGTTCATGGGGAAGCTTCTCAGCCTGTGGAAAATATTTTGTTTGACACAGCAGGAGGACAATGAAATGGATTGAAGAGGTGGGGATGTGTTTGCTTTAATGGAAACACTATAGGGTGCAGGCTGGGACACAAGGTTTGCTGAAAGTCAAGGCCCTTAAGATGATACATGCCAGCATACACAGGCTTAGGCAAAAATGCTCGGTAGCCTTGGTGCCTTTGTAGCTCTCATGGCTCTGATTCAAAAACCTAGTGAGTTTGAAGCCCAACTGATTGATACCACAGTTTTGGATGGATTTATAGTACAAATATGGGGCAGTGTGTAAATGCTTCATAAGGAGAAGTGTTGAGGGTATAGCAGAAAGATCATGATGATCAAAGCCAACACCAATGCATCTGGTCTAGAAAAGCAACTCTAAATTTAGAGTGGCAAGAAAAAGCATGTGATCCTTTTGGAAATACCTGGGTTTCTGTGTTAACTGGTCATGAAATGTGAGCTGATCTTCATTTAAGTCACAGGTATAGACAAACACACAGATGATTATAATCTCTCATGTCTTTATTGAACACACTAATCAAACATTCACTGTGTGCTGTGGAAATAGTAAGTGAACCCTTGGATTGAGTAACTGGTGGAAGCTCCTTTGGCAGCAATAACCTCAAACAAGAGTTTCAGGCAGAGGCAGAATAGACCTGCAAAACATTCAGGAGGACTTTTGGACCATTCTTCAGTTCAGAACTGATTTTGGCTAGCCATATTATTTGGAGTTCTGGTGTGAACAGCTCTCTCATTCCACAGCATCTTTACTGGTATAAAGTCTACGTTGTGATTGGGCCACACTGGGTTTTCTTTTTTTGAAGCCATTCTGTAGTAGATTTACTTTGACATTTATGGTCATTGTCCTAATGCATCTGCTGAGCTTCATTTGACGGACAGTCTCCCTGATTTTATCTAATAAGATTCATAAATAAATTTGGGAATTATTTTCCCCTTTATGATAGCAGGCTGTCCAGGCCCAGAGTCAGCAAAGCAGACAAAATCATAATGCTCAGTCCACTATTATCCACCATTGGGATTATGTTTTCCGGTTGATGTGACGGGCACTTTTTATGCCACATGAACCTCTGCATATTCTTCCTGACCAGTTCAACCTTTGTTTCATCAGTCCTCAAAATATTTTACCAATGGTACTGTGGTTTTTGGCAAACATCAGGCATGGAGCAGTGTCTTCCTCTTTGGTGTCCTGCCACAGACCCCATGTCTGTTCAATGCTTTGTGTATGGTAGACTCATGAGAGAGATGTAACAGAGATGTTAACCTGTTCAAATGATTCTTTCAAGTGTTTAGTTGTTACTCAATGGTTCTTTATACCACACTGAGCATTCTTCATTGAGTCTTTCGAGTCATCTTGCCTGGGTGCCAACATCTAGGGAGAGCAGTCACAGTACTAAATCATCTAACAGTGGATAAATGAATATCTAAATCCTTTAAAATTACTTTGTAATCCTTTACAGCTTTATGCAAATCAACAATTATTGAATGTAGATCTTCTGAGATCTCCTTTTAGTGAGGCATGGTTTACACCACCAGTTGCTTCTTGCAAATAGCAAATGTAAAATGTTTTGTGTTTTTTATAGGTTAAAGTAGCTCTAAACAACACGTCCAATTTCGTTTCCAGGTTTACCAGCTCCTCACTCCAGTTAGCTTTTGTTGAAGTCATCCACCTAGGGGTTCACATACTTTTTCTAACCTATACCTGTGAATGTTTAAATGAGGTGTTCAATATGTACTAGAACAAAACAATCACTTATGCATGATTAGTTAAACCAGACTGTGTTCGTTAGTTATTGTATGTTAGATGAAGATCAAGCTATATTTTATAACAAATGAATACATAAACGTGGTCATTTACAAAGGGTGCACATACTTTTTCATGCCACTGTAACTACAAAGTTATGTGTACAGGGCTTCATCAAGAAGGCCTATTGACAGTTCTAACCAGAAGAATGCACTAGTGAGATGTCACCTTCCTCTGCACACACCAAAGGGCACAAGCCCAATCACAAAAATCCTGACTTTTATAGTGGTGGTCTCCAAGTTTAAGATATCTGATTTTGCTTCTCTTTAGTTTCAACTACTGTTTTGTTAACATCTGAATGCCAAATATGTTAACCTCCACTACATTAAGTGAGAAGCATGCAGAACAGCAAAGACCCACACACATACAATACTTACAGCTTCTGGTGTTCACTGACACGATTTCTCAGGACATTAATCTGAAACAAGCAAAGTCAAATGAATGGGCTTGTTATTGAGGGTTTCCATTGTAACTACAGTGCCTTTTTCTAGTGATCTCCATCTCAAAGTGGCCTTATAGATAGAATATGATATAACTGCTTTCATGTTTCCACAACTGAAGTGCTGGCAAATAGGGTCACATGGTGACCAACAATCTTGTGGATTATAGTTCAGTAGGCCATACCCTTCAGCCCAGCTTAGTTTATGTGTAATACTTTATGTATAATTAATGCATCTCTTTCCCTGTTCAGTTTAAAAAGAATTACACTGCTACACACTCTCTGTACATATGATGAGATTTGCTGTATCATTGACCAAAAGTAAATGAGTCTAACATGTACACTAATAGTAAGGCTCACCTCGTATCTCTGCTTTTTAAATTTGTATTGGAGATCAAATTTCTCTGCTTCCAGTTGATGCATCCACTGCCAGAGTTCCTTGGCTTTTCCCCTGTGGAAATGATAAGTGGACCGAAACGTTTGCTTTACTATTCTAGACACATTAGGCATACCTGCTTGAGAAAGTGCATTCATTGTATCAACAATACTTTTTAGTAAGAAGGAAATTATAATTTATTTTTGGCAATGGTGAAGTCTCATAAAGTTGCACAAAGTTAATTCCAAGGAAATTATCATTTTATTGGTAAACAGTTAAAGACTCATTAGCCATCTCTGTAAGTAAAAGCCAACATTGATTGGATAAGAACTTTAGCTAGAAGGAGGTTTGTGGAAACTGTTGTGGCTATATTGGTTTGATTAGATGAGATTACATTGGACCTTTATTGTCAGATACATAGTGAAATTCTTATGCCCCAGTTGCAGGAAATATGTGTTTGCAGAGAAGTATACTCAGGCAATAAGACAATATGATGATAAATAATAAATAAATACAATAAGTAAGAATAGCAGAATGGCCTAATGTACACAGTGCAGAACAGAACTGTACAGACAATACAGATTGTGGGGAAAAAGGTAAAGTGCAGATGGAAGTGTATACTGTAAGATAAAACAGAACTAGAAATAAACCAGCAGGTGGGTACAGCACAGGACAAGTAAAATCAGGTTACCAAGAATTTAGTGCTCTTATGACCTGGGGAAGAAGATATTCTTGATGCATGTGGAGCGTGTGCTGAGGCTCTTGTAGCCTTTACCAGAAGACAGAAGTGAAAACAATGGATGAGCTGGATGGCTAGCATCAGAGATGATGGATTCAGCCCTCCTCAGACATTGGGTGGAGTAGATGGTATAAATCTTTGGAAGGTCAGCCCCAAAGACTTTGGAAGCAGTAAGGCCAGTCCTTTGGAAGAGCTTGCAATCCTGGCAAGTCAGGTTAGGATATATTCAATAGTGCAGCGGTAGAAGTTCACCCCTGCTTCAAATCTCCTTAGCCTCCTCCGGAAAAAAATCCTTTGCTGAGCCTTTTTGAGGATACATGTGGTGTTGACAGATCACGAAAAGCAGTCAGTGATCTGCACATCCAGGAACATAAAGCTCCTGAATGTCTGAACTGGGGAGCTGTTCATATGGAATGGTTGGTGACTGCTTTTGTTTTTCCTGAAGTCGTTAAAGACCTCCTTTGTTTTGTCCATGTTCATGGAGATGTTCTTGTCATCGTAGCATACAGTCACATCTGTTATCTACCTTCTGTAGGCAGCTTCATGCTACCCTCATGCTTTGCTACAAAGTCACAGGTAAACAAACTATAGAGAACTGGGCTGAGGTAGAAGCCTTGCAGAGCACCAATGTTGCTGGACAATGCCAATGAGGCTTAGTATATTTCATTAGATTTAGATTTAAATTAGACTTCCTATCATTAATTCATTTACATAGATTTTATATTCACTCTGTCATTATCTACGCACCATTTAGCAAATCCACTCAATCCAATTACAGGGAATAAGGTGATGTAAAATACATCAGACAGAAGACAAAAAGGATTCAACCTCATACTGGGGCAGTTCAGAGCCACAAATGCTTTACCACAAATAAATGACATATATAATGTCCAATTATGTTTTTGTAAATTCTCATTACTACAGTTACTTTAATGTGAAGGTGGACTGACCTCAACTGTTCTTCATTCAGCACGTCCACATCTAAGGGCTTGTGTCGCTCACTCAAGGTTTTCTTCTTTTTCTCCCGTTCTGTCTGCTTCTTGCCACATCTCTTCTCTGTCTGCACATAAATAAGATGACAGACAACAGTAAAGTGGTCTGCCTGACCCCCTATGCCTATGAATGCCTACAACACCCTATTTACCCTTAGCATGTATCCGCCGAAGTGCAAGCTGGTGAGGGTCAACTTTTTTTTTGCATCTTCTTCTGCCTTTTTCTTGGCTTCCTCTTCCTCCTTGCGTGCTTTCTCTTCCTGAAATGTCAAAGAGCATGGGTGATTTGACAGCAAAAGTAAAACTGTGACATTCTAGATGAAAGGCTGAGGAGCAGAAGAGAGACAAGGATACAAGCAGTCAGAGATATGAGATTGCATGTTTTTGATACAAATCCAACAACAAAAAACACAAGGCTCATCCTCAAAAAAAGTGCCTAAGAAGGATGCCACTTAAAATGAAGATTGTTTTTTGAACTGATGTGTGAGAGACTCTGTTCTGAGCCATGCTAGCATTTTAAACAGAAGCACAGTTTGAGAGTAAGTACAATGCTCTAAAAGAACAGAGTGGCCATTCGTAGAATTGCCAATAGAAGCCATAAATCCAAGGCTGGATGTCCAATAAAGGAGGTAATCATTACATTGTCACTGTGCTTGGGTTCACCTAATAAACAACAGAAGGCTCACAAAAAACAAGTCAAGATATTTGATCTCATTGAACACCATGAAAAATAGATGATGAGTAAGCGTCAAGCTGAAGATGCGTGATGACATGATGGAAACAGCTGTCCTCCTGGAATTTAAATATTTTACAGTCTGTGAAGTTTGTAGAGAATGGCATTTTAAAATAAAATTTCAGTAAGTGGCAGTTCATTTTGTAAAAACATCATGCTAACATGAGAGAGTTGAGAGAGGAATGGCCAAACTGGCACAACTCTGTGTTGACATATACTATGGTAATATTGATTTGTCACAAAAGTCATGTGATTAGTTTACACTCACCGGCCACTTTATTAGGTACTTGTACTTGTGATTGGTTTGAACCCCTTTTGCATTCATAATTCTTTGTGGCATAGATTCAACAAGATGGTGGAAACATTCCTCAGGGATTTTGGTCCATATTAACACAATAGAATCACGCAGTTGCTGCAGATTTGTTGGCTGCTGAATCTCCCATTTTAAGCCACATCCCAAAGGTGCCCTATTTATTTGAAATCTGGTGACAGTGGGGGCTGTTTGAGTACAGTGAACTCACTGGGATGTTCAAGAAACCAATTGATGATTTGAGCTTTCTGATATAGCATGTTATCCTGCTGGAAGTAGCCATCAGAAGATGGGTACAATGCGGTCATAAAGAGATTGACATTGATGGCAACAATACTCATGTAGGCTGTGGCATCCAAACGATGCTCAACTAGTATTAAGGGTCCTAAAGTGTGCCAAGAAAATAACCCACGCATAATTACACTACCACCACCAGCCTGAACCGTTGATATAAGGCAGGATGGATGTTGTTGTTCATGTCAAATTCTGACCCTACCAACAGAATGTTGCAGCAGGATCAAAACTCATCAGACCAAGCAATGTTTTTACAATCTTCTATTGTAAAATTTTGGTGAGCCCATGTGAATTGTAGTCTCAGTTGCCTGTTCTTAGCTGACAGGAATAGCACCCAGTGTGGTCTCCTGCTGCTACGGTCCATCTGCTTCTAGGTTCAACATTTGTGCATTCAGAGATGCTGTTCTGCATCAAGTGGTTAGCGAGTGGATATTTGTGTTACTGTTGTCTTTCTATCAGCTTGAAACAGTGTGGCCATTCTTCTCTGACCTTTGTCATCAACAAGGCATTTTTCGCCCAGAGAACTGCCACTGGATATATTCCCTTTTTTCGACTATTCCCTGTAAACAGGTGGTTGTGGGTGAAAATCCTAGTAGATTCACAGTTTCTGAAATACTCAGACCAGCTTGTCTGGCACCAACAACAATACCATGTTCAAAGTCACTTAAATTACCTTTCTTTCCCATTCCGATGCTCAGTTTGAACTTCAGCAGGTTTTGTTGTCAATGTTTATATGCCTAAATACATTGAGTTGCTTCCATGTGATTGGCTGATTAGATATTTGCGTTAACAAGCAGTTGAACAGGTGTACCTAATAAAGTGGCCAGTGAGTGTATATGTTATTTCTGCTTGCTAAAGAAATTTCTGAATATAGTAATAACACAACAATTAAATGTGGTTCCATAAATGTAAAATATTTATGTAATAAAAATAAGATAAAATGTTACCTTCTGCACCAATCTACAGTTATAAAACTTTCATTTTAAATTTTTACCTACATCTGTCCATGCACTGTGTGATGTACTGTATTTTGTTTTTTGTATGTAACACCTCTTAATGGGGAAAACAATTCGCTCAAAATGTTTTTCACAGCATAACTCTGTATTTCACGTCCCAAAAACACTCATAAAACAAACCGTGTTTTACTTCTATCAAAAGTTTTGCCATTGACCCCAAGAAGAAAAGTGTTTAACCCTTCCTGGAAGCATTTCCTAATTCTGAATATGTCTGTCTGTCATTTAGGATTTCAATAAAGATCTCTAGTTAAAAGAAAAACCACTGGACTCTTTTCTTGTCACTTGTAGACATTTTAGGGAGTCACCAGATATGTTCTGGTAGTACAATCCCTACTTTGCCAATTGTAATGCCGATCTTTGTGATCACAATCCTAAAGATGTATAGGGCACAGAAAAGAAACTTGAGGCTCCATAGTGCTTGGAGAGTGTAAATCCTCAAGTTTTTCTGCAGGCATCAAGAAACAGGAAATGGTAGTTGCTAGGTAACAGGGGAGGGCTGGATGTCACGTTTAAAAAAAAAAAAAAAGGGTTTTGATATGAATATGAGCAAATTATTTGACACGGTTGTGACAGATTACATAGCATTGCATAGCTGCAGAAGAGGACATAGGAACATACTGAAGTTTTTCCATCCCAAAAAAACTTTAAACCTCCCAAATCTCATTTTAGTTTTTTTCACGTTTCACGAATGCAAAACAAATTTGAGTGTCAGATTCACAAAACTGCAATCCAAACTTGCCAGCTTCATTCATCATTAGCTGCCACCTTTCATGTTTTGTATATGCCACTTTTTAAAATTTTCTACTCCTTTCATATGGTCACCAAAACTGAACACACTGAATATTGGAACAATGTTACCTTGTCTAACAAATCTTGACTTCTGCTGTGATACATAGATAGTAGAGTTAATAGTCCAGTCTTGTGCCAATGTTACAGGCAAGTGGTGGGTAGTGCAATGAAGAGGGGATCATTTCTTGGCTCATATTAGGTCTTTTACTGTCAATTGAGCTTCATTCGAATACCACCGTGTCCCTAAGCATCATTGCTGAGCATGTGCATCCCTTTAAAGCCACAAACTACCCTTTTCATGTGGATACTTTCAGCAAGATGACACACTATTGTCTCAGGATGGTGACCTAGATTACATTATATTTCAATGGCCTGCGCATTCTTCACAGCTCATTGTAACAGACTACCTTTGGGATGAGGCAGAATGGGAAATTTTTTAGCATCAATGTGTGACTGAAAAATCTATACAAATGGCATGATACTATTAAATCAGCATGATCTAAAACTCTAAAGAATATATAACTCCCACTTGGAATCTACCAGTATCTTCTGGAAGTGCAGAGTGATCGACATGCCAACGTTGTGATATTTTTTATGACTAACTTACTAGGAAGTTCAATATTTAATCCCTTCACTCCAAAATCACAAACCCTTCTACCAGGAAAATGAACCTGGCTATCTGGCTCACATGCTACTTCACTCGAAAATTGAAAAGAGATCAAAACTGAATGAAGAAGTCCTACCTGTTCTAATAATAATAAAGTATTTTATACATTGTGCTTGATAGTTAGAAACACCACAAAGCACTGTTTTCTATTAATTCAAATGAAGCTTTTTGATACACTCTTGTTTAGCTTGATGCTGGAGAGTATACAGGCAAAGAAACAATAAGTTTGGGGACTCATAATGGGTGACAAGAAGAACAGAGAAGAGTCTGATCAACTTACTGCCACTCGTGTTTGCCGCTCCTTCTCTCTCTCTGTCCGGATCCGGATCTGTTCGGCTCTTTCTGCCCGCCGATTCTCCTATCAGAACACATGCATAGAAAATGGGGAGACATAGAAAAGGAAGGTCAAGTGATTAAGTCTATGGTAATTTTAATAAGAAGAAATCCATCAATCCCACTTCTCCAATCATCCTGTATTAGGGCCATGCCCTAGACAGGCAGAAAAGCTCTGAGTTGTGCCTTTTAGATGAGAAGCGCAGGGGACTCAGTGGACTCTTCTGTGTCTTCTCAGAGGCAGACATGGAGCTGCCATTTCTCAGTTGTCCACATAAATGCAAAAAAAATGCAGGATGTGACAATCATGCTCAAGATTCACATCACAGAAAACCAAAGGACATCAAAGGAGCAGTTCATCCTGCTCAGGCTTTTCTGCTCTCTAGTTCATAAATGCAGAAACAGGCAGCTTCTGACCTGACCTGATACCAGGGATCAGGGATTCTAGTAAGAAGGAAAATTGTTAATTGTACACAGGCTATATAACTCACAAAAATAACCTTCACTGATCAATATGTGTTTTCTGGCCTGTAATCGGCCTCTCTAAGAATAGTATTTGAGTTGTTCATTATCACTTACTACTGGCAAAGTTGGTACAGCTAGTTTTTTGTGTGAGGTGCCAACAAGTAAGACTTGATTTTGCATTTCTTAAATTTGAATGGGATTGCCTTTCACACAAAGACCACTCAGTCACTTGTCATAACTGCATATCTAAAGTAATGGATCTGCTTACAATTCTGTCCTTCAGGCCGATGAGCTCCTCTTCCTCCTTTTTGCGTCTCTCAAAATGAGCCTCGATCAGTGCCTGCAGTTCATTCAGATCCTTCTCCATCCGCTTTCGGTGGATGTCCTTCTCAGCAGGCAAGCAAAAACAAAAGCAGAAAACCATTGAAACTGTTGCTGTTTGCATTTGTCTTGAAAAGACAGAAGCTGTCTAACCTTTAACAGCGGGCAAAGCTTTAGCAAACACTAAAGAGAAAAGTTACGTAGAAAGTCTTTCATGGAGTCAACATAGAGCCCAATGCTGAGCTGCTTTATTTTATACTGTATAGTGCCTTTGTTTCTGGAACATATTTGCACGTAAGCCTCATGTTACAAAGGCTCCTAATTCATTCAACCTGCAAATTTTGAAAGGATTTTTTTTTTTTATAAAATTCACTTAAATAAAGCTGAATGCTTGTTGATCTGCAGAATCTTTGCATACATTGACTTAGCTTCAACTACCGCTGTCACAAAGCGTATCGTTCTGCATTTGTTATTGATTTTAAGACATAATCCAAGATCACAGGTTTATGTAAAATATAACAGTGCTTTGGGTTGGCAGCTTAAAACCAGAAAAAGGGTACCTGCAATGATATGTAATTAACTAGAGTAAAGTTTGACTGTAAAAATTCAGGTAGATGACCACCAGAGGGCAGCATGCCTCCTACAGTTAAGAGGAGGCTCCCACAGTAAAGTACCTTTAAAAAGTTACTGGTGAGCACCAGAAGTAATTAACTCAAGAACACATATCTGATTAAAACACTTCCCCAAACCAATAGGGGACAGTAATGGGTTCCAGCACCTTGTGCCCTGTTATGTAGTATGAGCAGTGCCTGAGACAATGGCTCCTTGACTACGTTTTACTGTCTAGGATGAAGTTCTGGGTAGACGGCCATAAGACTTTCAAGGGATTTGTTTGACCATGAAAAAATGAATAGGGTGGATCATAAAGCATTAGGCAGAGTCAAGGGTCATTTGGGCAGAGGCTCAAACTGGAATGGACACAGTGGGACTGCAATTGTGAGCGTTTAGGGTTGTCTGTTGCTAGTGGAATGGCTACTTTGCCAGTGGGCACCCACTGAATAGGGAGGGACTGTATAATTGGGTGCTGTCCTCATGATTATTCCTGTCTTGTGTGAATTATTTATTAAACAGAGCAAGACCATCACTACATGTACATTTACACTAAGTAGAGTGCTTGATCTAAGATGGCACCAAACTCACAAGGAGATTTCATAGAGTAAAGGCTAAAGGACCGACAGTACCGATGGGACACTACTGGGGCCCCCATTAATGTAAACGACTAACTAGAGGCAAGTATTAATGTAGAAATGCTATATCAGTTAAAGAAAACTAAATGCCACCCAGGGTGGCCTTTATTGTGTAAAACAAAGACATGCAATCAGTATGTTATGGCTGCAGGGTTCTTAAAATTAACTGGCAGCCATGGAAGCTATAAAGTTCAATCGTATTCATGAGGTTGAAAACTATGAATTTAAAAACAGGAGACGAAATGAAACTGCTGATGAAATGAGAAAAGCAATGTGAGCAGCTATGGAAAAGAAGGATGCAAGATTTAGCCTAAAGGAAAAGAAAAAAGTCAATAGATATAAATTGTATGTAAGAAGAAAACAATGGTGTGGTGCTGGTGGTGGGCAATCAGCAGACATAGCCGGAGACTGCAGAATGTGCTAATTCTGGTGGAGAAGGTGAAAAGACTAAAGTAGAGCAAATTACTAGAAACCTGAGAATTCTTACAAAAAGACTGGAGTGTTGGCTGTGGCCACTAGAGGGAAACACAAGCACCATTAAAAAAAAAAAAGAAAGAAAGAAAGAAAGTGAACCAGACTAAAATGAAAAATTTGGTGGTCAAAAAAGGGCTTACAGTATTTATTTTTTCTACTTCTGAGCACCAACTACAAACCTGTTATCAGCAGCAGCAGCTCTCTTATTATCCAAGCCAGACGTTCTTGTGTGTGTTATGGGGGGTTGTGGTTTGTTATATTTACTGTATATTGAGCTTCTGTAAAGTTTTAGCTTCCCCTTGGGGACATATTAAGTATCTATCTATCTATCTATCTATCTATCTATCTATCTATCTATCTATCTATCTATCTATCTATCTATCTATCTAATATATAGTGCCTTATCTATCTATCTATCTATCTATCTATCTATCTATCTATCTATCTATCTATCTATCTATCTATCTAATATATAGTGCCTTATCTCTATCTATCTATCTATCTATCTATCTATCTATCTATCTATCTATCTATCTATCTATCTATTATATAGTACATTATCTATCTATCTATCTATCTATCTATCTATCTATCTATCTATCTATCTATCTATCTATCTATCTATCTATCTATCTATCTTCACTCATTTCATATATATACTTCTCTGTATGAGTAATTCTCTCAAAATATTGGAGTCAATTATATAATCTTTATAATCTTAATCATACTCTGTATTTGCCTCCTTCTTCTTTCCAAAGAACTAATTTAATTAAAAAAAAACTGACATCCACGACACTTACTACATCATTTTAAACCCTGGCATGTCCTCTTCTTCATTTGCCCAGACTTTCTCATCATTTGCTCCCTACGCTTCATTAATTATTTTAGAAGCTCTGTTTTTTCTCCATGTCATAATTCAGCATTTGTTTATATGCAGATTCAATCTAGACATGTTTCATCTAGCTTTATTACATACACCTTATTGATAGATGAATATATCTTTTTTGTAACATCCTTACGGCACTTTCATTAAGATTTCAGAATGCAATAATGGATGTCCTAGTTTTGGGATTTTCTCTAAAAACATATTTCTACTTAGAATTGGATGTATTTTTATTTCAGAACCGTTGATTTGTTATTTTAATTTAATTTTGATGAACAGATTTTGGGGTTTTAAAAATGAACCTTGCCTGTATCAGACTGCTCAGTTGTTTATGTAATTACATTGCCTGGTCTTTAATTTCCTAGATTTCTGGCATTCATTACACTACAGCACTTTAATATGTTGTTGTAATTTGGCACTCTGTTTCAGATTTGACCTAACAAGTGCATTTCAAGTCTTAAGCAATACCTCTCCTGATATCTGTACCAGACAAAGTGCTGTATAACCTAACAATCTATTATTATGTTTAATTTCTTCTGTCCCATTGCTAGCTGAGAGCAGTTTCAAGTCTACTAACACTTCCCATTGTTTCTCCTTATGTACTTTATTTCTTTCTACTCCTTATAATAAGGACCTAGGAGTCGTAGTGGTCTAGTCATTATCAACCACCAGGCAACTTTCAGAAACCAATAAAAAGACTCACAGAATGTTGGGTAAAATAGCACAATGTGTAGAGTGCAAGTCAAAGGAGGTTATGTTCAAGCTTTATAACACACTGGCGAGGCTTCACCTGGACCACCGTGTGCAGTGTTGCTCTACAGGCTACAAAAATGACATAGCAGTGCTAGAGAAGGTCAAGAGAAGATCAACTAATCAGATTCCAGGAGTGTTGTGTTTGTGTGTAGACTTAAATTATTTATGACTATTAATTATTTCAAGATTTTATGCATTAGCTTAGCTTTGGCATCCTCTTCATTCAGTAGGGATAAGAGGGGTGCATCAAGAAAGCTGTTTTGCATTTTCTTTTAAATAATATGGAGTTCTGTATTTCAACACATTCTTGTTTTTCATGTCACCAGAGAGTTGTGATATGTGACATGGCCAGACATGCAAGTAAGAATTTCATTGTATTCTCAACATTGTACTACTACTGTTGCTAAATACAAATGTTTTTGCTAATAATTATAAATGTGTTATGTAAGCTTGATTTATTATTTACTAATATTTTATCATTTTTTATGATGTCATTGCACCTGTTTTATTTAGTGTGTCTTCTAAGAGAATCATCGTTTTGTGCATTATTTTCAGCTGAGCTGCCATATTGTTGTTGGTAATGATACCGGTTGCTAACCACATGGGCTGGCAGCAACACAATATGTGACATCATCATACCATTGCATTAAAAATTCCAAATTTTATATTCTGCTAGCTGTGCTACCTGTCTAAGATTAGTTGAAATCTGAGTAATAAGTGTAGACCTCAGTGTTAATGTTTTTAGTGCACCATGTAATGCATATTTCTCCTTTATATGGTAAATTGGTATGAGATTAGTAAAAGCAGTGTTCATGTTTGTGATGCGTCACCTGTTGGATTGACAAATGCAATGCAATTTATTACAAAAAATGTTTGTGATGTGCTTTCTTTTGAAATGACATGAGACATTGCAACCGGATGGACACACAGCCAGACACACATGCAGACACTTATTCTTTTATTAAAATGTATTACTAATTCATTATTATTCTGATCCATTTTAAGTTTCATTTTATTTTAACTATTGCTTTCACATCTTGTAAAGCACGTTGAGCCAGACCCTGTGTATGAAAATGCACTATTGAAATAATTGCTGTTGTTCCCATTAAGTCTAACTACCAAATGGAAAAATGGCATATTCCCAATTCATCCAGTAAATTGTGAAAGTGGGCTGTGGATGTTGAGAGGCATCAGCTTACTAAAAAGTTTAGAACATTTGAAACAACAAACTCCTAAAAAATGTACTCACATCAAAGTCGACACGTTCTCCATCTGGGATTTTAGGAGGTACGAGATTAGGCATGAAGAGCCTGTAAAGAAAAAACAAGTTTAAATTGAGCTCCTCAGGTGAAGAAGACAGTAGAGGCCACATCACTGGGTTTGTCCAAGGAGAAAGAGCAATACAATTAAAATCCAAGGAGAACTTGGAGACTGTGCTCTTCTTTTACATCTTTCACCAAGAGGAAAAAAGATTTGTGTATAACCTCCATTATAATACTGTTAGCATTGTTTTCCTTGTGAGCAGCTTTATAACACTATGTAGAGACTTTGCTCATCACGTGCACATACACTCTGTGGCCATTGTATCAGGTACACCTGCTTGTTAACACAGATTGCTTGAAGACATGGTTGGTCAAGCAAATATTACAATAGGCAGGATGCATGAGCTAAGTAACTTTTTTGAGTGTTGGTACCTGATTTGGTGGTTCCAGCACCTTAGAAACAATACCCTGGGATGTCACACGATGTAGTCTCTAAAGTCACCAATGATAAAAAATTGTCAAATGAGTAGCAGCTACATGAAAGAAGTCATAGGACTCATTTCAAATAACAGGAAGATCACAAATGGTCAAACAACAGCTCTTCACAGCCATGATTAATAGAAGATCATCTTTAAAGATCTCTAAACTCATTGGACTGTGATTTCAGTTAATTCCAGTGGTCCTGCATTAGTCATCTGATTTCAGCCCAATAATGCTTGCTGGGAACAGAAGTTTCACATCATCTTCAGGAGTTGTGTGATGCTATCAAGTCAGCAAGAACCAAAAATACCTAAGGGATGTTTTCAGCACCAGCACCATCCACATCTCAAAGTTTTCAGCCTTGGCTATGTTATATGGGTTGGAGATGGTGGCACTGACCAGAAAGCAGTAGACAGAGCTGGAGGTAGCAGAGTTAAAGATGCTAAGATTTGCACTGGGTGTGACAAGGATGGACAGGATTAGAAATGAGTACATTAGACGGTCAGCTCAAGTTGGACGGTTAGGAGACAAAGCCAGAGAGGCGAGATTGCGTTGCTTTGGACATGTGCAGAGGAGAGATGCTGGGTATATTGGGAAAAGGATGTTAAAGATAGAGCTGCCAGGTAAGAGGAAAAGAGGAAGGCCTAAGAGAAGGTGTTTGGATGTGGTGAGAGAGGAAATGCAGGTGGTGGGTGTAACAGAACAAGATGTGGAGGACAGAAAGATATGGAAGAAGATGATCTGCTGTGGCACCCCTAATGGGAGCAGCCGAAAGAAGAAGAAGAAGACTGAATGCAAAAAAGGTCACCTACATAATATTAGATAGGTGTACCCAAAACAATGGCCAATGATTATGTATCATTAGATAGTCATTTTCTAAAGAAAGTACATTTTGACAAGCCTTGCATTTACTTTTTAAACCTGCTTATCTTGTTTTGGGATATCAAGCCTGTAACAAGAGGCCTAAGGTAGAACTTGACCTTATCTAGGATCATGGTCCACTATTGACCACACTCACGCCAGGCAAGTTGCAAGTCTCCAATTAGCCAAAAGCACATTACGGCCAAGGTTTAAAAATCCAACACTGTTTTGTCAGCCTTTTTGCTTTTAACGCATACTCAGTATGCTTAGCTTTCATATCTGCACAATTCAGAATAGCTAATTGAGGCCACAAGCAGAAGGAGCAGGCACTGCATTGTTCAGTATTCCATGTTTAATATTGCCATTAGAAGATTAGTGTTATTTGGCTAATAATAGTTTTAATGACAGGAGCAGTGCTGATAGAGGAAAGTTAATTACATGAAAAGTATTGGTGCATAAAAAGTTTAGTCTGTGTATAGTAGACAGTCAGTATAAAATGAGTTTTCATTTAAATGGTTATATTTTATAACCGGGCGGCACGGTGGTGCAGTGGGTAGCGCTGCTGCCTCGCAGTTGGGAGACCTGGGGACCTGGGTTCAATTCCCGGGGCCTCCCTGCGTGGAGTTTGCATGTTCTCCCCGTGTCTGCGTGGGTTTCCTCCGGGCGCTCTGGTTTCCTCCCACAGTCCAAAGACATGCAGGTTAGGTGGATTGGCGATTCTAAATTGGCCCTAGTGTGTGTGTGGGTGTGTTTGTGTGTGTCCTGCGGTGGGTTGGCACCCTGCCCGGGATTGGTTCCTGCCTTGTGCCCTGTGTTGGCTGGGATTGGCTCCAGCAGACCCCCGTGACCCTGTGTTCGGATTCAGCGGGTTGGAAAATGGATGGATATTTTATAACCAAGGTCTCTCATGAAGGTATAATTGACTGTCACAGGCTTACTGCCATAGACAAACTGAAGACACCTCCATCTGCCTGTGCCCACTAAGACAAACAGACAATCATCGAAGACCTCTGTCCTGCCAGTTCAGACTGAGCAGCTAGGAATGTTAAACATGAGGTCAACTCCAAAAAACCTTGAAATCTAAACAGACTCTTGGCAAATCCAAAAAGCGCTAACCAAGTGCAAATTCTAAAAAATTAGGGTTAAAGTCAGACACACTGTGGCTAATTCATATACTTCTCTTTTGATATCCAAAATCTCGGATGATGATAGACCTGAGATGTTGGTTTACAAGGAATTGCACTGGTGTGAATTCCCTCAGTGGCATTTTGTCAATGGGAGCTTCAAAATGGCTCATAAGAAGACAAAATGCATTCATGATAAACGAAGATACCAAAACAAAGTATTCATAACTCTAGAGAGGTGATAGGAGCCATATAATGATACCCAAATGTTCTTTGATATTCAAAACCCCCCAAACTGCAAAATAAGATGAGAAGAAAATATGTCTAATAAATCTTATATGCCTAATAACACTTTAGGTACTGTAAAAATTCAACTCTTACTCATTTACCTTTATGTAACAAGACCTTGGCAGGTCTTAATTGCCCTTATAAAGCCTCAGTAAATAGGTTCTTCGTCTCTGTGCAGCGAGATGTTTTGCTAGTAAAATTATTTCTGAATTCTAAGGATTCACTGGTCTTATGCTAAAGCATGCAATATCAGAGAAATGTGTCTCTCTTAAGCCACCTGTGGCCATTCCAAAGTGAAAGTATTTTAGTAGACCACATCGCTGAGATGAATAACATATCTACTGATGTTTTATAGGTGTTACGAAGACCCAAAGAAGTGTATGTCAATCTCTTGTTACATAAGAATAAACGAGTAATTAATGCATTTTTGCAGTACCTCAACTGAAGTGTTACCATCAATCCTGTTCCATGGGCTTCTTTCAGCTGTTTGTATCCTGGAGAAGACACTGCCTTTAAAAAGCAAGTTAAGTGTGTCCTTTCTTTGTACTATATTTCCTTGTCTTAACATCACTGCCACATTTACTAACAAGAATATCAAGGGGCTACGTAAACCTAGAAAACAAATCCAGTGTTTTAAGAAATATTTAAATTGTCACCTGAAATCAGAAAATCATTAGGGAATTGGTGGGGAAGCAAACTTACATCTGATAGATCAACTTTGTGTCCCTTTGGGAAAACAGTAAAAATTTCATCTGATGTCAATGATGAATTTGATTGGAGGAGCAAAATTCAAAACGCTTCCTTTGGAAAAGTATAATGATCACATGTGTAATCCACTGCGTCTATGAACACCCAGTTCTAATTACTTCTGTGGTTGGGTTATTAGGAAGTCGAATCATTGAATCCTTTAGCATTTAGGCCTCAAGTTAGCTTAAAATAAGATGCATGCAGAAGAGAAGCACTGCATCCACCCGTCCAAGTTATACGGTAAATGCATTTTCTTTGTTTTACGGCTGTGTGGCTCTGGAGGCTAATCCAGCAAATGGGGCACCGGGTAGGAGCCAGTCCTGGATGGGATGCCAGTCCCTCTGTGGGTACAATCCTTATTACTCATATGGGACTAAATTAGGGCCACCAATTAATAGAACAGACAGATCTTTAGAATATGGGCGTCAAAGTATGTGGAGAAAAACACTCGGACACAGGTAGAGAATGGAGACTTCTCACAGATGATGATCAGGTTGGGATTTAAACTCTGGTGACAGAATTGCTGAATTGGCAGCACTAATCACAGCACCATCATGACACTCACATCAGCACCGCACTTTCCAGAAGCCACTACACACCTTGTCCTATTGGAGGTGCTGCTTTCAGACAGTACACTCACACAAATACTTACTTTGGCTTGGGTTTGGCCTCTTCTGGGTGTCAATTTAAGATGAAGGAAAAAAAAAAAGAAAATGAAAAATACTGTTAGATGCAAGAACAAGACACTTTTATGATGCAACAGAATGTTTTTGCTTAAGTGTGTCAGTAACAACCTTCCCAGACAAGACTGTTTCCTGTATTTATTGCATTAATATTATTATGTAAGTAATGCAAAAGGTAGCCATTAGTTTCAAGCGGTCACTTTAACTGCTACTAATGAGAGCAAGGCAGATTCTTTACCTTCATCTTCATGCACTTCCTTGTGTCCTAAAAGCATAAACATTTTACATTTGCATGATGTATTTTTTTTTATGTAGCAACTAAATTTGGGATTGACTAGTAGGATTTTTTTCAGCTAATTCTAAATTTTTATCAAGAATTTACAAGTTACTGTTAGAGTGTCAGGAAGCCTGGTGACGCAGCCGTAGGCTCTGCTGATCTTTTGCAGTGTGGTATCTGCATTTTCGCTGCTTTTCTCTTTCAGTTTTCTTCCAGATCCTCCCAAGGTTTGTAAGTTAGGATACCTGGCAAATTCAGTGGGTGGGTGTGTGAGTGGTGCCTGTGTTGGACTGGTTGGTTCTTATTTTGTGATGTTGCCAGGGCAGGCACAGGTCTCCTGTGACTCTGAATTGAAATAAGTGGCTTTGAAAGGATCACATCATTAATGGAAGGCTAGGGCAGTATGACAGCACACTGTTTGTGCTGCTACCAAAACAGCTTTAGGAAAATGGATTTCAATTCTAATCTGGTAATGGGAAGAACTGACATTATTCCTATGGCACTGCAGGTATGTTTGTCAAGTTATGAAATCCTTTCACAGGCAAGTGTGGATCGGCTTGCCTAGAGGTTGCTTTCTGCTTTGTAACCGGTTGTGTCCCTGTGGTGCCTCATAACCATAAAATTAAATAGGTCAGTCCATTAATTTGGTTAAAGTGCAGTTGGGATGGTGGTATACTGGTCAGCAATCCACCTTAATAAAAGTATGCATGTCTCTGTGGCTCTGTGTGTCCGTCCAGTTGTTAGGTGTCTGTCAGTCCAAAAGATGGAGCATCACAAACATTGCCACTGCTTTTACAATCCCATACCAAATGGCATACAACAGAGACATACGCAATCCAGGGATCAATGCAAATGTTAACTCTCAGGTCTACATTGACTGCTTAGAATTTGACCAGTTTAGCAATGCTAGTAACACTTTATTACCTCATGCCCCCAAGCTGAACTCTCATCCTATCCCTGTCTGTGTGGCGTTTGCCTGAGCGCTCCTCATGCATTGATGGGTTTTGCTCCTTAATCCTTAATATGTTCATGTTCGTGTGTGACTGGACTGATGCTTCATTCCGAGTTTGATCCTGAATGGTACTCAGTGTTGCTGGTGTAGGCTCCACATAAAGTGGAATCAGAAAAGGGACGGATGAATAGAGAACACCTCATCTTCACAAGGTGACTCAGTCATGGATGATACTTTAGTCCAGAGGTCTGCAAAGTCAGTCCTGGAGAGCCGTAGTGGCTGCAGGTTTTTGTTCCAACCTGATTGCTTAATTTAAAAGCAATCATTGTCAATAACAGATCTTATTTAATTTTGCAGCTGGTTAGTGCTTTCATTTAGATTTTTTCCTTTCTAAAGATATCAGCCAAATGATTTGTCTCCTAAAGTGGATTAGTGTTTTTTTCTTTTTTCTTTTCAGTTTCCTTCCAAATATTTGATTAAACCAGAAAGTTCACTCTGAATACACACATGTAATTGGAGACAAGTTAGATGAAGAATTTCTGGTTCCTTTGTCATTTGCATCTCACAGTGTTCAAGATAAGCAAATAAGGGTGGGAAATCATAAGAAAATGAAGCATGAAATTGTTCCTTGTGCAATAAGTTTTCATTATGAAAGTGGGCTAGAACAAAAGCTGCAGCCATTCCAGCCCTCCAGGACTGACCTTTGCTTTAGTCCAGTGGTTTCCAGTTCCAGTCTTGAGGGACCCCTGCGGTTGCTGGTTTTAGTTTGGACCAGTCACACAATCCATGAATCATTTTACCTCAAGATGATCTGAGTGTTTAATCCGTATATACTCGCATATAAGTCGGGTCTTGAAACCCGAAAAATCGATCATAAAATCAGACCCCAACTTGCACACCCATTCAAAAATGCAACACTTATATTTTTTAAACCTAAAATCTTGCTTCAATTTCTCAGGCGCATCGAATTTTGTTACAGCAGCGCAGTTACTAATTTCTTCCACTACTTCAACGACGTTTAATTTAAAACCATCTTCATATTTTCTTCTGATCGAATGCTCCATCACAGATAAGGGATGCTCTTACGATAAAGGTGTATGAGGGTGTGAGATACAAAAAATACAAAACAGTGCAAACGTCGCTTCGGAATAGTTTGGGTATTACCGTGTGGTCACGTAGGCACAATATATAGAACAAAAAAGGCAGCGTGCTCTCAGGTGGGCGTTAGCATATCATAATCTCTTGGACTAATAGCGTGAGTTTTCCACATTTGACTTGTATGACCGACAGTATAAAATACCAAACATTATACTGTAAAATCACGATTTTTCCGCGGGAGAACTTAAATGTGAGTATATACGGTAGCTTCACTTTTTGCCGTTTCTTATTCTGTATTTCTTAAAGCACAGAAGTGTGAGATTTACATTCAGAAAGATTTTACAAATACTGTGTGTATATTTTTGCTATAGTTATTAGTTCTTAACTTTCTTTTGTAATTTTAATATTAATTCACATTTTTCCCTGTGGAATTTGTTCTCTTATCCTACTCTAAATTTAGAAAAAGAGAAGCAAACAAAGACCTGCTAATTAAACAAATCAAGGTCAATTTGAAGTAAATTGATACTGATTGTGGAATAATTTGAAACAAAAATCTGCAGCCATGGGTTTCCTCAGGACTTGAGAACCACCACATTAGTCCTCTTATTAAACTGTAGACCAGGGATTCTCAAGTTCTGTCCTGAGGTCCCACTGTGACTTCATTTCCCCAGTTTCACAAATCAGTGCCGATCAAATTATTCAGCTGGCTGGCCTTTTGTGAACTTGCATTTAGAAAAATCTGCTAGTATGATATTTACATGTAGAAATAATTTGAGAAATGTGTCTTTTTCCATAGCTTTAAAAAGCTTAACCTTCATTTACCATATTCTTTTTACTTCACCTTTTTCTATGGAGTTTGCTCCCTTATCACTTAATTGTATCCAAACACTGAAGAACAAATGACCCTGAATGATAAAGGGGGGCAGCTACCTCAGTGTCATATCTGCTTGCATGCTAATTAGTAAGAAATGCCAAAACCTTAAAAATGAGAAAAATCTTAAAAAGCAAGAAAGAGAAAACAATAATTCAAAATAAGACAAACAAATGGATGTTGCATTCCAGTAAGAAATGAACAAACCTGTTCTGTAATTTCTGGATTGATGCAAAAAGGCATAAACTGGGAAATAACCGCTTTCTTAATGAAAACAGGGATACATTTAGACCAGGAGAGGTTTGGATGAATGCCTGTAGGGAGAACTCCTGAGCTAAGCTTTTTCTTCCTGATTAGCACACAAGTGAGTATGAAACAGTGGTGGCAGCTCTGCTTTACCGGCCAATGTCATGTAGCATTGCTTGTCAGTATTTGGATACAATTAAGAGAGCAAACTTCTCAGAAGAAGGGAAATGAAAAAGAAATAGTGGAGCAAAGTTTCTTCTGAGTGCTCCATAGGCATGCAGGTTAGGTGAATTGGTACTGCTAGGTTGGCCCCAGTGTGCTTACGAGTATGTTCACCTTGTGATGGGCTGGCATCCTATACGGGGATTGTTGCACCCACTGTTTGTTAGTATAGGTTCCAGCTTCCCCTTCATTCTGATCAGGACCAGTAACCCCGCGATTCTCGAAAGAATCGCAAATCCAAGAATGGCAATCACTCTCTGTTTCCTGCGATATTTGGAGGGATGAAATATCATGAAGGGTGGGTGCGTCCTGGGAAATTCTTCATTTAATTAAATAAACATATTTGTACTAAAGTGGGTTCTGTTTGGAGCTGTGACTCATCTGGTTCTGGTGTTTCAGAAGCGCATGTAGGCGCCTTTGTTTATTGTTTTTATCCATGCAGTCTCTTTTTTGTTTTTCTATGGCTGTGTCATCAGCCAGAAGTCGTTTGCTGACAGCGGCGGATTCGCGTGCTGAAGTGACCATGGCGGCGGATCCGGGCATGGAGGGCTACATTACTAAACGAAGGTGGTATATGCAGTGGTGTGGGCGCTCGCATTCGGGCGGCTGTACAACCTGGCGTGCACGCTATACCTCAGGTTTAGTTCACAGGTCGTAGTCATACGGGTTCGTTTTTGTATTTCTAATCGTTGAGCTGTTTCTTTTTGGAGCCATGACTCCTTTGCCTGTGCTGTTTCAGAAGCACGTTGTGGGTGCCTTCATTCATTGTTTTTATCCATACGGGCTCGTTTTTGTATTTCCGTTAGTTGAGCTCTTTCATTTTGGAGCCGTGACGTCTTTGCTTCTGGTGTTTCTGAAGCGCGTTGTAGGAGCCTCCGTGTATTGTCTTTATCCATGCTGTCTCGTCTTTGTTGTTCTGTGGTTGTGTCGTTAGGTAGAAGTCGTTTACTGTTAGGAATCATAATCCAACTTACTTTTAATACTGAATTACTGTTATGTGATTCAAATATGCCACACTGACTGCTGGCACAGTGGATTAGAGCAGGTTTAGTTTACAGGTTGTGTTGTTTGTAGCCTTTCTGCAGTTTCTTTTTGGATCTGTGCCTCTTTTGCATGTGGTTTTTCAGAAGCGCGTTGTAGGCGCCTTCGTTCATTGTTTTTATCCATACGGGCTCGGTTTTGTATTTCTAATCGTTGAGCTCCTTGTTTTTGGAGCCGTGACTCCTTTGCTTCTGCTGTTTCAGAGGCGCATTGTAGGTGCCTTCGTTCATTGTGTTTATCCATACGGGCTCGTTTTTGTTTTTCCGTAAGTTGAGCTGTTTCTTTTTGGAGCTGTGACTTCTTTGCTTCTGGTGTTTCTGAAGCGCGTTGTAGGAGCCTCCGTTTATTGTTTTTATCCATGCGGTCTCATTTTTGTTTCTCTGTGGCTGTGTCGTTAGGTACAACTCTCACTTTTAATACTGAATTACCATTATGTGATGCAAATATGCCACACTGACGCGCTGTGCGCATGCGCCTCGGTGCGTCCTGCGTCTGCCATCCGTGCATATATTAAACTGTCGTTTAGTAATATAGATAAGCAGATTTGGAAAGTGGAAGGACAGATAGCAGAACATGGCTGTCATACTCTGCTCCTGGATAGCTGTAGTATCTGCAGCTGTTTTCTATCAAGTCACCAATTACTGCTGCTAATGAAACATTGCCTACATTTTCATTGGCTTACATTTTAAGATTCAGAACCTTTAAATATTTCCAGCAGCCAAACAAAAATGAGATGCAAAGCAATCCATCAGATGACCACCTATAAGCCTGCTCACCCACTCAGTGTCTAGTGATGCCACATCTGCATGGTATCAAGTCTCAATCCACACTTTTTTTCTGATTAGTTCCTAGTTGGTGGAATGAGCGGCCCACCTCCATCCAAACTGCTGACTACCTCAATGTATTTAAGAAGCAATTGAAAACTCATCTGTTCTGCAAATATGTCTAATTGATAAGAAAAAAAAACTTTGCTCTGTAATATTTTATATTGTTGGTTAATTTGTTGTTTAAATTTAATTGCTTTTCTAAATAAAAGCAAAGCAATTCCCATTTAAAGTTTGTTGTCTAGTTTTTGCATATGCTTTTCCTGCAGTGCAGATCATTTCATGTCTCTCTGAGTCTGGCTTATGCTTAACCGCATTTACACAGAATTCTGAGCCCAAGTCACGCTTGGAGCTGTGTGGCCTTCTAGCACAATAGCTTTGTAAGGGACCCCAATGATTGCAAATTATTAGTTATTACATCTATTCACTTGTGGCAATCAACTTTAGTTACCTATCCTATTACACTTGCTGAATAAACAGGCCCTAGCCTAATGTTACACGATTATGTCTACCTCTGTTGTAAGTTGCTTTGGATAAAAGCATCTGCCAATCACATAAATATAAATGTAAACGACCTGCTAAATTCACCTCCAATATGTCCGCCACTCAATACGTGTTTCAATGAAGTATTTGAAACGAAAAAACTGAATGCCTAAGAAACATTCACCTGCTGTAGTTCACAAAGCATTTTGATGGTATCCTTCAGAAGAAAATCTACAGCTCAGGAAATGTTTGGTGTTAAGGACTGAGAGCACTAAGGAGCCATAGAGTTATGTAACATGCTTCAGCATGAGCAAGAATTGGCTTCTAATTAACCTCCTTAGCATTTACCCCGAGCATGACTTGGGTTCAGAATTCTATGTAAATGCGGTTAAGCCTAAGCCAGACTCAGAGAGCCATGAAATGATCTGCACTGCAAAAAATGCACACGCAAACATTAGACAACAAATTTTAAATGGGAGTTGCTTTGCTTTTATTTAGCAAAACAATCTGGCAATGTGGTAAGCGAATTTACTTGACTAGATTTCCTAAATTAAACTAAATAATTGTAAATACAAATTTTTTGATAAGTCGATAAATCTTACAACAAGGAAAGCTAGATTTAATGTCATGATATTGTGATGCATGAGTCACTGTCTTGCACCCCAAACAGGAGGCTTAGTCTCAGTACTTTAGCAAAACCAGCTTTATTCAACTTGAAACAGGAACAGCACGGTTATTTATTGTAGCGTGATCTACCACTCTTTTATACACAGACACAGCAATCAGGCAGGGTCGTGGCTAAGTAATACTGTTCCCTGCATTTATAATGTTCCTTGCATCACCCATTGGCGACAGGCATTTATAGTGCGACCGCGATCGGCTCGTAATTGTTTCTGCAGGGCTATGTTGCTGCACTGTGAATCTGCGGTTGCCTCCACAGATGCGGCAATCGCGCTTTGGCGTGTTGTCCCATTGTGGGTGGGTGGGGGAGGGGGGTCCCAAAAGAGTTCAGAAATCTCACAACATAAATACCTTTCACTTTCTGCAGTTTGCTTTACAGTGTTCAGCTTGCATAACTCTCGGGATAGTGTTCTGCTGCCATCTAGTGGATTAAATAATAATCATGCTAGAAAAAATCTAATGAATATTTCTAGGCATTCTGCCGCTTTATGGTAACTCTATGCCAGGGGTCTGGAACTCTGGCCCTGAAGGTTCACAGTGGCTGCAGATTTTTGATCTAACTAGTTTTATATTTATAGGGGAGGCCTAGCTGATAATGAAAGCAAGTTAACTAATACTTAACCCAAAAGATCTTTTAGCTTTAGCAGTAAATAATTGGGTTCTAAGAACCCTTAATTGCCTATTTTAATTTTAAATTAAGTGATGAAGATGTGTCTTGTAAGAATTAAAGTACTAAGAAGCCATATAATTAAATAACAAGTTTCATTACCTGCTAGGCCTGGCCAATAATTACAAAATTGGTTGGAATGAAAACCTGCAGCCACTGCAGACCTCCAGGACAAGAGCTGAGCACCCCTGCTCTATTCTAACTCCTCCATATTCGTGAGTTGAGTGGAGCCTTCAACATAAAATACAATGGCAAATGAAAAGCCAAAAAGATAGTTTTAGAACAAACTGAAACAGAATGAATTGCTTGAATTGAGTGATAGTGATGACGATGTAAATCTGTCAACTAATGTCAATGTCAATTTATTTATATTGCACATTTAAAACAACATAGGAATGCTGTGACCAAAGTGCTTTACAATAAAAGAAGAAAACAACATACAATTAACATAAATAGAAATAAAATAAATGAACATAAATAAAATAAATAATAAATAGAAGTAAGATTATAGAATCACAATGAGGAAACCATCAGTATTACTGATGGTCACGGAAAGCAAGTGAATAGAAATGAGTCTTTAATCTTGATTTGAACAGTTCAATTTTTGACGACTCCTTTATGTAATGAGGTAAAGAGTTCAAAGGCAAAGAGCAGTAGCAGCAAAAGCCCTGTCCCCCTTAGTTTTACACTTGGTACGAGGAACAACAAGAGATAACTGACCAGAATTAACTAATGTTGACATGGACAGTGAAACTCACACTGTTTAGTAGATTTGCTACTAGGGGGCTCCGCCCCCTGCTCGCTTCGCTCGCCAACCCCTGGTGTTGGGAATGACAAAGAGCGTGATGTATGAATGAGATATAGAATAGTGTGACGGTGTAGATGATGCAAATAGAAAGCAAACAATAAAGTGTGTGGCACAGTGTAAAGGTTTATCTGAAAATTTCTTTGTACACGCCGTTTAAGTGTAAAAGGTAATTCCAGCTCAGAACTTGTAAGGTCATTTAAGATGGTTATTGTTGTGATCAGAGTCAAGTTTGTCAGAGCTTAGAAAGAGTTGTGTCTTTCCAGGAAGTAATGGAATGACTTGGGTATTTATGTTTTCCACATTAATATTTTTTGGACATAATATAGTGCGTTGTGTTAAAAGGGGCATTTGGTCTAATGAGATTGCTGTTCCAAATCTCTCTGTAACTAAGTCGTCGCAGATAAAGGCTTGAGGAATTGTAATAATATGTGGCTGAAGTCCATCTGTATTGGTGAGTGTACCATCTCTCAGTTGTAATAAGCAATTGTTATGATCTGGTTCTGGACATCGTATCTTTTTTACTAACTGTATCTTTTGAAAGCAATGCCAATTGTCTGCGTATTTTAAGGTGCACTGAACAATAGCTGAGTGCATGGCATCTGGAAGAATAGCTAATCACTGTCTAAAATCTCCTCCTCATAAAAGTGCCTTTCCTCCAAATCGAATATTATTATTCATAAACGTTTGTTCATGCCATTGAACATTCATCAATAAACAACATTTTTTCAAGACGGATGTCACGTGCAGTGCCACCGTTAATGTTCATAGTGGATTCCGATTTGTAGGATCTAATGTAGTTGATAAAGATTTCACTTTCAGGTACATCGTCAGTTATAAGCTTCTGTAGATATTCAGTATATGAATGTAAAGAAGGCAGTCTAATTTGACCCTTTTGACAACAACGTGTAAATGTATAACTTGTATTGCCAGTTGTTTCTTCAGGGAAGTGAACTGAATGACAATGATTGCAAATGACATTCATTAATCCGAATGAATTTTCCTGGTGTATGTTTTGCTTGTGCCGTTTGAGAGGCGCGTTGTTGCATGTGTAGTATTTGGGACGTGTTGTTTTGGAGCTGTAATCGATTTGCCTGTGCTGTGTGAGAAGCCCGTTGTAGCCTTCGCTGCCATTAACGTATGTCTGAGACGGGAGGTGTTTCGTTTTGAATCCATGTCTGTTGCGATGCAGCACTTTGATTGATAGTTTGCGTCATGTGGATCTAGGATGTAGATTTGTGCATATTAAATGAACTATTGTAGGATGTAATGCAGTTCATAAAGTTTTTACTTTTAGGTACATCGTTAGTTAGAAGCTTTAGTTGAGCTTTGAGTTTTTGGAGTCGAGTCATTTTTTCTTTTAGAAATATGGATAAGTAATAAGGAGTATTGCACTCACTGTTAATATGGAGCCTTTTCTGCGGTTGAACGGTTAATAGTGCCTTATTGTAATGAGATCCACCTATGCTGCATAGCCGTCTATTTTGTTGTTTCTTTCGTGTTCGTGTGTTTGTTCCTGTTATCCTTTCCTTTTCGTTTTGTACCCGTGACCGTGTATTCATGACTTGTTTCTTTCTCAGCATGTGAAATATGGATAAGTAATAAGGAGGATCGCACTCACTGTTAATATGTTTCCTTTTCTGCAGTTGAACGGTTAATAGTGCTTTATTGTAAGGAGATCCACCAATGCTGACACCTATGCTGTCTAGTGTGAAGGTGTTGATGTTCACTTTAGAATATGTGGCTTTGGGTGTCACTTCTTATGGATGTGTGCGTGTGGGGGGGGTTGAGGATTGTTGTCGCGCGAGCGTCTTCTTTCTTTTTGTGTTCCTGTGTCTTGTTGAATCCCCCTCTTTGTGTGTGTCCCGTCCCTTGCTTGTAGGGTCTGTGAGGTGGTTTTGTGTTCTTTTTTTTGTGTTCCATGGGCTTGTTGAATCCCCCTCTTGGTGTGTGTCCCGTCCGGTGCCTGTAAGGGGGGGGGGGGGGGTGCCTTGCTATTGTGCGCGAGCCTCTTTTTTTTTTTTTTTTGGGTCTAGTTTCGTGTGCAATGTGTTTCGTGCTTTGCCTGCGTTTCCTCATTTCTCCATTTTTCCTGTGCTCACTCCTTTTTTCTGTGGTCTTGTCCGCCTCTCGCGGCCCCTCATCCGCCTCTCTCGCCCTCTTTTGTCCGCCTTTCTCGGCTCCTCAGCCGACTCTCGCGGACTCTTTTTGCGCCTGCGCAGTATGTCGTTTTGCAGCTACGGCCCATTGCCGGATGTGCCTGCGTCCATCATCCGGTTTAGCATTCTCGGTTAGTAATATGGATGCTTATGTTTGATGTTGCCTTGATACTACTGCTGACTATCCTGCAAACGTCACAGTAAACCATTTGCTTATTGTAGCTACTGGCAGCTTGTCACTGCAGACACTAGTGGGTGTTTTTCAGCTTCCTGATACTGCAAAGCAAATGGGGTAAATCAATCCAGGGATGGTACTGGTCCACAAAACAGTTGTTGAAGACACTCATTTTCAATCAAAAGTGTTTTCTAGTCTTGCAGCGCAGACAGATGCAGTAGCACTGATCTCTTCTGAAAGGCGTTATGTTTTGTTAGCGTATTTGTTGAGCAGTGTAATTATAACTTATACTGTATGTCAGGGAAGACTTACTAAAAATTAGAATTCTATGAAATGAGAAAGATTTCAACAAAGAATTCCAACAAGAACACATCCCGAACAAGATCATCCACACAGTGTGGTCTCCATGGATTACGATACCGGTATGGAGACACAGGAGGCAGCATAGAAAAAGGAAGCAGAACTGGTGTACGGAGCAGGCTAAAGAATGCTCCGAACAAGCCTGCATTTACAGTGCATTACTAATTCCAGATCGTTCAGCAATAAAATGGAAGAATCGTAGTTGATCAGCACAGAAATCAGTTTGGGACTGCTCAGTCATGATAATATCTGAGACTTGGCTACATACAGGGGTCCCTTACAAAGCTATTGTGCTAGAAGGCCACACAGCTCACCGTGTTGACAGGAACATAAAGTCCAGTAAGAGCAGAGGAGGTGGGGTTATGCATTCACTCTAATAATATGTGGCGCACTAATGTAACCATCATAGACTGGCACTGCTCGCTAGATTTAGAGTGCATGACAGTAAAATGCTGACCTTTTTATCTGTCATGGGACTTTCACAGTCATTATTATTGTGACTTTGTATATTTCACCAAATGCTAACACCAAGACAGCACTAGGCATCCTACTAACAGCAATCAGCAAACTACAGACTGCTGTACTAATGGGATTTTTATCATAGCTGGAGACTTTCACCATGTAAATTTGAAAACACTCCTCCCTATGTTCTACCAACATGTGACTTGTCCTACAAGAGGACTAACCACATTGGACAATGTTTACAGCAACATTAAGGAAGGATACAGAGTCTCCACCCTCCACTACTTAGGTTAGGCCGACCACTTATCTCTTTTTTCCACACCTGCATACCGACCTCTTATTAGCAAAACAAAGACAACTATGAAAATCATCCAGACCTGGCCTGAAGGGGCTTCCATTCAACTCCAGGACTGTTTTGAGTGCACATACTGGGATATATTTGCACAACAAGACTTAGAGGAATACACATACACTGTCTTGTTTTATATGCAGAACTGGGTAGACAGTGTCACTTCTAGAAAGCACAATCGATGCTTCCCTAACAGTAAACTGCAGATAATCAGAGACGTCAAGCTACGGCATAAAGAGTATAATCAACCTTTACGTCTGGCAATGGTGAATTATATAGTGCTGGCAGATCCAATTTGAAGACAAACTTCAAGAATGCAAAAGCAAATTACAGACAGAAGGTTGAAGGTCATATAAATGATCAAGACTCCCAACGTGTATGACAAGGAATCCAACACTTTACAAACTATAAAGGCAGCAAAGACCCAACCATCAGCAGCAGCAACTCACTAGCAAAGGAACTCATCCACTTTTTTGCCCTTTGAAGTGAATGAGGTGACTGAGGCAGAAACCAAGATGGCACCATTATCAACTACTAACAGTATGGCATTTACTGTTAGTACGAATGATGTCAGAAGTGCTCTACACACTGCACTGACTCACTTGGAATACCAGGGGGAATATGTGAGGATGATATTTGTGGACTTCAGTTCTGCCTTTAACACAGTCATCTCTAGCAGGATGGTGATCAAACTGCTCAACCTGGGTGTCAATCAGCACACATGTAGATGGATCAAGGACTTCTTAACAAACTGACCACAGACTGTTAGTCTGCGGACCCACCACTCCATGACACTGACACTCAGCACTGGAGCTCCACAAGGCTATGTGCTGAGTCCTCTTCTTTATTCCTTACATTCTCACGATTGCACACAAATACATAGCAAAAATACAATAATCAAATTTGCAAATGACACCTTTGTGATGGGACTGATACATAACAGTGATGAGTTTGCCTATAAGGATGATGTCAGCAAACTGTCTGAATGGTGCTTCATCAACAACTTGGCACTCAACACCTCCAAAACAAAGGAGCTGATTATCAGCTTCAGGACACAGGAAGAGGAACCTGCTCCTCTATACATCAGAGGAGATATAGTAGAGAGAGGGCTTAGGTTTAAAATTTTTGGCACGCACATCTCCCAGGACCTCACATGGTCTGTTAACACAACTTTTCTGGTGAAGAAGGCACAGGAGTGACTCTACTTCTTAAGGATGCTAAGAAAGGCTAACCTGTCTAAGTATCTGTTGGTGTTCTTCTATATCATACTTACCTGTGGCTTTCTGGAATGGCATGCTGGCTGCTCCATGGCTGACAAGAAGGCTCTTCACATAGTCATCAAATCAGCACAAAAATGACTAACAGCCAGTTACCTTCACTAGAGGACATACACAGAACTTGATGTTTACGAAGGGCCAAAAAAATCATTAGGGACCCCTCTCACACAGGCCGCCACCTTTTTCCTCTGCTCCCTTCTGGTCTATTAAGACACACACTTCCATACAACTGAAAAGCTATTAGAGAACTAAATTTTGTTAAATAACTTTACTGCATCTGAGTGCTTTTAATCTAATGTTTTTCACTGCCACCTATGACACCAATGGGACAAAAGTGAAATATTCAGAGACTCATTATAATCACTGTGAAATGGAACTACTCCACTATTTACTTTTTGCATTTTCTACCTTCAATGTTTTATTGGTTTTATTGTTTTATTAGTTTATATTAATGCATGTGTGTAACTTAAAATGCAGAGTATATGTTGAATCTGATGAAGATACTGTTTTTATTATATTGTATGTACTCTTCAGGGACACACTAAATTTCATTGTACATGTACAAGACATTCTATTCTATAAAATAAATGCATTTCACTAATAATAAGCTCATAAATTGCACAAACTGTGGAATATATTTCACGTGATCATCAAAAATATGCAGAAAGTGTATGTTCCCGATCATGACATAAGTATGACGAAAGTCTCATGGGTTACAAAGGAAGGCTGTTGTGGATACAATCCATCATATCCAAATGGGCACGATTCAGTATCGATTTGTACATGCTGTGCCAAGCAAGCTCTAAGTACATCTGTAATTTTACAAAAAAAAATGATTGACATCTGCTCAAATAGTGCCTATGTGCTTTGGTGACTACATCAAATGAAGCACTTATCACACAAAACATTACACAAAGCACATATACTAAATCTGCATTAGTATAGTAGTGGATATTACACTTACTGTATCTTTCCTGATGTGTTGACGACTTAGTCTTACATGTTTCTATTGCACACAATAGCAACAATTTTGTCTCTTTTTTCTGGGAGTAAATATAACACTAAGGAGTAATGAAAATGGTGGCACCCAAAAAACTAAGTTTCATATCCCTGAGCTAGCTAGCAATCTTCAGTCTCTGCATTGTATTATTGTTTAATTGCTGGTCAAACAAAAAGAAACAAGGTGTTTTAAATTTTAAAAAGAAAATAATTTAAGCAATGAAGGTTGTTCTGTTAAGCATAAACATTTGGTTTAAAAAGTGGCAGGAGCAGAAGTCTGCAGCCACTGTGGCCTTCCAAGATCTAATAAACATGTAGTAGAAGAAAGTTAAGCATTTATGCATTTTTGAATTTCTTCTAAATGTAATTATTATCCGAGAGCATTTTTCTGAATGCAAAATAAGAGAAGAAAAAACACCAACTAATTAAACAATTAGGTACAAGAGTGACTCTTTGATTTGTGAAAATAATTGGAATAAAACTTGAAGCTATAGTGGCACCCCAGCATGAAGTTGAGACCTTCTTTTCTAGACCATTGCAGTGTATACACATGCAGGGTCAAACATAAACCTCTTTGGAGTAAATAACTTTAAGGGGATTCTCACTGCAAGTCATATTTTCCTGCCAGGTTTATTCTTTAGATGTCATTTGACTGAGTAATAAGAACAATAATGTATGTGCCACAGGAGGTACAGAGCACAGGAATGGCTTCTTCCAGCAGCTTAGCTGTAGGTGCAGAATTTACAAGGCTGAAATGAATAATCAACTTCCCTGTCATGGGTATTCATCATAAAACCACACCCCTAAAAGACATATTCATAAATAGAATTAGCGGAGCAGGCGGCTTTTTTTTCCTCCTGACATTCAAAAGTTAATCTGAAAAGGGTTTCACTTACAGATTCACAGCTTACAGATATTTACCTTCTTCAAGCTCCTCATCTTCTTCATTCTCTTGATTCACTTCTTCTTCCTCCTCCATGTATTGTACTTCATCTTCATTATCTAAATGATGTGAAAAGTAATGTAGCTATGATTTTACCTGATACTCAGATTTTCTAATAGCAGAAATTGAATAGTTGACCTTCTAAAAGGACAAAGCCAATTGTATTGAGAATTAAAATTTGCTCAGATATAATAAAATGCTGGGTAGAAATGAACAGAGTTAATGGACTGCACAAAGTTGCATTTGTTTTATGAAGCATTGCTTTGTTAATGTTTCTTTAAATTTGTTTCACTTTTCCATGAATTTGTAATATATAGCTTTATGATATTTATTGTATATTATAGGAGGAGAATATATTGATGACTTAAAGAAAGAAGCAGCTTTCTAAAAATAAGCCATTATAACTCACCATAGTTTTAGCAATAGGATCTCTGATCATAATTTCTGTTAAGAGCTCTAGCCATCTGTGATGGGGATGGGAAGAGCTGACCAGAGTGGGACAGGTCAGAGGCATTGGTTTAGCTTGTATGAGCTTACAACTCATCCTCCGAAGAAGAAGGCCTGGACTAAAAGGGACAAATACATCTACAACTCTGAAAGAGAAGCAGGTTTGAGGTGGCAGTTTACAACTAAATTTTCTGTATATCCTTTTTTTTTTTGTTTGTATGAAGCTACATTTGGGCATCCTTTAAAACTGGAGAAAATGCTGTCAGGATCAAAAGTTGGCTAGTTCTGGTGGGGAGGGAAGCTGTAGTAGGGTAAAGAGTTATAGCTAAATAGGCTTGTTCATTGAATCAGGAGAGTACACCATGACACCCCATTAGTCAATGAGGTATGACAAGAAACCAAAAGAGTGGTATAAGCTTGGTCTCTCTCTTTCATTTTCGTTCACTCTCTGTAGACACTTTCAGAAAGGTCAGGTAACCTGCTACTGTCATTCCATCCATGGGCCACACTGGACCACATCAGACCAGAGACCAATGAACATAATAAGACAGAGAGCCACCTGGTAGTCTATTATCAGGTTGTAGTTTTTACCAATGTTTATTGTACTCTGTTATTCTGCGCATATTATGTATAATGGATGAAAAAATATGTAAGTTTCTCTCCTGCCTGTTCTGGTATTCTATCTAATTGACTGAAGTTACAGATATAAAAGTAAAAGCAATCCTGACAGTATGTTTAGAGTATGAGATTTGGGGCATTCTGTTATGGTCGATGTAATGAAAAGTTTAAAGGGAAAACAGAGGTCTCTTTGGATGTAACCATGTCAAAACACAGTGGAATATGAATCTCACAGTCTGAAATGAGGATGCTGGATGAAAATGATTTTATAATACAGTGATCCCTTGCTATATCGCGCTTCGCCTTTCGCGGCTTCACTCTATCGCGGATTTTATATGTAAGCATATTTAAATATATATCGCGGATTTTTTGCTGGTTCGCGGATTTCTGAGGACAATGGGTCTTTTAATTTCTGGTACATGCTTCCTCAGTTGGTTTGCCCAGTTGATTTCATACAAGGGATGCTATTGGCAGATGGCTGAGAAGCTACCCAGCTTACTTTTCTCTGTCTCTCTTGCGCTGACTTTCTCTGATCCTGACATAGGGGGTGTGAGCAGGGGGGCTGTTCGCACACCTAGACGATACGGACGCTCGTCTAAAAGTGCTGAAAGATTATCTTCACGTTGCTACCTTCTGTGTGCAGCTGCTTCGTGAAGCGACATGCTGCACGGTGCTTCACATACTTAAAAGCTCAAAGGGCACCTATTGATTTTTCAGTTTGTTTTTCTCTGTTTCTCTCTCTCTCTCTCCCTGCTCCTGACGGAGGGGGTGTGAGCTTCCGCCTTCAACAGCTTTGTACCGGCGGTGTTTCGCATACTTAAAAGCCAAACAGCCCTATTGATTTTTGACTGCTTGCTTTGTTCTCTCTCTCTCTCTCCTGACCCGCACTCCTTTGAAAAGGAAGATATGTTTGCATTCTTTTAATTGTGAGGCAGAACTGTCATCTCTGTCTTGTTATGGAGCACAGTTTAAACTTTTGAAAAAGAGACAAATGTTTGTTTGCAGTGTTTGAATAACGTTCCTGTCTCTCTACAACCTCCTGTGTTTCTGCGCAAATCTGTGTCCCAAGCATGACAATATAAAAATAACCATATAAACATATGGTTTCTACTTCGCAGATTTTCTTATTTCGCGGGTGGCTCTGGAACGCAACCCCTGCGATGGAGGAGGGATTACTGTACTGTGATCTTTATGGAATGCTTCAGGTGATACTTGTACTATGTAAGATGCTGTACTGAGTCGCTCAGCCTGAGGTAATTTTGGCATCAGGTGTCAGAACACTATGTATTCACAGGCTCAAGTTGGGTAATCCTGGGGTTTACGTTGGGTGACCCCATACGCCATGTCTATTGATGTCCACTTACCTAATCCATCACATACTTTATTTTCGATGTACAGAGGGTGCAAAACAGAATTAAGACTAGATTCTTAAATGACAGATCTGAGAGCTGAGCAAACACTCCAAAAATGGGATCCAATGGTTGTGTGTGACATATACATAGTACAGACCTTCTTGTAGTGTTTCTTCAGCCACCACCTCCTCATCTTCTTCTTCTGATCATAAAAAGAAAAGCAAAGAATCAATATAAAGAAGAGATGGGCTAGGAGGCTAACTGCGAGGCCAAGATGGATTGTTCCAGATGAAAAGTGGCTTCTCTTCAATTCCCTACTTCATAGATAGAGTGTTCCATCTTACCTTCGTGTTCCCTAAAAGAAAACAAATAAGATTTTAAATGTTATTGAAATAAGTAACAAAAACTTCAATATTCCATAACATTACCAAAACACAACATTCTCCAATCCCCTTTTCCAATGTAGGGTTGAGAGCCCATTTATGAACACATTCCTTGAAATGGGCTTTTTAAGAATGGACCTCTTGGGGATGTGGGAAGAAAAAACAAAAGAAATCTCACAAACACGCAGAGTGGATGTGTGGATTGCACAGGCTCTTTTAATTTAACACTGATGAAATGTCTGCTTTGTTCTGTCTCATTAATTTTATGAAGGAGCACAGAAGCTGGAGCTTTCTAGACTTCTGAATGTTATGTGGGCAGGATTACTTGCACAATAAATGATGTAACTGATAAGTATTTAGGAGACTATATGTTCTGCACACAGAGGATGAAAGTTTGAGAAAAGAAGGATAAAGGATTGAAAATCTGTCTATATTGGTGAACAATTGCCATAATGCCAGGTGCCAAAAAACCACATTAGATAAGAGGAAGCAAAATCCTATGGAATGCATGAATAACAGTTGTGGTTTTACACTCAGCACTCAAGTGAGCTCAGGAGATTGAATTGCAGTGACCCACCCATATGTCTGTCTCAGAATGATTGATTTTATAATCCTACCACTTTATTATTTTTTAAATGAAGGATGAATTAGTAAATAGCACTTTGTTTGCGTGTGTTATGGCTTTTAAGTGTTTAATCTCAATAATTGAGTACCACCTGTTCAATCCCATCCATCCATCCATTTTCCAACCCGCTGAATCCGAACACAGGGTCACGGGGGTCTGCTGGAGCCAATCCCAGCCAACACAGGGCACAAGGCAGGAACCAATCCTGGGCAGGGTGCCAACCCACCGCAGGACACACACAAACACACCCACACACCAAGCACACACTAGGGCCAATTTAGAATCACCAATCCACCTAACCTGCATGTCTTTGGACTGTGGGAGGAAACCGGAGTGCCCGGAGGAAACCCACGCAGACACGGGGAGAACATGCAAACTCCACGCAGGGAGGACCCGGGAAGCGAACCCAGGTCCTCAGATCTCCTGTTCAATCCCCTTTTCACCTATTATTAAACCCACTCTGGGTGGGGCAGATCCTACTTCTATTCCCTCTGAGTGGGGAGTTCTCAGAAATAATTTACTATCTCATGATCCCCATGTCTGCTGACGAAAGTCTTAATTTTCAAATGAATCAATAAATAGAAGCCCTATGGAAGAATGTAACTTGGCAGCATTCATTTCCATCTGTCTGTAATCTGTGTAATTCAAAGGTTGTGGCTTCTTTTGATTTATAAAGTTACAAATGTTGATGACTTGTGTAGAAATTATAAGCAGATAGAAGACATCCTGGCACCACTGGGCATAAGACAGGAACTAAACAGGGATGGGTTGCCAGTGAATTGTAAGGAACACTCACATACTCATGAGGCCATATTTAAAGTTTCCATTTGGCAAAACACAGACATCGTAGGATACGGAGGCACCTACACAGTGAACTCTTCATCCCCACACAGAGGATGACTGACATGGGAGTCAAACACGGTGTCCTGAGGCTGTCATGTACCACTAACCCTGTGGCTCCATAAAGCCCAACTAAACTGTATCAAATAATATTTACTACAAAATGTACATAAAATTACAATAATTCAGTATTTATGTGTTATTATATAATAAATATGAAGAAATGTATTATATGTCCCCAATAAATAATAAAAACAAACAATACCCCCAAACACATATAAGAACTTCTGGCTTTGGTATCAAAGAGCTGCTGCTGTCAATAACAGGGCTGTAGCTGGCAGGAAAATGAGGTCAGACCTGCTCAGATTGTACCACAGGCTTATATTTCAAGACATTAACATTTAAATAGAGCAAATCCAGCTTGTCGTGTCCATGAACAGAACATGCTGATTGATTTTTGTTTGCTTGTTTGAACTCACCAGACATTCAGAATGATTCAGCTATTGGTACAGAGTGAATCATTTCTGTTGCTGAGTCAGCCAGGATAATCTAACTTCTTTCCCTGTTTGGTAACGCAAACAAATTCAGTCGGCTTTTCAAGATCTGTATCACATATTTAGTTTTCAATGTACTGTGCTCCCTTTTTCACCATTGCTCATTCTCATAAATCTCAAGTCTCCCTTCACCTTTACAATCTGATGAAACATGTCCACCATTAGAAGAGTGTCTAAGGGGACGGCTAGTAATATATAATATATACCTGTAATATTAATGCATGTTATTTAATTGAGCTTAGACAGTCATGGACACATTGAAAGATAACACCATAAAATGGAACACTTAATAAATTATCAAAATTAAACACCTATTAAAAATACAATTAAAACAACAACGGTTAAGGATAATATCATTTATGGCACTGAGAAGGCAATTCTAAAAAAGTGAGTTTTAAGATGCTTTTTTAAATTTGGCCACTGAAAATCATGAGGCAGGGAGTTCCATAGCTGAGGAACCTCACCTCCCATGGAAGACAAGCAGACTGATGGAACAAGAAGAAGGCCAAAAGCAGAAGAGCAAAGTGAGCAGACTGGTGTATGATCATTAGGAAGATCTCTTAAATAAGTGGGAGCCTGATCATCTAGTGCTGTGTAAGAGAGGACATGAGTGTTAAAGTCAATACTGTATTTGAGTAGGAGCCAGTAAAGTTTCTGTCGAGCAGGGGTTATGTGACTAAGAGCCTTAGTGTGATCTAACAGCAGCTTGTTCACAAGTTTTATCAGGATATATGACAACAGAGTATTACAATATCCTTGATATGATGAATGCATGAATTAGTGTCTGAGATGCAGAGTAGAACAGTGAGGAATGATATCTTGAAATGTTATGAAAATGATAAAATGCAGCACGGGATGTAGCATTAATGTGTGATTGAAAAGACACAGGGTTGTCAAAAACAACGGCAACGCTCTTGACTTGAGAGTGTAAAGGAATGAGGGAGTCATCAATGCTGATGTTACCATTTCCAAATTTTGAAGGGATAGCTTTGGAGCCCACAAGGACAATTTCAGACTTGTCATTTATTGCACAATTCTGTCTATCATTTTGTATTTAAATAAAGACCTGTGCCTATCCTCAACTAGGATTGCTAGGTATTCAGGTGAAAGGTTGTCAGCGACAATGTTCTGTATACTAAATTTTTGTTTGGAGAAGACACAGTGATGTGCACGATGGTGCATTTTAATGTCTTTATGTGGAAAATATGAAGTATGTGATATATTTAAAAAAACGTACCTCACTCCTCAGTGCAGCTAAAAAGAAACAGTGAAGTGTGAACAAGGCTTTAGGAAGCAGTTTTCCTTGTTTTACACCCAAAATCAAAAACTTAAAAACCACAAAAAAATTCAATGAGTTTTCTGTTTTATAATTGTTAAATTGACTACAAAACAAACTTTATTTTCAGTTTTGTGAAACTATGAAAATTGAAAATTGTCTGTTTCGATCATCCGTATAAACCATTGTATTTCTTACATGTTGCTGCCCCTTGTTAGAGTCATTTTAAATTCCCTTAGTTTTTCAGCCACACACAACCTCAACCTTTCCATCTTATTGAAGAAAACAATGGTGTTACCAAACTAAGACAGGTTGAAATCTAAGTAACCAACACATAATTCAGCATTAACATTTACAGTACAGTCCACCGTCTACTGGAATGTATTTTGTAATGCATGTGAAAAACAATTGCATTTCAGTTGTCATTGCAACAGACAGTGTATCACAAACATTTGTAGTAATAATCCATAACACAAACATATGTATTATGTACATCCCCAAAGCTTATGCCTCTGTTATGTGCCATTTGGTATGGTATTTGTCAAAGCAGTGTTCATTGTTGTGATGGGCCATCTGTTGGAATGACAGAAACACAGCAACTAGATAGACACACAAATACACAGACACATAAACGCTTATCCCTTTTTATTAAGGTGGGCTAGCTGTGCTATCCTTCTAAGATGGGTTGAAATCTAAATAATCAGCATAGACCTCAGTGTTAAAGTTTGCAATGCACCATGCAATACGTACATTATATGCTATCTGGTAATGAATCGTAAAAGCAGAGGTAATGTTTGTGTTGCGCCATCTTTTGGAATGGCAGACAGACACACAGACACTTACCCTTTTATTAATTTGGATTTTCTTCATGTCTCGTCTTGTCTATGTCTCACAGTTAGATTAGGTTGGTGGGGTGAGCACAGGAGTTAGGATTATGTGATTAGATAAGCATATGGTGGGTGCAGTATGTAATGGCTGACATTGCATATCTGGCATTCACCTGTTTACTTACTCTCACAATTTGTGGCTGGACAACACAGCGCACAGAAAGAGAAAGAGAGTGGGCCACTGGAAATTGTCCCACTTGACCAATGGCCAGTCCATCCCTATTCACATCAAATTTAAAAATGCATACCAGGGATTCCTAGTCAAGTCCTTAACCACTATACCACATTACCTAAAATAACTGGGTAAATCAAGTGGAATTCTCACAGTCTCCTTCCAAGTGCTGAGGGCAGAGACCTGCCCAGGGTGACTGGGCATTTCTCATGCCCCACCATTTCTCGTCTTCAGCACCAGCAGATTGAACTCGATCAATGCAGTAAGCATCTCATGTTTGCTCAGAAAGATGCAAGAGGCTGAGGAGAGGTGCTTAGGTTCACCAAATGGCCACCCGGCTCCGTAAGACCAGGACACAAGGTCGTAAAGAGACTTACTCAGGGTCACATTATGTATCAGTGCCTAAAATGAGCAGCCAAAGACCCCCACCACAACACTTATATGTTATTTACTAATCCACATGAAGGGTGCAAAATAAGAGAGTACTTGAGGGGACCAAACCCTACCGAGATAGCGGTATCGGTAGCAAGAACACGCAAAGTGGCTTTCACAGATAAGTGTGGACATATAAGGCAAGATATTTTGAGCACACTAAACTTTGTAGCCACAAAAGGGGAGCCTTTGACAGGGGATGGTGTCCTGGCGTACGTCACAGATAAGCCTGGCAGAAGAACCTGGCACGCAATTTCAGAATTGCCAGCTTTAAGTTGACAAGTAGTGATTTCCTTTTGGGATTTTAATTGGACCAAAGGCTTCTCTTTGAAAAATACAAAGGTGTTACTTACTCATACTCTTCCACAAATTCCTCTGTGTCAGACATCTTTAAAGGGTTTCCTGGAAGGGAACAGAATAGATTTGTGATTTTCATGAAGTGCTACTGCCAAATATGAGATTTCTGGTTTTATTATTGTACATACATTGACTTTTTGAAATTAGAAATTCAAATTCAAGACTTGTGATCATGGGCTCCTGAGGAAAGTCAGTACTGTCCAGAGGCATTACTAAAATTCAATGGACAAAAGAATACATTTCCATTGTAAATTCAATTCAATTCAATTAAAAATTCTCACCATCAATGAGATATGTCAAACAAATAAGCTGTATGAGAGGTCAAAAGTCATGACTACACCATTAACCACTTTATTTTGATGTCAAATTGGCAAGTGTGTTAATAATAAAGCCTTGTGGAGCAACAACCATGCAGTCGCAATGAGCCCCCCAGCCCAAATATCCTGCCCACACTGCCTACATTTAAACTTCTGCTATTATCCTTTGGAAATCTACTGGGTGATAAACTTCCATTAGTTTATTAGACATGGAGCACAGTAATCTTTAGATTCGCAGTAACCCTCATAAGGTATGTATTTTATATTTCAGTTTGTATAAGGGGATGACAGGGTGGCACAGTGGTAGCACTGCTGCCTCGCAGTAAGGAAACCTGGGTTCGCTTTCCAGATCCTCCCTACGTGGAGTTTGCATGTTCTCCCCATGTCTGCGTGGGTTTCCTTTGGGTGCTCCGGTTTCCTCCCACAGTCCAAAGACATGCAGGTTAGGTGCATTGGCGATCCTAAATTGTCCCTAGTGTGTGCTTGGTGTGTGTGTGCCCTGCGGTGGGCTGGCGCCCTGCCCAGGTTTGTTTCCTGTCTTGCACCCTGTGTTGGCTGGGTTTGGCTCCAGCAGACCCCTGTGACCCTGTGTTGGGATATAGCAGGTTGTACGATGAGTTTGTATAAGGAATGGTTAAATTAGCTGGCGTCAATTACTGCTGTGATTTAAACATAAAGGCAGGAGCCCAATCTGGGTAGGAGGCAAGATCCCACATGCACAGTTAATTATTTACAAACCATAAACCACAAAGACATGAAGACAGACATGATGTACGTGTTAAGCAAAGGCAAACAATTGCTTAAGAGAGTAAGATTATATGATTAATCATTAGATTCAAAGCCAAAATTAAAAGAGGTGGCAAAGTACTTGGCACTGCACCTCTGGAGTCCTGCGTTCAGCTTCTATCATGGGAACTGTCTGTGAGGAGTTTATGAGTTCTCGGTTTGTGTGCGTGTGTGTGTGTGTGCGTGTATGTACCGGTGCATTTTCTTTGGCTTCCAAAGGTTTGCCAGTCATGTTATTTAAAATAGGTAAGCACTTTGTGAAGTTCTCTTATGAATCCACCAATAAGTTAACACTGGAGGCACCACATGTTGTCCTAAGTAGGCAGTGCAGTCCCATGAAGTAAATCCATTATATCATTAACTACCCAAATCAATTACTGCACTTCATGATTCGTACATCTCACCTTCATGCTGTGCTGCAGCTGTTGATGACTTCTCCATTATCATATTTACTATTTGCATAATCACATAATGATCTTAAAATAAAACATAATACTCTCAAACCCACATAATCCAGTTCTGGGCCACAAGAGACAGAGAGTATTCTGACAGCATTGGCTGTAAGACAGGAGCCAACCCTGGAGAGAGTGGCAGTTTATTGCAGGGAAAGCTGGCATACACACCCACCCACCCACCATGGGGGCCAAATTAGAGTAAACCTAACATGCACATCTTCAGGACTGTTCAGAAACACACTGAGATACAGGGAGAACATGCAAACTCCACAGAGACAAGTGCTGGGGTTACTGGAGGATGATAGTCTCAGAGGGGATGGGTGGCACTGACACACTCACGCTGGGTGAAGCATTCAAACCAACAGTGCCATTGTGCCACTTCTGACTTTGTTATATATTGCGATTGGAAGCAGTGTATACAGATATTCACATGGGCATTAATTTAGTGCCACAATCTGCATGGGCCTTGAACTGAATTATAAAGACTTATCAGTGATAAAATTCACTAAATTGTTTGCTCTTCTACATGATAATATTAAAACGAAATATCCAACTTATTTTAAAAATGTCAAAGTACTTATTCCTCATCTTTCATTTTAACTGAAGGTTTGTCTTCAAGAACTTGCTAACACTTAACAGCTGCCTTATGCATGTGTTGGTAGCAACTCACAACATAATAGGACTTAGAGTAATATCTATACATTACGCTACATTATTAGGGAAAATCAGCTTCCAGAGCACCAGAAATGAATAAACGAATTAACTAAATTAAACTGATGTCTAACTTAAAATAGCTCAAGACAACCACATGACATGCTAATGCTTGGTCCGTCACCGGCTTCTGCGTTGGTAACTGAATGCTTTTGATCGGTGGTGCTGACTTTGTGATTTATTTATTTATTTGTTTGTCTGTTGGCACAGTGGTAGTGGTGCTGCCTCGCAGTAAGTAGACCTGCGTTTGCATCCTGGGCCCTCCCTGTGTGAAGTTTGCATGTTCTGACCGAGTCTGTGTGGATTCCCTCCTAGTGCTTTTGTTTCCTCCCACCATCCAAAAACATGCAGGTTAGGTGAAGTGGCGATGCTAAATTGGCTGGCGCGTGTGTGTTCACCCTGTTAAGGACTGGCACCCTGTCCATGTTTTTTTTCCTGTGCTGACTGGTTTGGATTAAGCAGGTTAGAAGATGACATTTGTTTGTTTATTCTTTTAAGCCTAACATTATTTGTGTCCAACATTCATTCCTGCTTACATGATAGGCATTTGGGACCCTAAAGTGTATTAAATGGATGCCTGATGGATAGTTATTGGTTACTTACTTGTAATATGTTTCAGCCTGCCAGCCATTGTAGCAGGTCCAGTATGTCATGAGGCTACTTTGCTCTAGGCTCTGATGTCTGTACAACTGGCTGTTATTCAAACTCATTTATGCCTTTAGCAAACTTTTTAAGAAGGAAAGTGTCTATGACCAGTGTTAGCTGGCACTAACCTAACGAAAATTATGAATCATTTATCTGCCTTCATAACATTATGGATGATGAGCTTCATTTTCAGCAGCAGTCTCAGTGTCTGCCTTGCCATGAATACAACTGAAACTATGGCTCTTTAATTTAGTGAACGTTTATTTCAGTATGGCTGAAAACACTGGTCTACCAAAAATATTTTTTGTTTGCTACTGGGAACTTCAGCAGCTCTTTAATAAGTTTTTTACACTGATTTCATATATGAAATCGGAATTAAGCTAGCATGTCAGGTTTTTAAAATACACATCATTGATGTTTTGACACTTTTTAATATCAATATAATATAGCAACACGATATCTGGAGTTTGGACTATGTCCCACCAAAATTGTTTTGATGTGTTTATTCTGAAAACAAACCAGAAGACGACACCAGAGACACGTTAAAGAATATTTATGTCAATTTACCTCAATATAAAAGTGAGGTCAGCGTGCCCAAAAATGTTGGAGGCACTCGCTCTTGCGCTTGTACTGCACATTCATCTCTCTTTGCAAGAACCAACAGTAGTCACCCATCAGTGAATTTCCCCCGATATCAGTTTTCAATCACCTTTAGATCTTGATGAAATCTTTCCCCATGCTCATCTCTGACATCACTTAGATTTGGTGGAAAAAAAGTCGAGATGAGAATGTAAAAAATGCGTCTTCAGTGACATTCTGGCTCCCGTAAGCTAATATACTTTCAGCGTATTCTCCACAAGCTCAGTATAATTCTCTGCTCTGTGACTGTCAAGAAAATTCTGGACAACCTACATGAATGAGGGTGCTGATTCAGTTGGCTTCAGTTTCTTTTTGAACTCATCGTCAAGCATCAGTTCACGGATTTCAGGGCCAACAAAAACACCTTCCTTAATTTTGGCTTCACTTTTCTCGAGACCAAACTTATTTCTTAAATGCTGAAACGCATCGGCTTTACTATCCAGTCACCCTAGTTGTCCAAGACTTGGAACATCATAACTAAAAAATGGGACGTGCTGGACGAAAATGATTTTCAGATTTGGAGTCAGCAAGTGAAATTTGTTAAAGTACAGGTGAAGGAATCCCAGTAACAAAATGCTTGTTGACCAGTGAAATTAATATAATAATCATCTCTGGACATATTCAAGAACATGACGTAGCTAAAGTATGAATTAATTAATTTGTGTCTTTGCACGTGTTGACCACTAAATGTATGAATGAATTCATTTTCCAAGTGTGAAGATGATCAGACATATGGCACCAAGTTTTGGCACAAGTAGAGAACATCTAGTGCCAGTGTGTGTGACAGGGTACACTTGCTCATGCATGGCCAACTGCCAGTCTATCTAACCAAAGATATTAGGAGAATATTAGGAGAAAGCCCAGTGAGACACAGAATCCCACATGAATGGAAAAGCATTTGGCTGAGATCTCGACTGGTGGCTCAAAGGTTTTAAGGTAGGCCACTATCACAAAACTCAATATTCTGGATATAATATTAATATCAGTAAGTTATGTGCATTCAAACCAAACAGAAAGAGAGAAACTACATAACACTTAATTTTAAATCTTTGAGACATGGACTTGGGTCAGGTAAACTTAGCTGCTATCACCTAAATTTGGCATCTTAATCAAAATCTATGAGCAACATAACATAAACATTTGACAGATCCCAGTGCTTTACAACAGAAAATGCTGTCTGAGGTGGATTCTGCAAGCAGCCATTACACTCTGTGAAGACCCAAACCCCCCCCCACTTACTGACTGGGTGGTGCAGACCATTAACTCTTGGCTAGGTACTGAGTTATTGCTTGCACTTCTACTGACCTACAACTTTCTTTATTGCAAATGTCTGTGGTATATAATGACTGGATGTAGTTCCTGGAATTTCCTGGAGATCTATCTATCTATCTATCTATCTATCTATCTATCTATCTATCTATCTATCTATCTATCTATCTATCTATCTATCTATCTATCTATCTATGCTCAAATTACTTCATTATCTCGACAATTATGTTGTGTTGGGCACCGATGGGGTGCCAGTCCATTCCAGAAGTCATTCATGCATGCCCATATTAAAGCTCCTATTGGCTTTGTCAAAAGCCTTGTTTGGACTATGGAATAAAACCGTAACCCAAACTGAAAGCAGTGAAATGTTTTACATAAACAGAAATCTACGATGTCTGAAGATAAACACAATACCTTAATTAAGTAAATATTACCAATTTAATATATTTAAAGGCGCGCGTAATTAATAATGTGTCTAACCAATAATGCAGCTGAACTGTACCTCTTAAAGTGTAGTATCCTGATAGGGTCTGGCAAAAGACGAGATGCTGAGGGGAATGTTGATTCCCTGCTGGGCACAGTCACACTGACCCACAGATCCAAAGGACTGCTTATCAAGCTAACATTTGTACATTCATAAAGACACCGGACACATAAACATGGGGAGAGATCAGGCAGACTCTGCAAAAACAGTGGCCAGGCCAGACTTTGAATTTTCACCCCTGAAACTGTGAGCTATCAGTGCCAGTGATGCCCAGTTCTTCACAAACCCAATGTGCCTTACAAAGTAAAACTGCCTGTAGACATGAAAATGTAATTGAAGTAACTCAGCGACCGTCACAACTTCATTATCTGAAGCATGTAAGGTCTCAAAAGACGTGGTTAGATGATGGACGATGACCAAAACCTTTTATGTTTGTGTGAAGAAAACAAGTGACCACAATCTAAGGGTAAAAGAAGTCAAGCGTAATCTTTAGCTTTGACTTATTTAAGATCATAATATTAAAAAATAGACATGATATTGGTAATATCTGGCACAATATTCACACAAACATTAGGAAGTTCTTCTTTCCACAGAGAAGCATAGATATGTGGAATAAGCTACCAAGCAGTGGGGCAGACAGTAGGACTTTTTAAACTAGAGATGATATTATTCTAAGAGAATTACGTGGATAGGACTGGCGAGCTTTGTTGGGCTGAATGACCTGTTCTCATCTAGGTTGTTGTAATGTACTAAATTCAGTCAGCCAACCTGGACCTAGCAGTGGATTAGGATTAAATCTCTTATGAAGTCCTTCTTCATTCATTTGGCTTACTCCTTCATCCCAGGTGACTTACAATGCTGGAGCTACAGTTGACTACATTTCTTATTGCTTTTATCCATTTGGAGCCCAGGCAGGTTAAGTCACACACAGTAGAGGGATCTGAACCCACCATCTCAGGGTTTGAAGTTCAAAACCTTAAACACTGCACTGCACTACCTGCCCCATTTGCAATGTCATATGTGTTTTCATCAATAGACCTCCAACTAAAATAAATGAATTTCTTAAGACATTTATAAAATCTCATACATTCAAGTGCTTTACATTCCTATTGAAATTTGGGGTTCAAGAAAAAGCATTTGTACCACTTCAGAATAGGGGCTACCTGGGGGCTTCAGTGAGTCAATTACAAGACCTTAACAAACACTTTATTTGGTGCTAATAAAACCACCAATAGCAGCACATTAGAACAGGGACACCAATAGTGCATATGTTAGTCACTTGCTGCTATGTAACCAGAGCTTAACAAAGACATAATTTGTCCGAAAATGGCTTGCAAAGCACCAGCAACAACACGTTAGAATAGGGGCTAGTGGTATGTGTCTCCTAAACAGTGACCCAGACAAAACATTTGTTCTGTCATAATTAAAATACAATGTATCACAGTGGTAGTGCTGCTGCCTCACAGTAAGGAGACTAGGGTTCACGTTTCAGGTCTTCCCTGCATGGAGTTTGCATGTTCTCCCCATGTCTATGTGGGTTTCTTCCCATAGTCCAAAGACATGCAGGTTTGGTGGATTTTCATTTCCTAAAATTGTCCCATGTGTGTGTGTGTGTATGCCTAGTGATGGACTGGCACCCTGCCTGAGGTTTGTTACTGCCTTGTGCCCTATTTTCTGCTCAGATAGGCTCCAGGAAACCACCGTGACCCTGTTCAGGACTAAGCGAGTTAGAAAATGACTGACTGTATAGAATAGGGGCTACCTAGAGCAAATCTCTTAGTCACCTACAGCTTTGTAGCACATTTTGTTTGGTCCTAGTATGTTTTGCAAAGCACCAGTGACAACAGTTTTGAAGTGTGGCTACCTATAGTGCATCTGTTAGTCAGTTATTGTTATGTCTGTTTTTTTTTTTTTTTTGTTTCGTCTTATACGATTTCTCGTATTAGAAATTTATTAGTTTTCGCATACCCCTTGGGGTTAGAGCGCAAGGTCAGCCATTGTACAGCGCCCCTGGAGCAATTACAGGTTAAGGGTCTTGCTCAAGGGCCCAGCAGAGTAGGATCTCTTTTGGCAGTGACGGGGATTCGAACCGGCAACCTTCTGGATACCAGCGCAGATCCTTAGCCTCAGAGCCACCACTCCGCCCGTAAACTTTGTGTTACGCTATCCTTGTTATTATATTGCCTTCTTAATTACACCCCTGGAACTGTTTTTCTCATGCTCCATGAAGACTCCCTTTCCCATAATTCTAATTTTGATGACACACTTCATGGTCACTGAACTCATCATTTCATGAAAAAATGTCACTTGAGTGCTCTAGGTGCTGTCTCAGAAATGAAAAATAATGTGCATTTTACATCTCTGTGAAATTCACAATTATCACTTATTGTCACTTATTGTATACCTTCCATGATATTTAGTGCACAGAAGTATTTTAATGTTGATTCATTTAAGTTCACTTTCTAGTAAAAAAAGTTTTTATCACTTTTTTATTAACCTGAAGGCAATTCACTAAGAGTCACAAAGACAACTGCTCCTCAGCTATTTAAGCTATATGTGTGCTCATCACTAACTATACAATACAATACAATACAGTTTATTTTTGTATAGCCCAAAATCACACAGGAAGTGCCGCAATGGGCTTTAACAGGCCCTGCCTCTTGACAGCCTTGACTCTCTAACTAGCCATCTTTAATTAAAAAAAATCTCAAATAAAAGCAGACAGGATTCAGCTCTATCACATGGCCACCGACTCACACACAAATCTCATGTGGCACCAGTTAATCTAACTAACCAGCCTGTATCTGAGGATGTGGCCAGCATAGTGAAAATGTGCTGGTGCCACATGCAAGTGCAGATTTAGTCATGGGATCAGTGAGACAGCAGCACTAACCACTGTGTCAATGTCTTGTAGCTGAGCCAACACTGAGTTGATCCAAAACAAATATTAAAATGGGGTAATAACTCACTACAGAGTCTGCAGGCACCTGGCAATGGCTTAGCATTGACTTGAAATTAATTTTGAACCGTTAGAATAATGTCAAGAAGAACAGCCTATTAGGCCCAGCATAGCTCATGAATCTTTATTCACCTCACTTGACACACCAGCTTAGCACAGTAACATTCGGCCTATCTGCCTGACAATCCTTTTGGTTATAATTAACCATAATGAATGTCTACTTACTCACCACAGACTGATAAGGAACCTGCCTATAAGTACCTTAGCATTGTATTGTCACCATCTGGCAAGAATGCTCAGCACAGGAATTTTGCTGCAACCTGATTGCCTTCGATAAACAGACTTAAAGAATGAACACCAACTTGCCAAAAAACTGCTAGGTCATCACTGACATGGTACTAAAGGCACGGAGCCTGTCCTCCTTCACACCAACCTGCTTATGATCTGGATCTGGAGGCACTTTGACGGTTCACAACTTTTGCTTACTTGTCATACCAACTGAATGAAGCTGGCTTGTCAGTCTCTAAGTGTAGTTCACAAACACACAAAGGTTTGCTAGTATGCCATCCTATTCCTACTGGCTTAGTGCCGGTATGATCTTTCCTCTCTGAGACATTACTTACCTTTTCCAAGCAGAGAATGCAGCAGTGTTCCCAGAAAGCCAGTGGCAGCAACTCAAATTTTTGCTCTCCCAGTGACTTTAAATGTTCCTTGTGCCACGTGACAAACGTAGCTAAGCACTCATTATGGTCTATTTATAGGTAAAATGATAACCAAATCAGGGGACTTGATGAGGCCTCCAAGAAGCAGTGTTAAGTGAACGGTGCCAGTGACACATGACAGGTCATGGAGACAGCAGCAGACACCCCTTTCAGCCTTCCTCACTTGTTCTTTCTGTGCTTTGCCACCTCGCTGCCCTAAATCACTGCTGAAGGAACTTGAGACACATGAATGTCATTGTGAATAATTCCATAACAGAATGATTTATTAAAGCAATTCTTTAAGAATTCATTTCTTCACAGTTACAATCCATGCAGTTTCCCATGTGTTCAAATTTATGTCTATTGCTTTACTTCCTTCCCAATAAACATACCTTCAGGTTTGATGTCAAATGTTCATGGGCTCAGAATTTTGGAATGTGATGGATTGACATCTCATATAGATCTGGTTCTTGGTTTGCATACAGTGCTTTCTTTCTGAGTCTCCTTTTTCCGGTTTGAAGTCACATCACACTTACGTTTTTGTCATGCTGTGCTGCTGCACTATTGCCATCACACTATCTACTAGACAAGTGCATAAATCAAAGACCCCAATGAGGTGGGGTCAAGCAGTGCTTGGCAATCATGAAATCTTCCTACACCTGAGTGGAGGTCAATACTCTTCAAGCTTCTCTGCAGTGTTATTAACTCATAAGACTGCGATTGCTGACTTGTATTGAATTCCAGACTAAAATTGAGTCGTGTGGAAGGTTAATTGCAGTACCATGTCCGTCATTGGCAGTTTACAAGGACAGCATGAGTAATACTGTGGCATCCAACAGTAAATGTCCAGCATCTGCATACTGCAGCACTTGCATGGAGATGGAACCTCTGTGGTCAACTGCAAGGGTGGGTACACTCATCCACATCAGTTATTTAGCCTCCAGGCTCTGTTAACTCTAGAACTGGTACAAAGAAGAACAATTGGAATCCCTACTAGTCTACAGGCCACTTGTTATACCACTAAGATGCAAAATGGAGGTGAGCCATTCTAACAGCTTTGAAATGGAGACCTCACATAGATAGATAGATAGATAGATAGATAGATAGATAGATAGATAGATAGATAGATAGATAGATAGATAGATAGATAGATAGATAGATAGATAGATAGATAGATAGATAGATAGATACTTTATTAATCCCAAAGGGAAATTCACATGAAAGCATAAAGAGAAATAAAGGAATATGACAAGGTAAAGAAATGTAACAAACTGTGGCAAATTAAAAGGTTGGTAATTACTTGTCTTTGAATACACGAAGCCGAAGAATAGAGATGTTAGGAATTGGTGGGAATGATATAGGCAGAAAAAACATCCTGTCACTTTCTAACAAGGTAGGCCTAAAATTAATTTTTCTTCTTATTCTTCTTTCTGCGTGTCAAACACAAGACTGCCAGAAATATGTGACCAGGATGGCTTCTTGGATGTCTTCCATCATGCATGGGTGGTCTAATTTGGGACAGATAAGCAAGTCATTAGAATTCTGGGCAGCACCACACATGCTCAAAACATCTAGATCAGCTGGCAGGAGACCCCATTTCTGCAGGTTGGTCTTGCATCTTGGCACATCCACTGTAATATAATTTAGAGTTCTCCACAAAGTGCAGGGCAGATCACTTCCAGGGGCCATTTCTTCTTTAATCAGAAAATCTGGGTTGTCCAGTCAACTCTTCCACTTGGCGCCTGGATTTGCTTTCGCTTCCTGGATCTGAGCTACTGTGCTGAGAACTGGTGTCCCTACAGGGGGTGGTGAGGGCCTGTCTCATCTGTCTGTTCATTTCACTGAATCGGCATGCAACTTATATTTAACGCCAGTCTTTCTGTTGAAGCACACATTACAGTACCATCTAAAAACTGCTTTCTCAAGTTTAATAATTAAGAAAATGAAGACAGTTTCTAAATATGGATGCTGTTAAGAAGTTTATTTATTTCTAGTAGAATTGACTGCTGCATTGCAATATTCACAGGCTGTTTGAATCATTCTATTAGCAGCCATCAGTTAATTTAAAATGCTGCTAGAACTAGAAAGTACACCAACTTAACAAATTTTAACCCATTGTACTGTTTTTCATTTCCTCTGAAGGCACATTTCAAAATTTTTAGTTTTAAATACAAAGTTTTAAATGGCCTAGGCCCTAGTTATATATCTGAACTTATCAGTACATACAGTATGTACCAGAGGGCATATTACAATCTCAGGATGCGGTAAAGATTTCAAGGATTAATAAAATAACAGTAGGAGGTCGAGCTTTTAGTTACAGGATGTGACGCTGTGGAATGATCTTCCTGCAAATATAAGAAATGCCCCTTCTTTGTCAGCTTTTAAATCCTGGCTGAAGACTCACAGATTTAGTCTAGCATACCCTGACTAGAGCTGCTGACTAGCTGGTCACAATAAAGCTCTGTTTGTCAAAAAATACAAGTGTGACAATCTTTATAAACTGTCACTGATCCTCCTCTATTGTGTTTGTCTTCTTGGAATCCTGCCACCCCTACCCATATGGAAAGATACCAGAGATATTGGCAGCATTAGACTCCAAATGTTAAAGGTTTTCATTATCACATTAGACTGACCAGAATAAACACATATAATATTGCAGAATGCCAAAGGGTGGGCACCAACTTGTTCTAGGTCACTAGAAATTAGATTTTGTTTTACTGTGTCTGTTATAACTGAGCATGATGCCAAGAGGAATACTGTATTATTTTCTCTTCTCCATTGTCAGCCAGCCATATCTCTGTTACAATATTAATGAACTTGCCATGAATTTGAGATTGCTCTGTTTAGCTGTATATGTAATGAAGTGTGGTCTGTGCCAGTGTAAATTTTTAAGGGAAAAAAATGCACATTGCTATTAAGCTTGGGGGGCAGATGTGCCATAGTGTGATGGAGAAACTCCGGGATGTTGATGGGGTGGGTAGCAGATCAGTACTCTAGGTGCTTAATTGCGCACCTGCACTCACCAACAGGTAAAAATCAGAGCCCAAGCAGTACAGGGAGAGAACGATAGGCGAATGATAGGGGACCGTTGGAAGAGAAACATCAAGGTAAAATTAGGAGAGCAAGTAGACACTGTGGAGGAGAGGAGGCAGTGTGATCAGACCCTTGTGTGGGAGCGTAGTTAACTGCAAGTACTGTTCTTATTGAATGAAGGACTTGGCTGGATCCTTCCATGGATCCAGGGAGTGTGGCTATAGTGCATGGGAAGACAAAGGGCTGGCGAGGTGCGTCTCAGCCGAGGCCAGAGCGGGCAGGCAGTAGGGTAGTCAAGAACAGGAGATTACAGCTGTGAGGAGCTCAGTAGGAGTGACTCTGCCCTGTGAGTGTCATTTGTTTGCTCAACCTGTAGCCACTTCCCAACCAACCAACTTCTTCACTTCTACACCGACTCTGCCATGATCCTGCCTCTTCGTCTTTTTCTTTCTTTGCCTTTAACCTCTGGACTCTCCTTTTGTTCTTCCTTTCTCATTCTCCCTCCTTTCATCTCAGGCTCATTTGCCAACCCAGCAAAATCTTTGTTATTCAATTAACTCCTATATGTGTACGCGTGGAAACATTGTTATCACATAATGTACATGTTTTAAATGTTCATTTAGGACAGATCAAATAAAGGTGAATGATGGTCCTGCAATGACAACTTTGATGTGGTTCCAGGAACAACAGAAATCCTGCAATATCAGATTGAATATCAGGAGTAGTTGAGAAGAAACTAAATGTTGGAGAGTAGATTGGAACTTGAGTTCAGTCATTACATGTATATGGGGGAAGGAGGTGAGGTGCATTGTTGTTTTATAGTGGCTCTAACAGCAGGAAAGTTTGTTTAGGTGCACAAGGATTAAGCAGTTGACTGTGTTAAGTGCAATAATAAATAAACTCATGAATTTAAGGGTTCAACTGTTCAGTCTATGAAGAATCATGGAGTTTCTCATCTCTGGATTCAAATGATCGTAGGCAGAAGAATACTGAGCAGCTTGGTTTTACAGTCTTAGATGAATCACCACGCTGCTCCTCTTGACGATCAGATCGGAGCAATCACAAGATTTGCACTCCATTGACTCTTGAAAAGACTCTGAAGTCTTTTTCTCCTTCATCAACAACATCCTGAGCTGACTGATGTTCTTTTTGTAAAATGGTGTCCAGTCCACTCTGCAGAATTTCAAACCTGGAAAGATCGTATGCCACATCGCTATATTAAGTGACTTCATATTGGATTTTCTGTCTTCTTGACTGTAGATTTCTGTTATATAAAAGAGGCGTTCAAACCCCCAAACTAATTCTAAGCCCACAATTATGGTGAAGTTAAGAATACAGAATACAGAGTCCCCCAGCTTCTGGTTTATATTCAAGTAAGGTGCTTTTGACTAATAGTCCTAAAAAGCAAATACACTGCAAAGACAATCGTGCATTTGAATAATTTTATTCTTTAAAAAATGTCACAGTAAGCTTATACATTACAATAGCATCTCTTTTAAGGCAAGGTTTCCTTGGGGTGATTGCATAGTTCAGAACATTCAGGCACACCACAGCTTCTTAATCACAGACCTAGAAAGAGAGGAGAGCAATGCCACCTTCAAGCAGTAATGGTTCTTTGGAGGTCTCAGGTTAAGGACACAACCTCAGCTTTGCCTTATAGCCTGCAAACCACCTGGGTACACAGATGGCATCACAGAAGTGAATTTCTTTCAGGCCTTAATGGTCACCTGGTTTGGCCATATTGGGCCCCCCTAAACATACAGTTTTAGTATATCTCTAGGAGCAGCATGAGTTGAAGAACTTCTGCAGAGTGCAATGAAGTGGCCTCAAATTTGACAAACCATCTAGATTATTACCCACAACAGGAATTCCTTGAGACCTGGTCCATAGTCCAGAGATAGTCAAGACCAACAGGAGGTAACACCTGATTCTGCTGTGTATAATAACCCTTAACTCAGACCTGAGGCTATCTTGTATCAATGTATAATGGTGAACCAGTAGGTTTCTTAGGCCCAAAGATGAGATGCTTGAGGGTGCAAGGATTAGTCGACTCTTTGTACAGTTCACTGAGTGAACCATAGTCTGCTGGTGTTAGATTTACTTGGTGCTGTGCTCTCCATTTTTCTTTCTGTTCCTTTGAGTCAATGCCATTCATTTACTGTGCCCATTTGCATCTGAAGGGTTCCTGGAACTCTGAGAGGCTTTTCTTTCAGCACTCCATAAGGAAATAAGACATTGGAGGTGATGAGAATAGTTAATGATATTTTAGGGATAAGCTGGTGAGGGGCCACTTTGTGGTCAGCTGTATATAAAGCACCTTGTGCCAGACGCTCAGAAATAACTACTAAACGACTACTAATTGTGTAAGTTAAAGTGCCAAAGACATGCAAGGTGGAACAGCTGTCTGCCCTCTGGTACCACAGTGCACTTATGAGTTTGAGTCTTCTGCACACCATCTTGCGTGATCTGAAAAACAACCAAACAATAGAGTCAAGGAAGAGCTGGACCTCACCATAACACTCTCTTTTATGAAGTGTCTTTAATGGTGCTTGCTTGCCCATACTGTTGCATGTGCACTCCAGTGAGATTATGCATGTTTAGGTTTAGGTTTAGGTTTAGGTTTAGGCAGACTTTATTATCCCAGAGGGAAGCATGTTAAACCAGTAATTTTAGGCCTTGACCACTAAGCCAGTCTGCTCATATTAAAAAAATAGGAGGCACCACTGTGACCCCGAAAGTGTAACTGAGTGCACCCTGAATGATCCTCCATTAAACCACCTGACTTACTGCATTGGCCCAAAGGAGGAGAAACATGGCAGCTCTAATGGTGTTTTTCTTCCCAATCCACCCCTGTACAAATGGCTGGATTTTTCCACAAAAATGCTGAACTGATCACGGACTGCACCACTCACCAGAACAGGTGTCACTGCTTATTTTGACTCTCCCCTCTGTCCTCCCAGATGTTGCGTTTCCTAGAGACATCACCCTTTCTGTAGTCCTGCAGCAAGAAAAGATCAGTAAACCTAACTGTGCTCATCGAATTCATTAAGAGGAAGTTCATGGGAACCATCAACAAGACAAGTGCTGGAGTTATAAGGAGAGACCAACGAGAAGGAGAACACAGCCGCCATACAATACAATCTTCTGCACTGAATGAAAGCTGGCACCCCGATTTACACTTCAGCGCTTATTTAAACCAAATCAGAGCTTTTCTAGAATTTAGAATGTTCTGAATATTTTGGAATGTTTTTAACTTTCACAATTGTTTCATATCATTTGTGTCATTAAAAGCACAAAAAGCATGAAAAAATATCTTTGTCTGAGAAATAAATCTGAAATTTAAAAATTCTTGGTCTTATGTGTTATGAAAGCAGGAGGATCCATTGTCCTGGGTATCAATCCTCTTTCTGTCTGCTATTTTTGTAGAGTTGTATGTTCTGTTCATGTTCCTGGTTTTTCTCTGAATACTCTGATTTGCCTACCACATCTCAAAGATTATTTGATAGGAAACTTCAAACTGCCTCACAGTGAACGACTAGAGCTTTATTCTGGGTGGATTCCTATATTGTGCACAGTGTAGCTAAGATAGGCTGTGGCCTCCTGTGACCTGGATCAAGAAGTGGGTTTGAGATGAGAATATTGTGTTCTATGTACAGTATGTTGTGAAATAAAATATATATATAACTGTATTTGTTTCCCATTGTATCACCATTTAAGAGGGGGTTTCGGAGGAGCGACTACATCTCCTTGGGGCAGAGATGCAAAGTGGCTGGTGCACAGAGCAGGCTAGGGGGGGTTTGGGGAGCGAAGCGAGCTGGGGATGAACCCCTAGTATAGATATATTTAGAGTGACACATGTATGTTTGGAAGTCAACTACAGGGCTTCTCAACAAAAAAAAAGTGTCATTTCTCAAAAACAAAATGTTGCTGCTGGTGCACACATGTAATGTGATTGGCTAGTGACAGCTACTGAGGAAGAGTTTAAGCAATTGATACAATCAAGTGAGAAGAACTGAACAAATGTTATATTCATATGTATGTAATCCTTCATGTGCTGAGGAGTAAATTTTATCAACCCAGTTTAGGTCACAGAGAGCTGGTGATTATCACAACAGCTCTGGGAGTATGGCAAGAAGCAAACGTGGTGGATGGTAAGTCTGTCCTTTACTAAGCACAACTGTACAGCCAATCAAAAAAGGGTGTGCTACATGCAATCCAATGATAAAAGCCTATAAATAATAAGGAGTGTGAAATGTTGGTCAGTATTAGAACAAGTAGTCATCCACAGTTATGCACATTCACTAATATTGATCAGCCCAGAAATGTATAAACAGAACCTATGCTACCATTCTGCCTGTATGTTAAAACATCTCTACTAATCTTACTAAATTTCAACTTGATTTAAAACTATATGTATACCTTTTGTTCAGATCTTGTCACCTGATTGCAAGATCCATGTGTACTTGACCCCCTCCTTAATAGCCGTCACTAGGTGACCAAAGCACACGTGTACACTACAACACCATCTATCCATCCATCCATTATCCAACCCACTATATCCTAACTACAGGGTCACTACAACACCAGCTTTTTTATATTCTAGTTTCGATGAGCTGCTTCACTCATTGCTCATCCAGGAAGAGGCAGTGACTTCCTGTAAAAATGCTTCAAAAATGCTTGTTTTTTTTTTTGTTTGTTTTTCTGTTTTTCATTTTTTAACCAGCATTTTATGAGCGTTACCACTGATTTCAATTGAAAACACCTTTGGCTGAAAACACTCGAAAACTGCTGCATGTGGAGGATTTCTAAACTGCTTGCTGCAAAAATGCTTAGCGGTGAATAGTGTCATTGAAAATAATGGCAAAAAACTTTACAAGTGGTTTAGCAGCGTTCTGGTCTAGTGGTAAAAAGTCAGAAAAACACTTAGGTGTGAATGGACCCTTATAGCAACGTGCTGATGTCGTTAATCACGTTACTTCCAACACCACCTTCCTTAGTAACTGTGTCGTGACATGTTGACAACAATACAAAATGGGGGTGCCCTGGGAAAAATAACATCTAAAAACTAAAACAAATTCTGCTATAAAACTAAATGCAAAATTCAAACCCATTGCTTCCGAAACCTCATAATGGGAAATAACTATTAAGAAAAAAGCCTTAAATAAGTGTACAAAAAATTGACAACATGGATAATCATAACACATAGCACACTGACTCAAAACATGGATTTTAGTATTTTTACATTTTATTGTTTTAACACAGGTTCAGCTCCTGCCTGCTCAATGTCTGTGTGTTGATTGTACTGTACATCATATTTTACTTTTGTTCTCTTTTTGCATCGAGTCCATTTTCTAAACCCAATTTTATCAGAATCAGTGATACAAGGACCTTATGGCATAAGAGCCCTCTGAAGGGTCTCTTCAGCTTCGTACTCTTCTTTGCCTTGGTTTCCAATCAGTCTAACATCATGGCTTTGGAAAGCAGCAGTAAACCAGAACCATTTAGGAGGAAGACCATACAAACATGAGGGGAACATGCAGAATACACACGGAAGGTAATTGTGCTGGAAGCTGAACCAGTGAACAAGCACTATGGGACAACAACACTGCCTGGCATGTCATTGGGCTGCTTTGACATCTCTCTGTTTATAAAGAGAAACGTGGATTAAATCCATCAATATGAAATGTGTACGTGTGTAAGAGGATGTAATAATAGCAGGATTTGTTAGCTTCTCTTTTCTACTGTTTACCTTATAATGTGGCAATATTATTTATTTTTCTATGGCTCAGATGTCAACAGTTAAACAGGGAAGGAAGCCTAGCTGGTGCCACAACTATTTTTACAGTCGGTGCACCTGTCACCACTGCTTTGTGCTCATGTTTGCTATGAAATACGAAGTAGTTAGATGAAGCTTACATCAGATGTGCTGCTGGATCTGTGTTTCAGGTCCAAATTTACTTCAAGTAAACAGATCACTCTTTGATGTTTACCTTGGAGCCAACTGTTGTCTGGGAACTCTGTGTTTTAGCTACCCACTGGCTGATCCTCTCTGAGATTCCTTTAGCAAATCCCAATTTTTCCTGCGAAAACACAGAAACAGAACAAGGCACTTGACAAGTTATGCAGTCAGCATCTCACAATGTGAATGAAAGTAGGGAAGCAAATACTAAAGTTTTGTTAAATTTTAATAATTCTTCTGGGAAGCTGGAAGAATTAGCAACTCCATCCAAGGGATAATGAGTGTCATGCCCATTAGATAGATAGATAGATAGATAGATAGATAGATAGATAGATAGATAGATAGATAGATAGATAGATAGATAGATAGATAGATAGATAGATAGATAGATAGATAGATAGATAGATAGATAGATAGATAGATACTTTATGGTACATTATGGTAACATTAATGCTGCAGCCCCTTTCATTCTATATCTATACTTCCATAAGACTTTCATTCTAACTGAGACCCTCTGCACATCCGAGCCCAAACACATTATTGTCTCTTCCTATGATATTTTTTCACCTAATTATTAAAAAGGTAAAAAGAAGAATCTTAATAAGGCTAATCTACTGCAGAGTTCAAGAGACACAGAAATAACCATGTGTGCCTCACGCCAAAACAATTAGTAAAGGAGAACTCTAAAGATTCCATCAATATATTAGGAATTGGAAGGATCATCACAGCATGAATTGTTAAAGTGGCTACTGATTCCGAAACAAGTTGGAATGAAAGCAGCAGGGCCATCATAACAGGAGCTATGGGACTGGTAGTCATGATAAAAGATCATGAAAGCCCTGCTAAAAGCAAGATACGCTTACCTTCCTGCTACTGCTGCCACTGCTACTCTCTGTGCTTGTGGCTTCTCTCTCAAAGATGTCACGTTTTCTTGCAATGTCATCAGCAGGGAGGTAAAACTCTTTGTGGGCTATGGTTGGGGATTTCACAAGTTCTGATTTCTGCACAAAAAAAAAAAACACAGATTCTGTCACCACCTTGCTATCCCCTCAAAGGCACAACACCACTAAAAAAGCATAGAATGGAAAGAAAGCAAGTCACTGGACCACACATCCGAGGAAATGGACTGTTTGGTGTCCCACTATGGTGGAACAAAAGCAACTGTGGACTCAAGAAGCAAATGAATGCTGCTAGTCTACCATAGCCATAACTCACACCCTTGAATTCTCACAAACTGTTAGATGCAATAAAGGTGGTTTCTGGGAGATATACACAGAGGTGGGTAGAGTAGCCAAAAATTCTACTCAAGTAAGAGTAGCGTTACTTCAAAATAATATTACTCAAGTAGAAGTAAAAAGTAGTCCATCCAAAAAATTACTCAAGTAAGAGGAAAAATGTATTTGGTGAAAAGACTACTCAAGTACTGAGTACCTGTTTGATCATAATAAATGATTTATTTTTTAGAAATATTGTAATAAGACAGACAAAAATATAAAATAATGTGCAAATTCTGCTATTTCCAAATAATAAAATAAAAAATGAGTAAAAATAAATAACATCTTTACAAAATAAAGATGCACAAATAACAAAAAGTTCCAAATCTCAGTTTTTCATAACAAAGCTTTTGAAGCCATTACTTACAGTAGGTAACATGTATGTTTGAAAAGTGCAAACTACTTACAGTGACAAGATATTCTGTACACTGACAGTATAATACCGCATATTCACTTGCCCTCCAAATAGCACAGCTGATAGAAAATAACATTAGAACAAGGCAGCTTGTGCACATACAACAAGTCTCACTTTACCTTGACTGTCTGTGTCTGTGCATGTTTGGTTAAAACGTGCTTGATTTTCACTCAGTGAAGTGATGTTTAAGCTTCAGCAGGATGTGGTTCTCAAGATTCCTGCAGTGAATCTGTGACCGTTTAGCAGTGATCAGGAGCCCTGTATGACTAAAAAGTCTCTCACAGGCTGCAGATGATGGAAGTTTGTGTGTGGTCATGTGACTGCATGGCTATGTCTGTTTGGTGAAACGGAGTCATGTGATTATTGTTGCTACGTCTGATTGGTGAAACGGAGTCGTGATTATTGTTGCTAGGTCTGATTGGTTACACAGTCATTCAGTAGATCCACTGGCGACGTCTCTCCAACTAAAATATAGCGTATATAAATGTGTAAATGAAAAAAAGTAACGAGTCGAGTGTTGCCCAATGTAGCGGAGTAAGAGTAGCGTTTTTTCATCACAAATGTACTCAAGTAAAAGTAAAAAGTACGGTGCAGTAAAACTACTCATAGAAGTACAATTTTTTAAAAAAGTTACTCAAGTAAATGTAACGGAGTAAATGTAACTCGTTACTACCAACTTCTGGATATACAACACCTCCTTTGAAGTGAGGATCAGGATATGGAGTTGCTTGTAACAAACTTAAGAAGCCAAGATAGTCATCCTGTACTCTACAGACCCTTACTCAATGCCACTAATGCAATTTGAGTAGAAACAACTACCAGTGTACATCAATGTATCTCATTGTCTCCAGTAAACCACTGTGACACACTCAAAAAGTCTCCTTAACAACACCAGGCCACACTCAGATGTCACTGTTCTCCTGTGAAGAACATTAGGAACATTTGAATATTTCAGACTCTTATGAGGCAAACTAGTAGGTAAGAAATCTGTTCTGGGTCATAGATTGACCATGATAAAGATGACCTGTTCCATGTCCTTAGGGTTCTGTTCAGTGTGATGGGTGATTCATGAACAAATCATTCTTTTTAAACAACATGTGCCCACAAATCAATTCAGCTGAGTGTGACACTAGGACTAAGGCAAATGTGTGATTTTTTTTATTTTTCAGATACATGTCTAAAAGTAAAGTAAAGCCCATTTGGTTTTCGATTCTCATGATTCTTTGAGCATGTTTATATTAACATGTACTAAAGTAACTCCTGTTAGGAAGACTTCCATATATAAAAAGAGCAAAATAAATGCAATAATTTAAATTACAGTCACACAAAACTTTGTTTTATAAAAAATATATTATTTGTTGTTGTCCTGTACCCTAACCCAGACTTTTTACGACTCACTATCTGCACCCAGCTGACACCATTTACTGATTCTTGAAAGTTTAGACTGAATATTTACCCACAAATGAGTTACACAATTTCCGTTGAAGTGATTCTGGAACTGACTGATTATTCACAAACGATGTTCTCGTTCACCAATTCTTTTCAGTTCAAGCTGAATCATTACCAGTTCATTTTAATGCAGAAGCTATGGAAAGATTGAATCTCACAGTTCCAGTGAAGTGCATCACCCCCTCATATGAGTTATGTATTAGTAATGATTGACTATGGCTGCTGCACACCCAGTCCTGTCTAGTGAAACCTAGTGGTGAATCTAATTAATTAAATTAATAAAATGAATCAATTGACTTAACTGGGTAGTTTAAAGTAATTGAATCAGTGAAGGGAACCATAATGCAATTCACTACTCAGGAATAGACAGAAAACACCTCAGATCTCATGGTCTTCTTCAAATAGCATGAGAAAAATGAATAGAATTGCTTAAGAGTCATCTGGTACTCCAGCATGTTTGCTGAAGTGCACTTGAGGGAGATTAAACCTGTTTAGAAAAACTCAAAAAGGGAAAATAATGGCTGCTAAATAACCTGCTTCTTTGGTATGGTCTCTTCTAAAAGAAAAAAAAGATGAGGAGTCCACCTCAGGAGCTCATGGTCTCCTCCAAACAACACAAGGTAACAGAAGAGGCTCCGGGTCATAAAGAGACCCCTGGTGTCTTACTGTTTCATCGCTGCTGAAATGACCTGCCAAGAGTGATAGATTTCCCTAGTGATGTTTGATAGTCTCTGGAAAATAGGAAGACAATTAGATCCCTCATAATGCCATGGAAAGTCAAAGGGTGCAGCACACTTCCTTCACAAACTCATCTTCCTTCCTATTTAGATTCCAGGCTCATACCTGTGCAGCCATAGCTAGTCTTTCCAGCTTTTCTTCAATGGTTCTTGAGGAGTTCCGGAGCTTGGTGCTGCCAAAAGAGACAACAATAAATAGATGAGTTCAAACTAATTTTCTCTATGGATTACGTTCAGTATGCTTCGAGAACATCTTTTTTTCATTTTGTTAGAAAATGAAGTTCTAATAAACACTCCACTGTACTTACTTCCTCTGGAAAGGTGCTGTCGATTCTTCCTTGCCATTTGAATCCTGCAAGAGATCACAACACCATTTAAATAGTCTGCTTGTCTTATTGTGCTGCTGTTGCTGTGTGGCACACTGATATTTATGGTGGCTGTGCTGCCCTGTATTCATGGACATATGGTTGTGTAGTCACAGCTTCACATCTCACAGCTGAGGTACAGGATGGGAGAAACTCCATCACTTTAGTTTAGGTTAATTGGGGAACATCACCTCTTGGTTACACCCAGTGGTCCAACTAAGCCAGATATGTAATGGCTTCCACCACAATATGATATTTCCATCCTCTTAGCCTCTTAGTAACTTAGTAATCCATTTACTCCTGTAAGTTTAATTTTACTAAGAAGCAAGGGGAAACAACTACCAGGGACTTTCTGTGGAGAAATAGAAGAGGAAACATCAACTAATTTCTGTCTGTTTGGGTCTGTCAGCTACCTGCAGAAAGAACCACGTAACATATGCCGAACACTAAACCAAAAAGGGCTTTATGGGCAAAGGCCAAGGAGGACCCCACTGCTGAAGAAAATACATCAAAAGAAATGACTGATCTTTGCCAGAGAGTACCAGGACAAACCACAATCCTTCATGTTAACAGATGAAACCAAAGTACAGCTTTTTTGGCAATGTACACCAGCAATTTGTTTATAAATTAAGCTTATAAGGACAAAAACACCATACCTAAAGTTAAGTTGGTGGAGAACTGATAATGTTGTGGGGCTGCTTCGCTACCTCTGGTACTGGAGGCCTTGACCATATGACAGAAATCATGAAACCAGGGATTTCCACATTATTTTTAGGGAATTGTGCTACCCAGTGTAAGGAAACTAGGTTTGAGTTGAAGATTGTGGGTCTCCTGCAAGTTAAAGATCCAAAGTACATATCCAAAAGCACACAAGAATGGATGAAAAGGAAAAAATGGACCATTTTAAACTGGCCAGTAATGAATCTTGATCTCAATCCAATTGAAAATCTATGGAAAGAGCTGAATTCTACCACTGGGGAAAGGAATCCTGCAAACATTCAAGAGCTTGAACAAACTGCAAAGGAAGAGTGGGAGAAAATTCCAACTGACAGGTGCAAGCAGCTTACAGATGGCTACAAAAACATTTGGAGGCAGTAATCACGGCCAAAGGCTGTGTAACCAAATATTAAGGAGGGGCACCTTTATTACTGTCCATGTCCTATTTCTTGTTTCTTCTTCGAAATTACTACATGTACAGGAGTAGCCAAAGATTTAGCAGTGACACAAATGTTGTGTTTTGCAAAATTTGTGGCTTCAGTTTTTGTGGTGGCAGTTCACATTGTTTTAATATTATTATGCAGAGTGATCAGCTTTATTCACATAAAAAGTTAACCCATTTTTTTTTTAACCCACTGAACCCATTGGCACAAAGTGATCAGCTGAAAGTGTCCAGCAAGAGCCAGGACCATCTTCTCCTGAGGAGTCAGCTACAGAATTGTGTTGCCCCCAGTGCAGAGCTTGCTCAGTACTGGCAGCAGGTGGATGTGAGAGCATCTGCATGCACAGTGAGGTGAAAACATTTGGACGACAGCCTTGAGTCAAGAAGGGCAGCAAAAAAGCCACTTCTTTCCAAGAAAAACATCAAGGACAGACTGAAATTCTGCAAGAAGTACAAGGATTGGACAGCAGAAGACTGGTGCAAAGTTATTTTTTTCAGATGAATCCTCCTTCTAACTGTTTGGGACATCTGGAAAATCGATTGTCCAGAAAAGGAAAAGGTGAACGCTATCATGAGTCCTGTGTTGTGCCAACAATGAAGCACCCTGAGACAATTATGATCCCACTCACAATTCTGCCCAAGGACACTTCCATAAATAAAGAATGGTATCAAAACATCCTCCAAGAGCAACTTCTCCAAACAATCCAGGCACAATTTGGTGATTATCTGTGTGTTTTCCAGCATGATGGAGCACCATGTGACAAGGCAAAAGTGATAACAAAGTGGCTCAGAGATCATAACATTCATTTGGACCCGTGGCCTGGAACATCCCCAGATCTTAATCCCATTGAGAACCTATGGTCAGTTATCAAAAAGCGGGAGGACAAGCAGAAGCCTGCGAATTGTCATCCACTCTAAAAAGGCAAGAATGGATCACCATCAGTCAGGATTTGGGCCAGAAGTTGATATCCAGCATGCCAGAGCGAATTGCAGAAGTTATAAAGAAGTAGGATCAACACTGTAAATATTGTTTCTTCACATAAATTTGATGTTTTTTCCAATAAAAGCCTTTGAAACTTATGAAATGTTTATAATTGCTCTTCATTATTCCATAGAAACGTTAAAAATAATCTGAAAATGCTGAAGCAGCAAAGTTTGCAAAACACAACATCTGTGTCACTACCAAAACTTTTGCCCACTACTGTATGTTGTAAAATAATGTTTTTTGGTTAAAGTACCCTGGACATCCAGTTAAAATATTCTGATGATACAAATTTTGTATGTTCCGTTTATTTCTGAAGATATTCTACAGGTTATGCAAAAAATAAAAGGGTGCCAGTAGTGGTGTCGAGGACTGTGGGTAATAAGAACTTAACAAGGACTGTATTGGTGTCATATAGCAATAGATGACTTGATGAATGATAGCAGGACCTTGAAGTCCTTTGTCTAAAGTGTTAATCAGAAGATGATCTGGTTATACTTTGGTTAGACCCACCATTACATTATACTCGGGAAGAGAAGAGTTAGTATCCCATCGGGCCCATCAACTCAGCAAGTCTGATAAATTTGAGCATGAACCTATATAGGTCCTGAGCTCTGCCATTGAGGCATGGGGCACAGTGTAAATACTGGTATTATTATTATTAGTAGTAGTAGTAGTATTGGCACATGTACAGAGTACAGTGAAGCTCTTATTTGCATGTCTAACCAACACGCTATTACTAGAATAGGCACAACTTTCTACAAAATGGAAAATTACACGCTGAAGAGGAGTGAAGATATTTGGTGGTGAGTCAATGACATGTATGATATGATCACTTGGCTATGTTCTAGAAATGTAACAATCCCTATTCACTGTTACCACCCCATCCAACTACAGCCCCCGACCCCCCCCCCCCCCCCCCCCCTTAATGGGCTCCTCTTTATCTGGCACACAAGAAGGGTCTGTTTTAACCTGCTGCAGTCTTCCCATCTTATCTTCTTTCCTTGAAGGATATCTGAGACTGGAGCTGTGAGAGAAAACAGAAACAGGAATTTAATTCCCAAACAAGAAACTAAGCTTTGCAGCATTTAAAAATTAAAAAAAAAATCCAAAATGTAATAAAGACTTTGAATGCTTGAGCCACACAATTGTACAGATGATCTTCATAAGTGAATGCTGCTTTATATAGCACCCTTCCAGAATGAACAACATTCCAAGGCGCTCTAGAAGTACAAAGCTACAGTGCAGTTCTTCATTTTTGTTTTGCAGGTGGCACACAGGAGGGTGATGTGATCTGACCAGGACATCAGAGGCAGGTGCATCACTAGACAGTAGATAACATCAAGTGTGCAGCGTGGATTGTGCTTTAACATCCACATTACTAAATGTGATTTCTAAGATGCACTATAAATTAAATCTATTCTATCTATCTATCTATCTATCTATCTATCTATCTATCTATCTATCTATCTATTCAAATGTGTCAATCAAGCCTTATTTAATTTTTATCTCATTAATTATTCATTTCTAAGAGCTGAGTGCAGGTAAAATTGAATGCGAAGAATAGGATGGGGAAAAGAAAGTGGAAGGCTGAAGGCACAGTATTACAGTATTTCTATACATTGAAAAGAAATGCCAGTGCAGAAATATGTTTTTTCTGTCAGTTTTTATCTTTGAGTGCTTTTGTGAGACAGCAGAATCCTCTAGAAACCCACCTCAAAGACAACAGCTCAGACAAAATTGCTCACCTTCTTTTGATCCGTGAAATGGACATCGCTGGTTCTGTGGTCTGCTGCGAAGGGGACAGAAATGGATTGAATCACTGAATCAATCAAGCTTTACGTGAAATAGTGCTCTTCATTTCAGACACTGTCTACAAAGTGATTTAATATTAAGTATTTCAGCTTTCACATCAATTACCATCACAAAGCATATTATAAATCCAGGTGATCAAGCAAATGTTCTTTTCTATAGCATCTTTAAAAGGAAATTGTTATTGTTAATAACATTACAGACCCAACAGCTATTTCTGATGAGCAGGAAAGGGCAGACTTAATCTGGACTCACATCCTGAACAGTGATAAAAAAAGGGAAAGCTAAGAATGGTAATAAAAAGGAATTGCCACTAGAGGGCAGCAGCATGCTACTGTGTGATACCGAGGTGGAGTCTAAAGTACTGGGGCGGGAGAGCAGTATGGTGGGCACACGCTGTAACTCAGCCCAGGCTTGCTCGGATTATTCAGCCATTCAGTCTATAACACCTACACATGGGTTTAAGTCTCACTTGGTCTTTAAAAGTCTTAACAGCAAAAATTACTTCTTTCAAATGTAAAAATCCATTATGTCCTTCGAGGCATAATTTCAGGCCACGTGAGAGGATGGAGGATTTATTTTCATTCTGTTCCACTATCATGTGTTGCTTTTCAGTATGATCCTCTTTGCTTCATAAAGCTCTGTAGAGCACCCTTCAAAATATCAATACCTTTCTAAGTATCAATAATTTCTGACTTCATTCAATACATATTTTCTCCTGTTTACATACATCTATTCTGTACAAAAATATTTTATACTAGTAACAGCTCACAAATACACTTGACTTGAGCATTCCTAATTTTCATACACTTTCTCTGTACGTTTAGCATTCGTTTGCTCAGAGGTTGATGCGCTTGCTGCTTCCTGAGCAGCTCTTCTTTTCTCCACCCTAGCAGCCCACTTCATCTCTACTTTCGTCTGAATCTTTTCACATTAAAAATGACTGTCAGTGTTTGTGTTGCAATTACTTAGTACATTTTCTTTAATTTGTCACTTAAGCTGGCACTTAAGTCTTCAATCTGCCTCAAGAATGATTTAAGATATGAAGAGGTAGGGGAAGTGACGGCGAAGGTGGTAGGGATGAAAACGGTCAAGAGTTGATTCTACAATAAAATAAAATAAAAATAAAAAAAAGGAATAACGTTGGAGGTCCAATCATCACCCCGAAAGCAGATAGTAGACGTCACGTGGTATATGTGGACCAAATTTCAGATCAATAGGTCAAACAGTTTGAGAGCTACAGGTGATGTAAAATTCTGGACAGACAAACGAACAGCCACGGTAAGCGTATTATATATAAATTTCTCTGTATTTAGACATACCATATATCTGTACAAACTGTTCAATATTCATATCTACAGTGGTGTGAAAAACTATTTGCCCCCTTCCTGATTTCTTATTCTTTTGCTTGTTTGTCACACAAAATGTTTCTGATCATCAAACACATTTAACCATTAGTCAAATATAACACAAGTAAACACAAAATGCAGTTTGTAAATGGTGGTTTTTATTATTTAGGGAGAAAAAAAAATCCAAACCTACATGGCCCTGTGTGAAAAAGTAATTGCCCCCTGAACCTAATAACTGGTTGGGCCACCCTTAGCAGCAATAACTGCAATCAAGCGTTTGCGATAACTTGCAATGAGTCTTTTACAGCGCTCTGGAGGAATTTTGGCCCACTCATCTTTGCAAAATTGTTGTAATTCAGCTTTATTTGAGGGTTTTCTAGCATGAACCGCCTTTTTAAGGTCATGCCATAGCATCTCAATTGGATTCAGGTCAGGACTTTGACTAGGCCACTCCAAAGTCTTCATTTTGTTTTTCTTCAGCCATTCAGAGGTGGATTTGCTGGTGTGTTTTGGGTCATTGTCCTGTTGCAGCACCCAAGATCGCTTCAGCTTGAGTTGACGAACAGATGGCCGGACATTCTCCTTCAGGATTTTTTGGTAGACAGTAGAATTCATGGTTCCATCTATCACAGCAAGCCTTCCAGGTCCTGAAGCAGCAAAACAACCCCAGACCATCACACTACCACCACCATATTTTACTGTTGGTATGATGTTCTTTTTCTGAAATGCTGTGTTCCTTTTACACCAGATGTAACGGGACATTTGCCTTCCAAAAAGTTCAACTTTTGTCTCATCAGTCCACAAGGTATTTTCCCAAAAGTCTTGGCAATCATTGAGATGTTTCTTAGCAAAATTGAGACGAGCCCTAATGTTCTTTTTGCTTAACAGTGGTTTGCGTCTTGGAAATCTGCCATGCAGGCCGTTTTTGCCCAGTCTCTTTCTTATGGTGGAGTCGTGAACACTGACCTTAACTGAGGCAAGTGAGGCCTGAAGTTCTTTAGACGTTGTCCTGGGGTCTTTTGTGACCTCTCGGATGAGTCGTCTCTGCGCTCTTGGGGTAATTTTGTTCGGCCGGCCACTCCTGGGAAGGTTCACCACTGTTCCATGTTTTTGCCATTTGTGGATAATGGCTCTCACTGTGGTTCGCTGGAGTCCCAAAGCTTTAGAAATGGCTTTATAACCTTTACCAGACTGATAGATCTCAGTTACTTCTGTTCTCATTTGTTCCTGAATTTCTTTGGATCTTGGCATGATGTCTAGCTTTTGAGGTGCTTTTGGTCTACTTCTCTGTGTCAGGCAGCTCCTATTTAAGTGATTTCTTGATTGAAACAGGTGTGGCAGTAATAAGGCCTGGGGGTGGCTACGGAAATTGAACTCAGGTGTGATACACCACAGTTAGGTTATTTTTTAACAAGGGGGCAATTACTTTTTCACACAGGGCCATGTAGGTTTGGATTTTTTTTCTCCCTAAATAATAAAAACCATCATTTAAAAACTGCATTTTGTGTTTACTTGTGTTATATTTGACTAATGGTTAAATGTGTTTGATGATCAGAAACATTTTGTGTGACAAACATGCAAAAGAATAAGAAATCAGGAAGGGGGCAAATAGTTTTTCACACCACTGTATATACCAGGGGTGGCCACTTACAAATATGGAGAGCCACAGTGGATGCAGGTTTTCATCCTGACTGCTTTCTTAATTTGTGACTAGTTTTTGCAACTAATTAACTTCATTTAATTTATTTGCTATTTAAGACTCAGACCCTTTAAATCAGGGCTGATCAACGTCAGCCCCGGAGGGCCGCAGTGGCTTCAACTTTTTGTTCCAACCCAATTGCTTTATGAGAAATCATTCATTATGAAACACTTATTGCTCAAGTGACATTTTTCTGCTTCATTTTAGTTGTCTCACTTGTTAAGATTTTTAATCCTTAATTGCTTATTTTAGTCTTAAACAACTGAATTCATTGTTTTAACTGCTTTTTCTTATCAATAAGATGCCAACAACAAAGAAACCAGCTGATCTACATCCAGCTTGTGTCCATTTCCACCCGAGTGTATCATCATTCACTGTTTGGTTTAATTTAGTACTCAGAAGGACAATTAAAATTACTCATCCGTTTTAGCATCAAATCATTTGGATGATACATGTATCATTAGAAAGGAAAAATAATCTATGAATTAAGAATGAATTGACATGGCAGAGTTAAAACACTAACACACATTTAAATTAAATAAGACCTGTTATTGGTGAGGATTGGCTTCTAATTAAGCAACTGGGTTGGAATTAAAAACCTGCAGCCACTGCAGATCTCAAGTGTCGGAGTTGGCCACCCCTGAATACTCTTCCTTGTATTTACTACTACCTGTATGTGAAGTATATTCTCATTTGTATGCTGCATTACTGCACCTTACTCTCTATTGCACATTACTCTACTTTTTGCACTTTCTGTTTAGATGCTAAACTGCACTTCATTATATGTGTACAATGACAATAAAATTGAATCTAATCTAAATGTAATCAAATATGAATGTTGTGGGAGGCACTACATAAAATGGAGTGTTTTACAAGTGGAGAAGATATTTGTGAGAGGTTGTAAAGAGAATGCTTTAAGATGAAAACGGATACTTCTGAGAGAGCAGCTAATGAGACTGAAGGGCAGTCTTCTGAACTATTTGGTAATCACAATTTCAAAGTGGTTTCCATGAACAATATAATCTAGTCACGCAGCATGGCAGTGGCCAGCAAAAGTAATTTGGGGTTGCAGTGCCAAATGTGCGCCGGTTTGACCCACATGTCAAACTGTACATGACTGGAAAAAAGTTATCATGATTGAAACAGTGGTAGTAGTAATGGTTGTCTATTCAATCCATTCATTTTCAAACCCACTTATCCAGAGCTGGGTGGAAGGTGGAACCAAGACTAAGAAAAATTTGGACAGGGTGCCAGTGCAGTGTAAAGTGGACCCAAACACATGTACAGTCCACCTAACTTCCATGTCTTTGGACAGTGGGAGGACACACTTGTGGACTGTTGGAGAACATGCAAACGTCATGCAGGTAGAAACCCAGTCTCCTTGTTGAGAGGGAGCAGCACTACCACTTTGCCACCATGCTACCCAGTAAAAATTTCATTGAGTGAAATTCTTGTCTGGGATATGTAGTATTGAAAAAGTGAGACACCCTATTGAGTCAAGTATTTGGCACATCCAGTGGGACAAGAGGGCTTTGCTTCAGCACTTTGTGAGATTTCCAGTGCTCCCTCTTCTGTATGTGCAGCAGGTCCCCCCAAAGCCCTTCAGATTCATATTTTGTGTGATAGTAGGCAATGAGAGGAGGACTCATTGTGTAACCTTATGTTCTAACAGAGCAAAATGAATATGTTTGATAAAGTTGTGCATTTAGGAACTTCTGTTCACCAGATATGCCAGCACTTATGTCCCTTTCTTTTTGTGTGTCTTGTTGATTTTTGTTCACCTGACATCCATCTTTCTTTGTGTTTCTTGTGCCTAGTGGAATGCTGCATTAATCTTGAAGCCAATCACTGTCTTTGATGAGTTCTCCCCCATCTCCATGATTTTTTTCCCAGGTACTCTGCATTTCCTCCCACATGTCTAAGATTAATTTGTACTTCCAAATCAGTACCAATACAAGGGACAGTAGGTGTATGCTTACATCACTACCAGGACTTGTTCCTTCTTTGTGTCTAATGCTGCTGGGATACGCTTTGGCACAAGCATCCTTGATTTGGTCTAACTAGGAAGTGGATGGATGGATGGATGAACTTATGTTTAAAAAGATCAAGGCTGCTGGTGTGTGTGGCACATCTGTTCTATTCTTTATAGATAGATAGATAGATAGATAGATAGATAGATAGATAGATAGATAGATAGATAGATAGATAGATAGATAGATAGATAGATACTTTATTAATCCCAAGGGTACATTCACTAATTCAATAATAATTCAATAATTCAATAATCTACGACTATCAAACTTTTCATTCGCCATTCTGGATGTCCATGCACCCTATCGTGAAAAACCAGTTAACTAGATAAGCTGTGCTGTGCCAAGTGTCTTGTGGTTGATCTAGTAAGGAATTGTTTAATTAGAGAGGGCCAATGTGGAATTAGCAGCACTGGGCTGAATAATCTGTGCTGAAAATTAATTCTGATAAAAGCCCCTGTTCAGAATTAATCAATTAACCAATCAATTAAAAAAGCAATCACAAAATACTTCTAAAGTATTGTCCAATATTCCAATTAACAATTAACTAATCGATCAGCCAAGCAAGCAAGTAATCTTTTTACAGCACCTTTCCCATCACAACCCAAGCTGCTTATCATTGCAGCTTTTGCTCTTCCTGTTATTTTAAGCAAAGGCTATGGACTACAAGTCCTCCTCTACTGGTATGTTCGTGGTGGGGTGGAGGGGCAAGGAGATCCCGACCCAAACACAAGAGGCCAGAGTGAACATAGCATATTCTCATTCTCTCTAGGAAATTTCCATAATGTTCTTTGACAGATTTCAATCAAAGCACTCTGTGAGGTCAGTTTTTGTTTTTTTTTTTTTTTTTTTTATTAAGTTGGCGCCAAGGGAAGATAAGGAGCTCTCTTGAAATCACTTCCTCCTCGTGTTATCTGTATAACTGTTCTGCTCCCCCGCTTCTGTGAGAAGGACATGTGGGAAGAAGCAGCTATGCAACATCAAAAGATAAAAATGAAGCATTCCTGAGCCTTGAAGCCTCCCCTCACTGATGGTTTCCCGGCAAGTGGCTTCCTTGGCATTGATTAGACTGCCAGATGCTGGTTAAAAATGGCAAATAGAAGCAAAGAAAATCAAAGGCTCTCTGACTTGTGCTTATCTGGGCACAGCATTTGGTGGCTTAGGGCCGGTTTATACCTCACACTCAGAACGTGTATACGCACACATCATGGCAGCCACGTGTTCCCAGTGTTCAATTGACGCTTCCTCTGCACACATCCTCAGAAATGTATGCGACACATGCGCGAGTTGCAGTCCCAGCTAAAAGTCAGGGGGTGCAGTGTGATCAAGTCGGAATGTGACGTCAGAGTCTCTGTTTACTATCTACATGTGACAGAAAGCCGTTATGTGGATCCTACAGGAATGATGTGTGTGTTTCGACCTTTGATGAATGGTTCGATGTGGTGAAGCAAAATGCCGAGTTACAAATGCATTTGTGGTGCTTTTATATTCAAGCATCTCATAATGGCACAATACATTTTAAAGGTCTCACATACCATCTTCTGTGCCGTCTTTTTTCTTTTTTTTTTTGCACCTTCACAACAGTATCAGAATGTACGCCAGCGTATTTGAGCCACTAAGAAAAAACTTAAAGGCACAGTGATAAGGTCTATTTTGTGATTAAAGTGGAAATTTCAGCTTTAATCTCGAAATGTCCACTTTAACCTCGTAGTTTATTTCATCATTAAAATTTAACATCATCTTGAAAACGACCCAGTTGTTAATCGTTATGTGCTTCTGTGGCTTCCTCCTGAACTGACAGCAGTGGCAAGCAGCATCCCCACACAGAATACATTACATTTATGATATTCCAGCTCTCTGCACATTTGGAATCCTTAAATTTATACTTGATATCACTTTCATGATGAAATGCATTAAAGTATGTATGTTACATTACAGATAAATCATTAACTTCATTTAAATAATGAATACTGTTAATAATTACACATGTGGGGGCAGCACGGTGGTGGAGCAGTAGCACTGCTGCCTCACAGGGAGTCACGTCCCTTGTGTTCCCTGCCTGGAATTTGCATGTTTTCCTGGTGGGTTTCCACTTTGTTGCTTATTAAGACATTAAGGTTTGGGGATTTGGTGACGCTAAAATGACGCTATTTTGTGTGTATGCTTGTGTTCACCTTGCCCCGTCCAAGAATTGTTCCTGTTTCACGCCCGATGCTTGCTGGAATGGCCGCATCCCTGGATTGATGGATGTAATCATTAAACATCATTTTCAGAGATATTGTGGGAAGGTGTCCTCAGAATTTAATGGATGTTTCATGCCAAACGTTTTCTCACCATGATGATATCTCGCACTGCCACCTGGTGGAATCTTCCAGGTTTACATAAAATACGCACGCAAGTATAAACAGTACAATGCTTGCGTAGCCGTAGTGTCCACTGGAGCACAAGTCGCATCGCGTGAAGTATAAACCTGGCCATAGGCTCAGCCTAAGCACTTTATGTGAATATCATCCTTCTTATTAGACTTCAGCCACTGATAGGATGAGCCCCTGTACCAGTCTGGCTACCCAAACTCTGAACCACTTTCTGGAGTGTACATGAGTGACTTAAGGCTTATATGGACATTCCAGCATTGGATAACACATGTAAATTTGGAAGCTGAACAGCAGTGAAGTTCCTCAGAGTTTCAGTGAATTTTACATTTCCTATGGATTTAGAAAAAAAGGCCATGGGACAGATGTGATACCAGTAGGAGCTTTACATTATGACACCCAGTGAAGTAACCTCATATACAGTAACACGATATTCTCAGACCTGCTTAATACATTTCAAGGGCTGGAGCCTAACCTGGATAAACCAGGTGCACAACAGGAAACAGCCCTGGAAAGAACGTCAGTGGATTCTAAGGCTGACTCACAAGAAAACACACCCATATTCACACAAGAGCAATCTGGAGTTGCTATTCAACCTAACCAGCATGACTATGGGAGTGCTTGTAGAAAATCAGAGAATCCAGAAAAAAATCCACTCAGATATGTGACGAACATGCAGACTAACATAAAACAATGAGCAGGTGTGGGGATCAGAGTGTTGGATGTGTAAAACAGCAGTACTACCCATTGCTCTCCCATGCTGCCCCACCCAGTCAAATGCCCAGCTATGCTGTTTCTACATCTACAGTACTTATGTGTGGCACTATTTGGCACAGGTGGAGATCTCAGATCCCACAGTTTGCCCGAACAGGCTAGAAAAAGCTGTTTTGAGCTTCAGTGTGCACAGTTGGAGCTGCAGTTCCTCGAATTTGCATAATCTGCAAGAAAGACTCACTCGGAAGGAAGTGGATCTGGAGCTCAGGCGTTTGAAGGAATCTTCTTGCACATGCTCAGACCTCTCAGGATTACCTTCTTGCTGTCTGCTTACTTCTGCCCTCTCATTAACATTCTTAAAAGAAAAATGAAAAGCAAACACTGAAGGCCAAAAATTATATTACTCAGATGTTCACTTGGTTGGCCATCTATTAAGCTACCTTGTTTTTTCTCTGGTCTATATATAATGGTTGGTAGGTCTTGAATTATAAGGATTGAATGATGACATTTGACTGACTTTTAATGAGGGAGCGCTTGTCCTGTCTCTGATGGCCATGCCTCAATGCCACAGAGAACCTGGAACATCAAATGGAGGCAACCCCAATTCCTTGAGGCTCCAAGATATCAGCACATGGTCCATGACTGGGACTGTGTGATGGTTTTAGGAGGACAGCTTCTCAAGAAGCTACCTTAGGGACCTGACTCTTTCAAAGGTAAGCAGAGCCCAAAACTCTGGCGGCATTATTGGCTTCATGAGGTCACCAGAAGGATGGTGGGTTTCAATTATAGAAGACACACTCTTCAGCCTCCCTGTGAAAGTCTGTACCAGGGTACTGGAATGGAATCCCCATCCAATAGCTGAACCTTGGGTTTAAGAGAATTAATGTGGATTCTATCCATGGCATCCAGACATAAAGGTGGCACTGTGTTCAGACCAGGCCCCTGTACTTGTACATCCATTACACGGATATGTCTGTTTATGACAGAATGTGTATGGAGACAAAATGTCACTACAGTAGTACGTTACACTGCTAATTTATGTCATCCTTTTTTAGCAGAAATGTTATCAAATTTGATCAACAATTTGGAGACGACCAGACCATTCACCCCAATAAAGCTCGCCAATCATATTCATAGATCTTTTATCAAATATCATTGAATCATGTTTTGAAAGTTCTCAAACCCTCATTTAACAACACTTCTTGGTAAAGATTTTAATGTGTTTATGGTTCTCTGCATGATGAAAAGCTTTTTAGCATTTATGTGAAATCTCCTCTTAACAAGGTTTCAACTGTGTACCCATATTCTTGTGGAAGAATTTAAAGTAATAATAGAGATAAACTGTTGTGATTACTTTCATAATATGACACATTTCAATCATAACACCTTTTAATTTCCATTTTCCTACAATGGCTCATCTCTTTCGATTTTTCCTCATAACTAACACCTTTTAATTCCACAACCTTTGCTGGACTTTCTCTATTATTGCTGTATCTTTTGGGAATGCAAAATTTACAATTATTACCTTATCCGGTCCATTCTCCATATTCTCCTGGGTTCTTGTTGCTGGGATACTCTTGTCTTTAAAAACAGTTCTTAAATGTACAGGATTTGAAGGACTAACTGGCGACAATGGAGATGGTGTCTTCCTGCTGTCTGCACTCTTATCAAAGGAAATGGACAGTGAGCTGTAAAACATCAAATAGAGTGAGAAAAAAAAACTTTACTAACTTTTATGAGTACAGAGTATTAGGTCAACTCGGCTTCATCAGTGCAAATGGGAAAGCCCAGTCCAAAAGCACCTCATCAGCATGTGGAACACTTCAACAAGATCTGCAAATTAGGTCAGGTGTTACCCTTTGTGAAAGAAGAATCCAGGCAATCTGAGTTGACCACTGGTAAAACCTTGAGATTTTAAAACCCATCTGCATCATTTAAGGTTTTACGGGAAACAAACAGAAACAAGTAAAAGGCAAGTTGACCCTTCTTTGATAGTGGCTACACTCAGAGTTTCTAGTGGCAGGTTCAAGTCTATAAGTGTATCCAGATGCAGTAATGACAATTTACATCCCCTACGATAGGCAGGTGGAGTCTTTTCCAGCATTAGTTTGCCATAAGAAAAACCAAGAGGATGTACTGTATGTACTTCACATTTTTGAGTTCATTTTCACATGTTTGGCATCTGATTTAAGAAACCCAGTCTTTCACTACTGTTCAATTAGAGTCCAGCACTTCACCGTATTTACATATGGAGCATAATATCTTCACATTTACTCCATCTCTGCTCCTAAATTTGTTCATTATTGTTAACCGTCACCTGGATACAAATGCTGACAACTTAGTCTTTACATTAAGCAAACTAATTAGACAGCCAGAGAGCCATCGTTAAAATTCTGGTATGTTTCTCTCTGATGGCTTTTGTTATTTGTTGATATAAAGTTCCAAAGTTTCCCCGTACCTTACAAACTTCTTTGAAGGGGACTTATTTTCAGACTTATGGACAACTTCATCTTTGGCATCTGCAGCCTAAATCAGGAACAGAAAACACAAAAAAGAGTTATCAGGGAAGTGCAAGCCATTCCCACTTCCATTCATGTTTGTATCCCTCCAGGGAATATGATTGTTACTTAAAGGAGGCAGCTCACTGACAAAAGCACACAGTGATAGATGCATACAGAAAAACGTGTGCAGCAACAAAAGTGCTCAATAATGTTTTAGCATTTAAAGTAAGGTAAACCCCATAATTTCTTTATGATATATGGAATACACATATAAGCATAAGTTCAATTATCGCATATAAGTGTTTTGTGAATTGCAATTTTAACAGCGAAAGGATAGATACTGTATGTTTGCTAGTGTCCTGCCAAGAAACACCAAGGTAAACCTTAAGAAAACAAATAAAAATAAACCTAGCTACCAAATCTAACGAGAGACAAGAACTGAAGTCGAAAAAATAGGCAAAGAATAAAAGTTACGAGTAGCACAATAAGAAAAGGTTTCTTTAAGGCATTTTTATTTAGGAGGTTTGTATCCACAGATCAGATAACGAAAGGACCACATAGCTGACCTTTAATCCCATGGGTCACGACCCTAGAAGCCACACCCCTACCAGGAACTGGCACCAATGACAGCTCTCAAAACAACAGCAATACATGGGCCTAAAAATAGCATTCAAGATGTAGAAAAAAACAAATACATTCACATGAAGCCTAATCACAACAGCTAGAAAGATATTATCTCTCTATTATAATAAAAAAAATCTTGGGTCGAAACATGATTTTCTCGGAGACACTTCAACGCCCTGCGAGACAAGGAAGTGAGACAAAAGGGCAGCTGCTGTACAGGCTTTTATATGCAGATCATGCAGCACGGCACAAGCAGCAGCAGCAAGCCAGCTGATCGAGCATAGAGGAGGTGAAAACAATGTATTTGTTTCCCATTGTATCACCATTTAAGAGGGGGTTTCGGAGGAGCAACCGCATCTCATTAGCGTGTGTTCAGCCCCCCTTTTCACAACGCAAGAGGCAGAGATGCAAAGTGGTTGGCACGTAGCGCAGGCCGGTTGGGGAATAACTCATTCACTACAGCTTTATTACTGGCAAATATCAAGAAATAAAAAGTGAATGAAAATTAATGAAATGAAAATAACAATCTCATTAAATTGTATATCCGGTTAAGCAAACCCAGGGGTGGACGAGCAGAGCCCCCTTAGTTTTCTTCTAAAAATAATACAAATGAAAAAGAAAATGTGGCAAAATAAAACACTATACAGTAACGCTGAAATAATACAAAACCATATACATAAATGATTAATTGTATTGTGCACTGTACAGCAACACATTACGTGAAATCCCATACAAAAAGCCTTAACATGACACCCATCCACATGTCAGTATTAACTGTTGTAGGTAGCATTTATCCTGGACATTTCTTGATTTGGACACCTTTAGCTCTGGGGAGGAGTCTAAAAGCTCATCCAAGCAGCAGGCACATCATTACAAGGCACAAAACTTAAGACTTACAACATTTGAATATGTAGACAAACCTTTTCATTGTTGTTATGAATTCATGTACTTTTCTCCATTGTGACTGCCCGACATGGCAAAAGTAACCAACTAGTTCTACGCACTGGTCACTGTGATTTGGTTGGTGTACTTTTGTCCCAGATGCACAAACTTCCTCCAAAGGAGTCATCATAGATAAAAGCTTTCAAGATGTCTTGCCAGGATGATAACCAGGGCTGAAGACACTTAATTTTGTTGGTGTTCTAACCAGTATTACCAAAGGTGTTCATTTTTATCTGAATGCATTTCTGTTGGGCAAAGTTATGCACTAGTGCCTTGGAATTGTATTTCACTTAACATGGAAACTTGCAATTGCAAAAATTAGACTATATACCTATACAGGCCAACACTGTTCAGTTTCATCTTGCACATACCTTATTTTTTCTTTTTACTTTGTAAAGTTCAACAATTATGTTTACACTGTGACACTGGGCCACCCAGGCACCTGCAGGTTCAGAGTGACCCATCAGTGTAACAAGAGTTAAGCTGAAGAAGTAAAACAAAATTCAAAAGTCAGTGCCTGTGCCAGCATATCATAAGCTTGGGGTCAACTGCCCTAGAAATAAGAGCTCCTGGCAGAAAATGAAGAAAGAGGGAAGGCTAGGAGGACAAGCATAATAAAAAATTCAGAACAACGAATTATAATTTTCAACTTCAGAAAGGCTTTTCAACACGGCAAGACACAGGCTTAACCAAGTGAGTGTTATATGGACTTATTAATAAATCTCACAGCAGGCTTCTAGTGAAGGAGATAATAGTCTTAATGATAAGGTACAATCTCTGGAATGTCAGTGGTTCAAAACACATGCAGAGCCTGGCAAATTTCAGCTACAGACTAAAAACTAAAGGATATTGGTAATGGTCTGGACACTGAGAAGCTAGCAGGGTGTTCTCCTGTGAATACATTCTGAGCCTGACCATTAACCTACGACAGCTACAGAGATATCTGGGCTTTCTGATTTTGAACAATGATTTATGGGACTGGTGACTACATTATCATTAGGGCTGAATGTTTTCTCAATAACCCACTATGGCTGTAATCATTTCAATATAAAGATAAAAATACATGTAATGATCTATATTGAAAATTGACAGCCTTCTTCTTATGCGGGAACACATTTTCTCTGTGTCTGCATTAGCTCTTCTAAGGGCACTCCTTTTTCTTCCCATATGCCGTACTCTGCCATATAGGATAACTGGTCACTCAATCACTCTTCTATGAGTAATTGTGGATGCATGCATGAGTAGATAACATGGCCCAATCTACCAGTGGAATGGTGAGGATGCAGGGAGCAGAGTTGGCGAAGGTGGATGAGTTTAAATACTTGGGATCAACAGTACAGAGTAATGGGGATTGTGGAAGAGAGGTGAAAAAGAGAGTGCAGGCAGTGATTTGTGACAGACGGATATCAGCAAGAGTGAAAGGGAAGGTCTACAGGATGGTAGTGAGACCAGCTATGTTATATGGGTTGGAGATGGTGGCACTGACCAGAAAGCAGGAGACTGGAGGTAGCAGAGCTAAGATTTGCATTGGGTGTGACGAGGATAGATAGAATTAGAAATGAGTACGTTAGAGGGTCGGCTCAAGTTGGACGGTTGGGAGACAAAGTCAGAGAGGTGAGATTGCGTTTGTTTGGACATGTGCAGAGGAGTGATGCTGAGTATATTGGGAGAAGGATGCTAAGGATAGAGCTGCCAGGCAAGAGAAAAAGAGGAAGGCCTAAGAGAAGGTTTACGGATGTGGTGAGAGAGGACATGCAGGTGATGGGTATAACAGAACAAGATGCAAAGGACAGAAAGATATGGAAGAAGATGATCTGCTGTGGCAACCCCTAATGGGAGCAGCCGAAAGAAGAAGAAGAAGAAGAAGATGATGATGATTTAAGAAGGCACTTTAAACAAGCCGTAAATATTGCAGTTGAGACTAATGAGACCAACCTTACAGATAGTCAGGTCAGGTAACGGCTAATGTCGCTAATTCTAGCAGAAATGTGTAGTCTGATTCTGTGGTGTCCAAAAACACTTACATCGAGATGAGCAACAATGTGAAATTAGATGCACCAAATGTTGTAACTCCAAATGAACAGTCTTATTTCATTTGATGCAAATAGGCAAACTGAATTGATCAGTTAAATATCACCTTTTTGCCACAAGGTTGCACAGTTCTTTTAAAAACGTTTGATGTTCTTTATCTGTTGTATCAGAAGAAAACTGATTTCCTAAAGATGTAATGTTGCACTCATCAATTAATTACATTCATTGAAATACACTAATTAACAAAAAAGGATGGTGAAGTTGACCTGATATAGTTTGAGTATTTTTTCTATTTTAGTGCAAATACCTGATTTATTGTTGACAAATGTGATGCATATAATGTGTTTATATATGCATGTGTCTAGTGGCATGGAGGTGAGATGGGTGGGGGGCTTTTGGGTTTCGATATTGAGGGGGTCTTAATCATACCGGCCTTGGTGATGTGATGGCACCCAATCCTGGGAACGGTGCCAGCTTACTACAGAACTAAAATGGATTAAAGGATAAATTTGATATTTTTCACGTCTTTAAAGTTATTTCTTCACAATCATGGTATATATTACTTTGCCACATAAAATTGTGTTCAAAATTGATGCATTTTATTACAAAATTTTAAAATACTTTGGCTGTTCTTAGAGCTTAATATGGAACTTAACGGTGCATGACTCCATATGTGAATGAAAAAGCCTTAAAACTTTCTAAATACATCAATTTGTCAAGCCCAAAATGTTATTGATTATTGATCTGCATCTTAAGATTACATTCATATTACAAAATCACACATCCTAATGTGAAAAACTACAGTTCCCGGAGGAAAGTCCATGCAAATATGAGGAGAATATAAAATTGCCATATAGGCAGGACTATCTTGGAGTTCAAACCCCATCTCCGAGAGCTTCAGCTGTGACATAGATGTGGCACATATTAGATGGAGCAGCCCAAAGTAAGTTTCTTACTTCACTGCCTGCATTTTCTGTGTCTTGAGGTCCCTTGTACTGTGTCGTTTGTGCAGGTGACTGGTGGAGCGGTTCCTCTTGCCTCCCAGACTCTATGCTTGCACCCATGGATTTCAAGCTCCTCCGCTGCCTCCTCGACTCCTTTGTCTGTAGCATCTCCAGAAACTGATTGTTTATCTCCTCATTATCATCTGCTTCCAAGCCACTCTTTGGACTTTTTGACTGAGAGTGTGAAAAGAAGAAGATAAAGGTGGTAGCCACTGTTAAATGAAACTATGAGGTCTGGTTACAGCCTAATAAGAACGGTGCTATAGATGGATAGAAGGCTGACTGTTTAGCCACCATGTGTGCTCAACCTATGCAGCGGTAGAGAGAATGACAGCAGTTACACTTAATTATTTACAGATACAGTGCAGTTGCTCTAATCTGACACATTCAAGTAAAGGTCTATCATTAACAAATTTCATTTCACAGCAGAAAGAGGAAAATAGGAGCCAATGGTAGTTCCAGGTAGGAGAAATACTCACTGTAATCCTAGGGGGGCTTTTTGCTTTTCTTGTTTCTCTCTCCCTTGTATCACTGTATTCTGTGCTGCCATCTTTCTTCTGCCTGGTCACAGCCTCTACGAGCCTCCTCTGTTCCTGCTCTTCACGCATTTCTAGAGTCTTTTTTTTTGCTTCCTCAGGATATGGTGTCCTTTTGCCATTCTTAAGACAAAAATATCAAAGGATTAAAATTACATACTGCTGTGATTTTTTTTTCTCTGAGCCAGTCATGTTTGGAACTTTTGCAATAAGTTTTGATGTTATCTACTTAGCCTAAGCTTTTATGGCAGGTCTCAGTTCTTCCTTGCACCACTCCTGCTGTTTCTGGTCTCTCACAGAATGTGGAGTGATATTATCAAAATTAAAATACATCTTTGATTAGCATGGTGGCACATTTCTGTTGTTAAACTATTAATAACATGGTTATAGATACATGAGGAGGGAGCCAAAAACGTCCTGGACTCAGTCAGTAGCATGGCAATGGGGTGTAGTTATTGACTATGCTGCTAGGTATCATATGCCTACAGTCTTGTTAATCAGTCTGCTGAGTGGCTTCACCCATGAACAGACTGTTAATCAGCAATGTTACACTGAACTGTTGAGGAACCTGTGGGAAAAAAATCAGGAAAAAAGCGTCTAGAGTAGTGGGGCACACAAAACTGCATTTTCCATTTGGTAGTTAGGCTCTTTGAGTAGTGAGGAAAGTACTATATAAATGTAAAGAATTATTACTATGATTATTATGGTGCATCTGCACACACCACATTGTTAGTCAAAGAATTTTTGACCAAAAACATAATTATTGCTTTACAATAATAATAATAAATCCCCAGATCTCACTCCCTGTGACTTATTTTTGCAAACAAGGGGAAGAAGATTTACTACTGTGGAAGAAATTCAGGAAAAAATGCAGGAGGCTGTAAGCATATCAACAAGAGATGAGTGCAGGAAATGCTAACGAGAATGGGAGAAGCGCTGGGCAAAGCGTATTGCATCTCAAGGAGAGTATTTTGAAGGTGACTGGAAATGAATAGCTGTGCGTTTTAAAATAAAGTTGTTTTTTAACAATTTTAGGAATTTTTGGGTCCCCTTCATATGAGTTCCAAATCTTCTTCCCTTCAGTCTCAGGTGTAATTTTCAGGATCTGATGAATATGGGGACTCCTCAGCAGTTCAATGTGATGTCATTGATTATCTGTCTGTCCACAAGGAATAAACTCTTTATGTACAAGTCCATCAATGTCAAAAAAGTGATCATCAATGCCTCTTGAAAATCTGTCATGGTGGCTTGGAGAAAAAAGTCTTAAGCATGACTGTAGAATAAACACCAGAAATATGTAGAACTCAGCACGATGCCACTCAGTGGACTGATTAACCACACGGTAAGCATTAGATACCTACCAGCATATTCAATAGCTTCACCCTACTACCATTCTATTGACCAATTCCTGACATTTTTTAATCTCCCTTCATATAGACAGTGGGGATGGGCGGATCGATATTAAAGTATTGATGCTTCCAATCCTGATTTTTGAATTTAAGCATTGATGTTCACATTAAAAGCATCGATGTTACACATTTTCAATAATATGCAAGTTTATTAGAAATTATGTTTTGAAAGCATTTGAAGATGAGAGCATGATTATTAAATTTAACTTGTCATATTGTGTAAAACGGGAGCTACTTTTCCTTCCGTGCTTTTCATCATCCTGCATTCACACCGGCAGTGCTGCGGTCCACCAGGCAAATCAGTGGACAGTAAGGAAATGGCAGAAAGAAAGTGAGGCACTGTTTGGAGTTATTTAACTCCATTGAACAATAATGAAGCAAAATGTGATATGTGTCAGAAGACCGTATCTTATTGCGGCAACAACGCAAACCTGATAAAGCACATGGAAGTCAGTCACATTGCTGAAAATGAGAAGTTACAACAGAGGCAATTAGAAAAGTGCACAGACACATCAGGCTGTAAAGCCTGGCATGGTTGTCAAAGGGCAGTAGTCTACTCTTAAAGAAGCTTTTCAGAAAAGCAGGCAGTACCCAGGTAACGTTAGTACTGTAAACTGATGTAGAGTTGTTGTAATTGAATAGAAAAAAAATCAATGTCTGTTTTTAGTAAAGAGAATATTAGATTTAAAGATTGATGAATGGACATACTTAGAACACATTTTGAAATTTTTTTTATTTATTATGTCCATTTTGAAAAAATAAAAAAATATTACTCGATATTACCTTTACTTCACTTAGGCTGTAAAAACAGTGCTAAAAGCAGTAGTCCCGAGCATTACCATGACAATAGCCTTGTCTTCTCCTCTCACCTGTAGGCGTGCCTAGTAATAATGGCATCTTGCAAAAAACGTTTTTCAGCAGTCCAAGTGTTGCATGCTCTTGGCAGTGATACGAGTAATGATGTTGAGGGGCCATTTATCAGCAGTGATGATGAAGTGAATCTGCCTTCAGTCAGTGAAATTGAAACGGACAGTGAAACCTAAAGTGAGATTGTTGAATCTGAAAGTGACGCTCGCTTGATATTTGCATTATTATACTTATTACACTTCTGTGTACTTTTAGTGTTTTGCACGTTTTACAGTAAAAAATAAAAATGTCATTTTTTTCAGCCAAAAATTGCAACGCTTTTTACATGTTTTTGTAGGGGCAAAAATGTAATGCTAACGCTTGTTGTTGTTCCACAGATCTTTGCAAGAACTGAACAAGTTTACTAATTTCTGTTAATAAACAAGCAAATAAGTCTGATTTTTGGCACTACTGTATATGTACTTGACTACTAATGCAAAGTTTTTAAAAAGTGACTTTTTGATGCTCACACATACTGTAAGATTTTATAGTAGATTAACCACTCTTACAAAATGACACTCTGGCTGCATCAGTATTGGTATCGATATTAGCAATACTGGCCTCAGTATCACCCAGTATTGGATCGAAAACAAAATCAACAGTATCACCCATCACTAATAGACAGGGGGGAAAAATTTAAAAAGTAATCACAAACTAACTTCTTGAATGTATCAAAATGTTAATCAGAGATATCACAGCCCATATTCATGTGAGACAGGATAAAGAATTCCAAAAGTGTAATGGTGTAGGCCAGAGAGGCAGCTCAGTTGATGCAAGTTCAACAAAATAGAGTGGAGACTTCATCAAACTCCTCTTGTTATTGAGTCACTTCAGTCAGCAAGGAGGTTAACTGAGCTCTTGGGTCCAGAAGAAAGGCAGGCTTGTAATAGGGTTCATCAAAACAACAAAATGTACCTTGAAAAACTGGAGAGCATTCAAATTACTTTACTGTTCTCCTGGCAGCATTTATGTGCACAACCTTTACTGTACAAGTTATGCCTTGTCTATGATCTATTTTGGAGCTAAACAGTACAAGGTGAATATTTAAAAATATACTTCAAAGTGTTAAAAATGAGCAAGTGCCTGCTGACAGACAGACTGTATACTATGGCAGTGATACCAAACGACCAATAGCATTCTTAGTTTCGATTAGTTTGTACCGTATTTATTTTAATGTGTAGCAGGTTAGATGACCTTTAAAACTAACAAGTCTGAAATGAATGGCATACATGAGTCACACCAGCTCCTGGCACTTCTCTTTTTAGTATATTGCATGGCTGTGCACCTGTTTATCAGTGGCATCTGGGTGTGCCCATCGATATACGCTTACACTTATCTCAGAGTCAGCCTCCAGCTCTCTCAGGTTTGTAGTTTGCCTTTGTTTGTTTCTTTGGCAGGTTTGTAACCTTTGCTTCACTTTGCAATGGAATATTTCCAGTTTACTATTTTTTTACAATTTTTTTTTCTGCAAAAGTTTTCCTTGTTTTTTACTGTAGGCATATACACTGAAATGAAGAAATACTAGTATGTACAAAATGTGCAGTTGAGTTAAGTGTGACAAACGCAATTATTTCTGACTTGAAATGGACAAACCTATAAAACTCTGTTCACCTCTCTTATACTGGAAAAGAACCCAACAAACGGGTATCCCCACCTAGACAAGTGACTTTTTGTGATACCTGCAATAACTTCCGTAGTCACACTTTATAAGACTTCCACACTCTTTATTGTAGCTTGGTAACAGTTAAGGAAAACTTCCAGCATAACACAACCTGCTTGGTTATACTTACTGCTCACACAAAGGCAGACCACCCTCACACCTAGCTGACCTTAAAGCTTCAATAACCTCTCTCAATTATAATGTTTCTCCCCCTTTAATTAGTTTACCCCATCTGTGATAATAACAGTAGCAATAAATGATAGCTAACAACAGCAATAATAAGGCTTAACAGCCCAACTAACAATTCTAAAAACTACATTCAATCATAAATTCAGTCTCTCTGGACCTTTCCTCTAGTGAGAAGAACTCATTGGTGTGCCTGATCACTTGTCCAAAAGAAGCATTTCAATATCCACTGGAACTGTAGATGCTGAAGTGGATGGAATACCTTGAGTCAGATCACTCACATTAATAACAGAAACTTTTTTTCAGTTCTGAAGTAGAAATACCTGAGAACTCTTCTTCTGTTCCATCCAGCTCATTCACTTCAGTTTGGTCTAATGCTACCTCTTGATCTGAAACTTGTATCTTTATCTGGGACATGAGTCAAACTAATATAATCTTGATGCCAAAATAATGATTTCCCATTTGTATTACAAACATGAGTGGACATTGCCTTTCAAGAATGATGTCTGGGTTCCAGCAACAACCAAACACAGTGTTGTTTGACTTTAAGCAACACTTCTTAGCATGCTGCTCATGTCTCACGTTTTGCTTTTCTAGACAACCTGCTACTTTCATCCTAATGTCTGTCTGAAGTAGATGTGACTAGATGTTACTTAGGTTTCCCTCCATGAGCATTTCAGCAGGTGTCTAGTCTAATGTACTTTGTGGTGTAATGTGGTTTTTGGAACAGGAATTGGTAAATCTTAGTTTCTAAGCTTGTACCTGTCATCTTCCTCAGCCCTTCTTTCAAAGTCTGTATTGACCTTTTTGCCAGCCCATTTGAAGCAGGATGAAAAGCATTAGTGTGACAGATCCCATTTTTAGTTTCAAACTCTCTGAACATTTTGCCAGTAAAAGTTCGACATTTATCAGCTTCAACAACATTTGCAAAACCATGAATAGAAAAAATGTGACATAAAGTTGTTGGAACAGTAAAACTGGTCGTGATATGCACTTTGAGCCATTTGGAGACAGCTTTTATAACATGCACCCGATGAGTGGTCCTGTAAAGTTCAAATGCAATCTAGACCAGGTTTGTATGGCCACTCCAGAGGACAAAAGGGAACAGAGGTGACATTTTCTGCAACATTTGACAATCTGTATAAAATCTGACCTCATCTACCAAGTCTTGGTCAACATTAGGCCACCATACATAAGAAATTGCAAGTTTTTTCATGTAAGAAACTCCTAGATTTTTTTCACATCATACCCTTGGTTTATTGTATTAAGAATGTACTATCATACGTTATCACAGTCTCCATGGGAAATGTTTAATATCATTTCCTATGTTTATTGTATTGGGACTGTTTAAGATCATATCATAGGTTTATTGTATTTGGACTGTACTTTCATAAGATATCTCAATTTTAACCTTTTCTACACCACTGCTGGAGGGTTTGTTTTGTTATGGATGTGCTCTGTCTTTTGTGGATCAGAGGACTGGGTCTTTGTGATGTGTGGTCTGCCTCATTTGGGGATGCAAAATGCTAGTTCTTATTTATCCTTTGTACCCCAATAACTGTAAGTACCAACATAACAACAAGCTACTGTACATAGCCATAACACCTAGCAATAACATGAAATCTAGGTCAAAGCTATCATATGTAACAATGTACTACCTTAACTTAAGACTACAAATGTCAACAAAAGCTCAGAAACAATGTCTGTATGACCAAACAGTGATCTTTGTGAGCTGGAATGTCAAAGGTCTCACTCATGAATTAAAGATAAAGAAAGTGTTCTCTCACCTAAAAGGTCTAAATGCCAAGATAGTATTTTACAGGAGACTCAATTAATAAGAAAGGACCAGTTTAGGTTGCAAAGAGAGTGGATTGGCCAAATTTTTCAATCCAGCTATACAAAGAAAACTAGGGGTATGGGAATCTTAATACAAAGAACTATTCCTTTTGTAGTATCAGCCATAATATCTGATCCTGAAGGGAGATGTATTTAGTACTAAAGTGATTTTGATAAATATCTATGCATCTAATGTGAATAATAGAGATTTCATCCAAACTGTATTTGCATCTATTCTTAATGTGAACACTCATAAAATTATAACGGCTGGAGTCTTTAATTGTGTTTTAAATCCAGACCTGGATAGATCCTCAATTATAACAGCGATAATGTCTAATACTGCAAAAATAATTGTACAGTTTGTAATGGATCAGAACTTATCAGACACAAGAGCATATTCCTTCTTCTTACGAGTACATCATTGTTACTCAAAGATTATTTCTTCATATACAATCATTTTTTGGCTATTAACAAATCTTGTAAGTACACTGCTATTGTTATCTGTAACCACTCCCCTCTGATCATGGAGCTTAAATCACACTCATCTTGTAGCTGGAGTCTTAACCGCCTGTCAATAGCTGATGAGAATTGTACAGAATTCATATCCAAGCAAACTGATTACTTTCTTGAAACAAATGCATCCTCAGAGGTCTCTGTAGGAATACTCTAGGAAACTCTAAAGGCATTTTTAAGTTATGCCAGGTCTCCTATTGAGGCATTTTATAGGAAAAGACAGGTTTTGCAATCAGAATTTAACCTCATGACAACTAAAGAAATGGAACAGCTCATCCTTAAATCACGACATCATTATTATGAATACAAAGAGCAGGCCAATGAGATCTTAGCCCAACAAAACCACAAGCAGGAAGGCCACAATGCAATAACAGTAATTACTAGCACAGATGGAGATAAAATCATTGACCATAAAAATATAACCCAGACATTTAGATAGTACTGAAAGTCCTTATATTCTACTCCGTTTAAAGAAGATAAGGCACAATCTAATGTGTTCTTTGATTTATTACAGATACCACAACTAGATACTCTTAGTGCAGTGGAACTAGACAAATCTCTGACACTCTTATAAATTACTAGACACTATAAACTCTCTTCAAAGTGGGAAAGCGGCAGGTCCTGATCGCTACCCAGTGGAATTTTATAACAAATTTTCAAATAAGTTAGCTCCACTATTATTAGCAATGTTTATAGAAGCTAGAAATAACAAAATTCTACCTCACTTTTCGCCAAGATGTGAATTGATGACCTAGGCTCCATCTCAAATTAGCAGGGAGAATCAGCATCTTTCCCAAGCTTGTTTTTCTATTTCAAAGCATCCCCATATGCATGAACAAATAATTTAAGAATTTTGATTCAATCATAACCTCATTTATTTGGAATTCAGAACATCCATGCATCCAAAGGGTGACTCCACAACGACCTAAAGCAGAAGGGGGCATGGCACTACCTAACTTGCAATTTTATTACTGGGAGGCAAATATGCAGGCCATAAAGACCTGGATATCGATACAAATTGAAGAATATACACAAGCCTTTTCTGCATTAGAATTGAAATCATGCAGTACTTCTTTATATATCCTGCTCTGTACACAAGTAAATAGAATTTATTGTCAATACACTAATAATCTAATTGCCCTTCATTCATTTAGAATATGGAACCAATGTAGGAAGCACTTTAAGACAGAGAAGCTCTTATCTGTTGCACCTCTACATAACAACCACTCTTTTCCACCCTTTCAAACATATACAATATTTAATGTTTGAAAAATGTCTGGGATTAAAACACTTAGAGATTTGTACAATACACAGAAAATGTCTTTTTATCCTACAAACAAGATTCAAATGTAACTTCTAATCAATGCAATTTTTCCACTACTTTCAAATTAGAAGCTTTTCTAAATGGAACCAGCCCAATTTTCCTGACTTATATAGCATCTCTACCATATATAAAAACATTTTAAAATCCCTTCATTTCAAAGATCTCAGAGTATAATGGAGAAAGGATCTTTCACTTAATATTTCAGAAAATAGTGGAAGGCAGTGAGGCACATACGGTAATATACTCTAGTTCCATATGCACAAACCACTCAATTATTCAGCGTAAAATATTTTATCGATCACATTTATCTTGTTTAAAATTGTCCAAATTATATCCAAGAGCAAGATTTAACCAGTGAACATTGCAATCTAGCTTACTGAGCCACATGTTTTGGGCGTGCACCAAATTAACAATATTTTGGACAAAAATCTTTGAATGCCTGTGTTTGGTGTACTACCAGATGGGCTTAAAGTAGAGAATGACAAACAAACTGTAATTGCCTTTACCTCACTACTAGGAAGAAGACTTATCTTGCTCACCTGGAAGAATCCCACCCTACTACTTTTAAGTCAGAGGGTAACTGATGTTTTATACCACAGGTGTCAAACTCTGGCCCGCGGGCCAAATTTGGCCCGCCGTGTAATTTCATTTGGCCCGTGGGGCAATATCAAATTAACATTAGAGCTGGCCCACCGGTATTATACAGCGGCGGTGTTGCTGTAACACCGCATTCACTGCGAATACTACAAATCCCATAATGCTCTGCGGTTGTTTTGGCGCGCCAGCTTTGTGTCAGTAGATTTCTAGCAAGCAGCGTTCTTTCCAGACGTGCTGCGGCCCAATACTACAACTCTAGGTGTCACTGTTTTACCCCTACCAAAAATGACGAAAAGGAAGGGAGAAAACAGAACTTTTCGGGACAGGTGGGAGACAGAATATATGTTTACGTATCTGAAAGACAGACCTGTTTGTCTCGTTTGTGGAGCCAACGTGTCGGTACCTAAGGAGTACAACCTTAGGCGACACTATGAAACGAAACATCAGGACATGTACAAGGACCTGGACACGACTCAAAGGAGCCAGAAAGTAGAGGAGATGAAGAGAGGGTTGGTTTCACAACAAAATATGTTCAAAAAAGCCACAGCACAAAACGAGGCTGCTGTAAAGGCGAGTTATATCGTGGCAGAAGAAATCGCCAAATCAACCCGATCCTTTAATGAGGGAGAATTTATTAAAAAGATAATGCTGAAAGTTTGTGACCAAGTGTGCCCAGAGAAAAAACAGGCCTTTTCAAACGTAAGCCTGAGCAGGAACACAATAGCGGAGCGCATATATGATCTTGCCACCAATCTGCATGACCAGCTGATGGAAAAGGGGAAAGATTTTGTTTCTTTTTCCCTCGCTGTGGACGAGAGCACTGACGCGTCTGATACTGCGCAGCTGTCAGTCTTCATCCGCGGTGTCGACTCAAAAATGTGTGTTACGGAGGAGCTTTTGGGATTTAAATCCATGCATGGCACAACCACAGGGACGGACATTTTTGAGGAGGTTTGCAAATGTGTAACTGAAATAAACCTGCCGTGGGATAAACTCGTGGGATTAACCACTGATGGTGCGCCAGCGATGAGTGGTAAAAAGAATGGTCTGGTGGGCAGGATGCGTGAAAAGATGCGGGAAGAGAACTGTGCAGGTGAGCTATCGGTTTATCACTGCATTATACATCAAGAGTCACTGTGTGCTAAAGCCCTAAAGATGGAACATGTTATGACCACAGTAACACAAGTTGTTAACTTTATAAGAGCCAAAGGTCTGAATCACCGCGAGTTTAAGTCTTTTCTGGAAGAGTTTGGTTCGGAACACACAGACGTGCCGTATCACACAGAGGTGAGATGGTTAAGCCGCGGAAAAGTACTGAACAGATTTTTCGAGCTGCGTGAAGAAATATGTCAGTTTCTGCAAAGCAAAGGGAAGGACACAGCAGAACTCCAGGAGCAAAAGTTTATGTGTGAGCTGGCCTTTCTGTCTGACATCGCAAGCCATCTTGATGCGCTGAACCTGCAGCTACAGGGGCGGGGCCGCATCATCACCGAGATGTACTCGTCAGTGAAAGCTTTTAAAGCTAAACTCTGCCTGTGGGAGAATCAGCTGCTGCAAGGAAACCTTGGCCATTTCCCCTGTTGCCAAACCATAAATACGCAGATCTCTACCGCCGTGTGCGCACAGTTTGCTGAAAAACTCAGTGTACTCGGCGCTGAGTTTAACCGACGATTTGGCGACTTTGATGGTCAGAAATGGAGATTTGAACTGCTTAGTAATCCCTTCGCAGTCGATGTGGAAAAAGCACCAACTAACATTCAAATGGAGCTGATTGAACTCCAGTGTGATGACACGCTGAAGTCAAAGTATGATGCTGTTGGCGCCGCACAGTTTCCACAACACATCCCTGACACAATGCCTCAGCTCCGCACCCAAGCTGCTCAATTGCTCTCCATGTTCGGCAGCACTTACCTATGTGAGCAACTTTTCTCCTCAATGAAGATGACGAAAACATCTCACAGGGCACGTCTCACTGATGAACACCTTCGTTCGATAATGAAGGTTGCCTCAGCTCAAAGCCTGAGCCCCGACACTGATGAACTAGCATCCAAGAAAAGATGCCAGGTGTCTGGCTTGAACACACCATGTTAGATCAGTGTGTCGCAAACTGAACAGTAAAAAGGCCTGAATGATTGATTTATGTATTAGCCAGTGGAAAAAGTTAATGTTGATATTTAGCAAATTGAAAAGAGGCATTCATTTTTTATTTAAATGTTATTTAATATGCCATTGATGTTTCTTCGTTTGTTCTTTGACAGTTGATTTTGCACTATTAAGTTAAGTTAAGCTATAAGCATGGCTTGTTCCATATTCAGTGTTAAAGCAAATCAGTGTAGCAAACTGAGCAAAAACATTTTATTCATGCACTCTTCTCTTGCTACTTCAAGGCTTGAATGTTTGATTCATTCATTATTGTTATTTTGTTTTCAAATGTATTTATTAGCCTGTGGAAAAAAGTTTATTTTGATATTTACCTCAGAAGGCTGCAAATAGAAAAGAGGCATTCAATTTTTATATTTAAACATGAAACTCGGGTTTGCATGTCATTATAAAGTTATATAAGCCTTGCTTGTTCAATTTTCAACGCAAAACTTGTTTGGGTGCCTATTAAAAGGTAATTTTTTTCAACCTTGGCCCGCGGCTTTGTTCAGTTTTAAATTTTGGCCCACTCATTATTTGAGTTTGACACCCCTGTTTTATACTATTTGAAATTGGAAAAAATCTAATTCTCAATCAGAGGAAAAATATGGCAGGATCTAAATAAAAACATTTTAGATTAAGCTTCTATATCAGGTAAAAGGATTCTCTTCCCTCCCTGATTCTAAAGATTTGATCTGGTTGTTCGCTCTCGTCTCTTCCTCTTGGGTGGGGGTTGAATTTTGGTGTGTTAAGTTTGATTTGATTGTATGGAATGTTATTTGCTTCTGATTAAAATCAATAAAAAAAGAAAAAAATAAAGAAACTCCTGGATTAGCTTCATGGAGTTCCTCTAGTACATTCCCACAGCATGTGAAAGGAACAACACTCCCTAGAACCCCAAAGAATGTAGCCATTTTGAACACATAGCTCATGCTCTCTGCTTTAAAATGGCTTCAAAAGACCTACTCTGATAATGGCCAGCTCTGTAGCAAGAACTTTTAAACTTGAGACAAAACCGGACCCTCTCTATCCATATATGACATTCCCTCTTGAGCTATGGAGGAGCAACATACTATTTCCAAATTGCCCAATGACTGAATGAGCACACATACAGCATATTTCGTTCCTTTATTTAGGTCTTCACCTTCAAACACAAAAGACCATGACTAGCTTTAGAAGAGCATGACCCACTTTACCTCTGAGGTGGGTACTGCTGTGATTTCGTACTCTTGGAATTTCTCATCAGCACATTTCACCCTCAGACAGATGAAGTGAAGTAATTAAAAATATCCCTGTACATCACATTAGAACATTTCCATAAGTTGCTTTCCCAATTTGGCAGCTGGTGTGGATCTGGTACAATCTGGTCTAGATAAAAAAAGGAACATACTGACTACATTTTTGCTATTACATTTTCTCATGCAAGGAACTTTAGCACATTTAATGGAGGAGTTTATGGAAATGGTCAGAGGTTGTGCATTATATGCCCACTTTTGTGACCATGCCCACTATGTCACTTAGTCACACCCCATGTGCTGTCAAAACATTTAAATCCTTGAAACAATGCAAGACTGCCAGTCATACAATGCAAAATGAAAACTAAAAAAACACAAAATGAGCATGAAACTAAATAACTATAGAATCTGCCAGCTCTGTCTGCTGAGATCATTACACCAACTTCCATTCCTGTATTTCAGCTGTGTCACACATGGGTGCCTGAGGATCACCTTCATGGCTCTTAGAGTATGTAATACTAAGCCAAGGCAGGAAGGTGCACTGTCGCTATGGATCTTATCCAAGAAGGCACCCAATGAGTGCATTCGATCCCCAACATCTACAGAAGGCCCCATACCTTCTAGTTGGAGGCTTATAACTGCAGGTATGTCAGGAAGGAAGTGTCTTTTTATTATCTGGACTTTCAAAAGAACGGAGCTCCTGAACCAACCTTCTGAACACAAGCACATTACTGAAGAATCCAGTTAAGGCAATTTACAGGGCAAACAATCCTAAGTTTTTGTTTCACGTGGTGTCATCACACACTCATGCATATTTGCCATAAATTAAATGGGGTGACCTGGTTGGCTCCCCAACTGCTTCTTGTGACCCCTTTCAGTGATTTGCACCACTTCAACTGTTTGTTGCACATTATTGACTCCACATTAAAATAACACCACAAACAGCTCTTCATACTGGCAGAAGTCAGGATTAAATATGGCATGGCTGGAAATGGTGAGACAGAGTGAGTGGGGATGTTTTCTGTCTTTGTTTTCAGTTGCTAGTTGTGATGGAGAAATTTAGGGACGCATTCAGGTTTCTTTGTTTGCAGCTGATGTGGCTAAGTAAAGATGAGTGAATTAAAATTGAGGGATAGTTTCACATCAACCACTAGAAAATTATTTAAGCCTCCACAGTCCAGTTGAACCCATTTGCAAAGTCATGAAGAAGAGAATGAGAAATATGGTGATATCGCCAAAATGTAATGCACCAGAAAATCAGTCACAGAAAAAGCAAGGGTTAATTGTACTCTTTTTTATAAATATATAGAATAAACAAATGTAGCACAAAATTCATTATGTGACGTTTGTAACAGTGTGAATTTAACAATATAAATGGTTACTTTCAATGGATGGTTGTTCTCACTTATGGATGAAACCGTAATGTTTTTGTTTGATAAGCAAGCTACTTTCTTTTTTTTTAGTTGATGGCCACATTCTAGTAGACATACTGAGATGTTTAGGTTTTCACTCTTTATCCAAATAATCCATAACTTATCCTGCAAGGAGTTCTGAGGAATGAGTACAGGACAGAAACCAGAATTAGAAGAGATGATACTCAGACACTTTTATTCAGACAGGGTCAATTTATCTTTGGGAAGATGGTGGGATCAGAGTACCTACAAGAACCTAAAGAGATAAAGAATGTGCTACCAACTGAAGCTTTATCAATGTTTATCAACTGCTCCACAGAGCCTCTTCCCTGTTTAATGTTAAAGGTAATTTAGAGTGGAAGACTGTTGTGTGAAGATGTTCAGACCTTTAGTAGACTTTCTGAGACTTGCTGTTTAGCTTACCAGAACCGCCATGAAGTTCTTTTCTGGAGAGGACACTTGCTTTGATTGTGTTTCTGCTATGATCCTTCGTTGGCCACCATCTTCTCCCTTGATTGTGAGAGTTCCTTCCTCACCCTCCTCTCTTTGCTGCATCAGAGTCTCCAGCTGTCTTTGTTGCCTCTCCTCGTCTCTGGATTTTAACATGTCCAAAAAGTGAAGGTCTCCTTCTTTGTAATTTGCATGGTCTAGCTCATCTCGGGCGCTGTAAGAGAAGTGAGATTTCAAAATTAATTTAGACAGAAATCAAACAAACCACATGCCTCGCATTCTACTGAGACAGATAATTTTTAAAATAACTATGGAGTCATCTGGCCAAGTTACAGAAGAAAGTGAGTGCATGTCAATCAACCGATCAATGTAACCAGTCATTAAAAGCCTTTGTGCCTTGTCACTTTGCCAGCTTGGTGTTTACCTTCCTACATAATAACAAGAGAGGCTTTTCTCCACAAGATCTGCCTAAGGCAATTGCCTGTCAGTTGTGAGTGAGAGAAGGAGAAAGAAGTGCAGACAGCATTATGTCTTTATCTTCTTACGCAATTTCTAACAACAGAAATAACAATAACCAGGACGCACTTCACTGACTAGCCTTTAAAACACAATGTATGCCCAGCCAGACAGAAAAGCCTCAATAATGCAGAAAAAGGGGTGAAAAGGTCTTGAACCTGAGCTTCAGTGGTCATCTGTGAGTAAGTGAAAATGTAAATGATGTGTGATTACAGGGTGACATCCCAACACTGCTTGTCCAACCATTAAGATAATATCATTTCAGATGGAAAGATAATATTAGAAATAAAAACATGCATACATATTTGTAGTGAGGGAAAGGCAAAAGTTCAGAACTGGCAGATTAAAGCACCAGGTAACCATAACCAAAGAGCAACACGAAAGTCAGAAGTTGAGGACAAAAATAAGTTCAAAACGAAGAGCAAAACCTGATGCTAGTGCCTAGTTCAAGTAAAGCTAACTACCACTAATAGAGATTTGCACAAAGCAAAGTATACCCACAAAGAGATAAACAATAAAGGGACCACTGTCATATTTATATTGTCACATCCTGTGACATAATCAGCACAACGATCATGGTCATGTGATGAACAAAAATAACAAACATAATTCAAAATTACACTGACTCACAAGAGACAGTAAAAATTAAATAAAAATAACTAGTAGGAGTACCATAAGTCAAAGAATAGGCTAAAGAGCAAAACTGGCAGTCAAGAAGACCGTGCATCAAAGCCAAAATACAATCGGAAAAGTCAGAGTGCGCACAGAACATGATATATGCATGCTAGTGAACATTTAAGGAAAATGAGAGAAATACAGTAAAAGAAGTAGTCCACCCTCGCAGTTGATACCCACATGTCCAACTGCTGATTACCTGTGCTGAGGGAGAGCTGCCCCTTGTGCCTCCTCTTCAGGAGCTTCAGATGTGGAGCAAAAGCTTCGATTCCTCCTCCTCTTCTCCCTTTCCACTTCTTCCTCATCCTCCACTGTCCACTGGCGTGTCAAGCTGTAATGAAATCAAGAAAGTCTGATGTCAACTTGGCATAGGTGATTCTTGTGAAACAAGAATGAGATTTTTGAGAAAACAAAAGATTATGAAATCGTGTCAGCCATGAAGTGTGCACATGCTCCAGCTATACATGATGTAGTGGCCACACCAGTCTGCCTAGGCTGGACACTCCATGTGCACGGGTGTCAGAGTGATGATGGGTGATTTCAGTTCAGCCCATTGTTACTTAGCACTGCACAGATACAGTAACAATCAAGTACAGTTGTAGCCAGAAATATTAGCATTGTTGCATTTTTTTCAGATAATGCATCAATTCTTCCACAAAATGTATGGCATTATAAGATGATTGGTGAAAACATATGTATATAATTTATTCACAATGGAAGAACACCAAAAAACCTGGACAAAGCAGGCAAATTTAATCTTATTTCACACACAACCCCAAAAAGAATATTGACAAAATTCTGAGCATTCTTGACTTATATTTGATTATTTGGTGGCACACCCTTTAAATAGAATAATTATTGTCAAGCTCTTCCTGTAGCTGTGAGTGAGTTTATAGCACCTCTCTACTCTTCTTTAACCAGGTCGTCTTCTCTCAATGGCTCTTTTCAAATCTCCCCACAAATACCTAATGGGATTTACAGTAGATCGGGACTCATTGCTGGCCACTACAAAACAGTCCACTGCTTGTTTTGAAACCATTGTTGAGTGCTTTTTGAAGTGTGCTTTCAGTCTTTGTCATGCTGAATGACCCATGACCTTCCATAGAGGCAAAGCTTTATGTACCGACTCCAAAATTCCATATCAGTCTTCAGATTTCATGATACCATGCATAATTTCCAGGAACCCAGTGCCAGATACAGCAAAGCAATCCTAAAACATCAGTGATCCACCTCTGTGTTTGATCTGTTCCTTTCTTTGACGGCTTCAATTTTTTTCATTAAAAATAAAGATGATGTGCTTTAGCAAAAAGCTCTAATTTCATCTCATCTGGTTTGTTCAAGTTTGTTTTGCAAACTCCTGTCTGGCTTACTTATGTCGAGAAGTCAGAAATGGGGACCCCCTGGGTTTCCCACGAAAGAACCCCCTTTCATTGAGATGGCGATGGATTGTTCAGGTTGACACTATTGTACCTTGTGACTGTACCTTGGCAGTTCTTTCTCCATCATTCATGTAATGCTTCCTTAGTTTTTTGCCTCCATCCTTATCCAAGGAGTTTGGCTGCAGTGCAATGGACCTTGAACTTCTAAATAATGGACACAGAAACATGAAGGTCTCTGGAGATGAACATGTAGCTATGTAATTGTTTAAGCTTTTCTACATTTTCATTTCTCACCTCTTCAGAAAATGTTATACTTTTCTGTCTTTTCTCCATGCTGAGTGTGGTACACACAGGCACACAAAGCAGAATTCAAGTCACAATTTCTCTATTTAAATGGTTGAATATGTGACTGCCAATGCCAGTAACATGTCAGGTGACAATAATTGCAGGGTTACCTGCTTGAAATATAATTATTTCTTACAACTTCTAAAACTGCTGATAATTTCATCAGTACTTTTTTTTGAGTTTTTTTTTGTGAAAAAAAGGTTTTCTCATGTTTCTCCAATGCAGATAAATGAAATATATTGTGAAGGATAGCCGGGTCCCATGCCCGGCAGGGACGCCCCTGCTGCATCTGTTCCGGGGGAGCCACCATGGGCAGCTCACTACCTTCCCCGGGACGCTTGGTGGCAGCCTCCCTGGTGGACGATGATTCCCCAACCTGGCGCAAGGCTCCACGGGAGATGGAGTCCTCCACAGCCTGGTTGGGGGCTTGGATGGCCGCCAGGGGGAGCTGCATGGACTTTCCAGCCCAGCTGGTCAACTCGTCAGCCCCACCCGGAAGGTCAGTTAGGACCAGGTAATCAAGCACCTGGAACGCTTCCGGGTGGGGTATAAAAAAGGCCAGCCACCACCACTTGGGAGAGCCAGAGTCGGGAGGAGGAGGAGGAGGACGACGACGACGAAGACGACGACGACGACGACGCCAGAGGAGGAGGAGGAGGAGGAGGGGTGGTGGTGGTGGTGGTGGTGGTGGTGGTGGTGCTGAGGTGGATAGAGAGAGAGAGAGAGAGAGAGAGAGAGAGAGAGAGTAATTGTGAGTGTATTTGGGACTGTGTTGGGCCTGTGGGACACAGGGAAGATGTGCCCCACGGCTGAAGAAATAATAAAGCGTGTTTTATTTAAGTACGTGCCTCTGCCTGAGTCTGTGCCGGGTCGGGCGCTATATAGCGCCTTTTACAAGTGGCGTAGTCGTTTGGATCCCGGTCCGTCCATTTGGACCGGAACCTGCAATAAATTTGATGCAGTGACCCGGCATAGCGACCTTCAACAGCGCGAGGCACATGCTCGACTCAGCTGCACGGAGAGCGCGCTCCCGTCGCAGCTACAGGCAAACCAGCACGCACAACACAGCGCGAGAGGCGCAAAGCGCACACATGCGGCAGGAGCCGGCAGCTGCAAGCCAGCACGAGAGGCGTGAGGAGCGCACACATGGCAGGGGCTGCAAGCCGGCTCGCGCAGCACAGCAAGAGAGCGCAACTGAGGCCGCCAAGGAGCTGCTGCAGGCACCACTCAGAATGGGGAAAAAGAAAGCCGGGCAGGCACAGAAGCCAGCCGCCAGACGCCGCCCTGCCAACCAGCACCACGGGTTGCAGCCGGAGGTAGGTGATGGGCCCAAGGGTGAAGGGCCGCAGAAAGGGTTTTCCGCGTTCGCGTCAGCCTGCCTCCTAGGTGCTGAGGGGCGAAGCACCCGTTGCTGGCCGGATGAGGTCTGTCTGTGGTGTGACGGCGGAGAGAGCGAGGCTGGGCTGTGTCTTCTCTTCGAGCCGAGTAAACAGCTGAAGGAGGAGAGCCCGGACGAGTTGCCCGACGTGGTGTCACCGCCCAAGGAGCAGGAGCTCCTTTTGGAAACAGGTGAAGGGGGGGAGGGCGTGTGTCAGTTGCCCGCCGAGGAAAGGTCGCAGGCGGGGCTGACGGACCTTCTCCCCGAGCCTCTAGATTACCCGAACGGGCCTGCGGAGGTGCCGCAGGGCCTTGATAGCTCGCGGTCGGCGGAAGGGGACAAGGGGAGCCCTAGTCCACCGCCGACCGATACTATTAACTTTTCCTGGGCTACAGGGGAGGTGCAATCAGTTGTCCTCACCCTGCAGTCCTTATTTAATGTCTTTAAGGTCCTGCAGGAGTCAAAGGAGGGGCTTGAGAAGAAGCTCGGCGGCCCGTGCGGAGCCCTGGTTGAATGGCTTCGGACACGTGGGGCGTCACTCTCCAGCCTGCAGGGCGCAGCGACTCGGGTAGGTAAAGCCTGGGTTGAACAGGAAGGAGGGCGGTGCGCAGCGGCAGCAGTGATGATTAGTACTGCTTGCCAGGCCACTCCGTCCTCAACACAAGACGTTGCTGTGATGACAGACAGCGTGGCAGAAGAGCGTGTGGGGAGGCAGTTGGTGAATATCAGCTGCCAAACAACTCCGCCCCGACTGCCTGCGCCTGTCTTACGGCCGTCTAAAGGGGTGCAGATGGTACGGGGTCTCTCTTCTTCCCATAAGGGGACTCAGACCGTCAGTGCACCCCAAAGAAAGAGGAAGACCCAGACAAAGCGGTCGGGGACTCCTAACAAGGTGCAGCGTGAGCCCGTTGGTTTAACGGTGCGGGAGGGCTACGCTGCAGAGGGGCGGAACCGTCGCAAGCCCTCCTCAGAGCGGGCTATGGGGCAGGAGTTTCCTGCCTGCTTCCACTTCCGCAAGGGTCGAACTGGAGGGGGTCAGGCGTGCTATAACTGCGGCCGCGATGGCCACATCTGGAGGTGTTGTCCAGTGAGGACGTCCGAGTGGCAAGGACGTCTGGGCAGCACCCCCAGACCTGTTGATTATATTTTCACAGGCCTCAGAAACGGAGCCAAGAATGCCGACTCCCTATCCTGGAGAGGACCGGCCCTCGCGGGGCAGGCCGATGAGCCCCAGAAGCCTCATCTGAGGGAGGGGCCATGTGAAGGACAGCCGGGTCCCGACGCCCCTGCTGCATCTGTTCTGGGGGAGCCACCATGGGCAGCTCAGTACCTTCCCCGGGACGCTTGGTGGCAGCCTCCCTGGTGGACGATGATTACCCAACCTGGCGCAAGGCTCCATGGGAGATGGAGTCCTCCACAGCCTGGTTGGGGGCTTGGATGGCCGCCAGGGGGAGCTGCATGGACTTTCCAGCCCAGCTGGTCGACTCGTCAGCCCCACCCGGAAGGTCAATTAGGACCAGGTAATCAAGCACCTGGAACGCTTCCAGGTGGGGTATAAAAAAGGCCAGCCACCACCACTCGAGAGAGCCAGAGTCAGGAGGAGGAGGACTAAGCCTGAGGAGGAGTGGTGGTAAAGGGAAAAGAGAGAGAGTAATTGTGAGTGTGTTTGGGACTGTGTTGGGCCTGTGGGACACAGGGAAGACGTGCCCCACGGCTGAAGAAATAATAAAGCATGTTTTATTTAAGTACGTGCCTCTGCCTGAGTCTGTGCCGGGTTGGGCGCTATATAGCGCCTTTTACAATATATATATTAACACCCATCATTTTGTAATGTCATACTATGTTGTGGAAGAATTGTTGCATTACCCGAATGAAATGGCAGCAGTACCATTTTTAGCTGTAACTGTAAATAACCAACTGTTAAGTAAGTAACAAACACGTATTTTAAGAAAGATTATATAGAAATTAGCAACATTTGCTGTGTTCGAGGAACATGAAATTGCCAGCTAACAGAAAAAAGAAACTCCCTATGCATCCCAGGCATTTGAAACAAGCAAATTCAGAGTTTAGCTGACTTTGGATGTAAAGGCTTACACCAGAAGTAGATGACATTTTAGGGATCATACAGTTAAAGGCTCTACAGCTCCAAAAATGATGAACACCAATCAAATATCATCCACATTGGGAACTCAATTATTCTCAGGTAGAGTCGATCACAGCAGCATTGAACACAAAGCAGCTGCCCACCTTGGTTGGGTTCTCGGCCCATCACATGCCCACAATTGACTCACTCATATCAGGCCAAGTTATATTTGCCAATCATTTTGATATGCAAACCTGGAGAAAATCAACACAAACATGAGGAGATTAGCCCTGACTAACTAGCAAGCTCTTAAGTCTCCTCTCACTCCCAACCCTGACTGCACATTCTTTGTGATTGCACGTTTAAAACCTGAATTCCACCTACACAGATGGTGAACAAGTGACTCCTACACCGGAAGAGGCTGGAAACGTTTTTAATTTCCAGACACATAGTGTGAATGAAGGCCAACATGAAACCTTGAGACGGGCCATTAAAGTAAACAGCAAACATACCTGACACACCCTGACAGTATTGCAAGTAGGCGTTGAGGGGTGAGTGAGAGTGCTTATATGTCTGTGTGCTGTTTCTATTTGCCTTCTATATTTGTGCATGTGCTCCCAAATTGGTGTCTCTGTGTGAAAAATTCTATGTGCCAGAATGGGGAAAAGGTAAAAGAATAATTTGAGCCTTCTGATCCCAGGTGCTTGTGGAAGGTCTGTGGACAGTAATAGACAATAATAGACTATAATGTAACTGTCCTCACCATAGTGAGCACTGACACCTCTCTGGCAGACAAATAGATTAATTTCCACATGCACTTCGATGAGATTGCTGCTATTGCCAACCAGCAATCCAGCACATATGCGAGGAAGCAGTGCTTACTGTGTTGGAACAAAACGTAAGGAGAGCTTTCAGGTCAGTGAACACCAGGAAGTAAGCAGGTCTAGACAGAAATCCAGGACATAATTTTAAGATCTGTGCCAATCAACTTGCACCTGTGTTCACTGTATTATTTAATCTCTCCTTAACTCAGTCTGTCATAAATGCATCACTGTCCGTGTACCTCATAAATCACATCCAACCTGCTTGAATGACTACTGTCCCATTGTACTAACACCTATTTAAATGAAGTGTTTAGGGAGACTAGTTAAGAATTACATATTCTCTTCAGTGTGCTGAGCACTAGATCCATTATAGTTCACATATCACTCCAGTAGGTCCATGGATGATGCCATCACCTTGATCCTACATATAGTATTTACCCACCCAGAAAAAAAGAGAAAGAATTATGTGTGAATCCCATATATAGACTATAGTTCAGTATTTAACACAAAACTCCTTTAAGCTATTCACCAAGCTCAGGGACTTGCATCTGAGCACTTCAATGTGCAGCTGGGTTTCCTACTATCTGAACAGTAATAACAATACACAACAATCTATTTTTGTATAGCTCAAAAATCACACTTCAATGGGTTTTAGTTTAACATGCCCTGTTTAATCGTCAGCCCCCCAGCGTTGACTCACTAAGAATACAGGGAAAAACTCCCCAAAACTCCTGCAGGAAAAAAGAAAGGAATCCCCAGGTGGTTTGAGTGGGTGGTCACACTTCATCATCCCTCACTTTCTATACAGGGGATCCACAAGGCTGAGTTCTGACTCTTCTGCTGTACTACCTCTACAATATGACTGGACAGCTACAAATGACTCCAACATCATCATCAAGTTTGCTGGTGACACTCGGCTGTGACAGGCCTGATATCTAACAACAACAAACAGGCTTACCTAGATGAAATGGAGAGTCTGTCACACTGATATCAGGACAACAGTCTTGTCCTGAATGTCAGCAAAGCAAAGTTTTGTTTACTGTGGACTTTGGGAGAAAACAGCAAAGGAACTTCCATCCCCACAGTATTAATAGCAGTAAGGAGGACATGGTAGGTAGTTTCAGATAACTCGGTGTCCATATCACAGAGGACATGTCCTGGTTCAAGCACATTGACACCTTGGTGAAAAAGGAGACCTCAGATGCTTCAGGGATTGTAGGCTGCCCTCCCGGATACTAAAGAACTTTTTCATATTGACCATCAAAAGTATCCTGTCAGAAAGTATTATTGTTTGTATTGGAAATAGCATGCAGCAAGAACGTAAAGCTATTCAGAGAGTGACATGGTCAGCCAAATGCATCACTGTATGTGCACTGTCCAATTTCCAGGAAATCTATATTAAGTGATGTTGAACCAGGGCAAAGAAAATTATCAAAGATATTAACAACAGCCTCTATTCTGTGCTGCGATCAGGGAAATGCTGCCATTGCTTGAAGACAAATACAGTGAGACTGAAGAGGAGCTTTTTTCCATAGATCATCCACATCCTAAATGAGGACACTGCTTAGATACACATGATTCCCTATTATTATTTTTATAATATTAATATAATGCACAATACTGCTTTTGAGTTGAACAAGTACGCATTTCTCTACATATTGTACTGTGCATATAATTGAATGTAGCAAGTAAAACTGATTTAATTTAAGTAAATTATTTTATTATATTGTTTTATTTTATATCTACCTGTTTGAAAGAAGGGTGTAAACAAAGTAGTAAATACTTTTAAAATGTTAAGAATATAAAGCAACAAAACACACTGTTCTGTCTAGGTGAAATTTGGCAAAGGGAATAATTACACATGACCATAAGATGGACAAAATCAAAGCCAAGAGCACCAGCGATGGTCGTTATTAAATTCAAAATGAGGATAAACACAAATGATTCTAAACCTTTAACATAATCACACAGCAACTACCAGCGTAAAAGTTCTTTGTTATTTTGTATCCGGAATCGATGACAGCAAGTGTGTGTGTGATGTTCACCTTTATACATTTTGACATCACTGTTCTGGCTACAGAGATAGTAACCATACACAAATTCCACCAAAAGTGACTGCGCCCACAAGAAAAGTACACACCAGGATTAGATTTTAGAACATTCAAAACAACTTTAAATCATTAAAGCAATTATTGCAATGAATTCCTTGTACTCAATGGACCTAATTGTAAAATACAAGGCAAGAACATATGTGGAATGGACCCAGAGAAATAATAACATAAATTCCTATTCATAACCCTTGTAGCCTCTCAGGGCTCAACTAGCAGTTCTCAATAGCCTGTGTGCCAGGTAGATAAGTTTGTCTCAAGTTCACCCACCAATTCCCACTCTCAATTTCCTTGCTATTCGATCTCTTGCCCCAGTTCCCCTTCCCAACTCCTGTTTACACCTCATCCTGGGGTCACTTTTGTTATAGGAATGGCAATAGTTCTGTTTTATGATTGGTCATCACACCTAAATGCAGTCCTGTGCCTAAGTACAGCTCCTTTTGGGACCAACCTGTTTGGCTGTATGTCAAATTGGCCGTATGTCAACGTATATGTGGATCTTGTGTGGGTCGCATTACCACACTTGCAAGTAGATTGCTGTGAGTCCTGAGTTGGGCAACAAAGCGATTGGCAGTCTTTTTCAATATTTTTTCCCATTTCTAAGTGCCACCCCTAAACCCCCCAACCCCCCAGACAGGCACTTGTTTCACCAAGGTGGACCTTTGCCATTGCTGCTAGTGAGTCATCAATGAATGTAAAAAGGCAATACTGGGGTTCAGGGCCATAAAAGTTGAGTAACATTGGTGTAAGGAAATGGTATGTGCTGAATACATAAGAATTAACCATGTGGAGAAGCACCGATCAAAACAAACCTTAAAGGGCCCTCCAAGAATCAGAAAGCATATGAGAAGACCCTGTAAATGATAATGAAAGTGAGGCTAGTTTTAGCAGTTTTTTTTAGAACATTATGACCCTATCTATCTATCTATCTATCTATCTATCTATCTATCTATCTATCTATCTATCTATCTATCTATCTATCTATCTATCTATCTATCTATCTATCTATCATCTTCCTATGGTTCTCAGCCATAAGTACAAAACGCCTCAACTCGGTCAGACGAAATTCTGTGTTTGACTGTATACCCTTTTAATTAAACTGTCAAATATCCTTGGGTAAGAAGAGAGAGAGAGAGGTTAGGAGCATGCGCTCATACAGCGCATTGCCACACCCACCACATGACAAACCAACTAAGGATCCCAGATTAGGACCCGAGTGCAGCCATGCAACTGGTGACACCTCAGCACCACACTAGTTCAGATGGAGTGTGAGGTTTTTTATGGTGGCTGGAGTGCCAATTCTGCCAGCAACCCTCAGATTTTTCCCTACAGCTTGGAGGGCCTGCATGCAGGGCTGGATGCAGGTTTAACATCATACCCAGGACAGAGCAATTGCAGGTTAAAGTCCTTGCTCAAGGGCCCAATGAAGTAGAGTCTCTTTTGGTGTTTATGGGATGCGAACCGGCAACCTTCCGATTGCCATTGCAAATCCCTAGCCTCAGAGCCACCACCCCGCCTTAGGTAAAGCAAGATTTTTAAATTTAAAAAAAAACTGTTCATTGGCTTTAAAATTTCACCCTCTTGGTAGATTCAGGTTAATCCGGCTCTGGTTGTCTCTTATCTACTATAATTCATTCCGTTGATTCCTATGCAAATGGAGGTGGCTGAGGATTTCCCCTTTGCATTTACCCTCCATAGAGTATTTTTTCATACTAATATAACCTCATTTGCATTAAAATGACTGAAAGATCTGCACTGAAGACAGCAACCAATTCATGTGTCTTTTTGCTTGTAAAAAAAGAACACACTTTTTGAGGATAATAGCTTAAAATTAAGCATTCTACCTCAGCTATTTTTTTTTCAAAAGAGTAGGCTCGAAAAATAGACCAGCATGGACCAGGCCTAAAACTGTACAGTCTGCCAGGTATTTCATGTTAAAGTGAGTTGCTTTAAAAGGGTAAAAAAATAACAGCGTTGGCACACTGGAAACAAGAAATAAGCCACGGAAAGGTGAGGCATAGCCACGTTACATCCCAACAAACTTGTTCAAATAGTAGGAATGAACAATCATGGCTGAATTACACAGCATTTTCAGAATGAGAAAGTGGAAAAGTGTAAATATAAAAAAGTGATACATTAGCAAACTTTGTTACCCTTAAACTAGTTATATTTAGTACACAGATACTGTTAGTATTGGAAAGCTTCTCTCTATATGATATTGCTGTTTTTTCTTTCAAATTGTTTGAAGACAATCTGATCCCACCTAGGGTGACTTGGTGCGATAATAAAAATATTGAGGCATATCCTTCATTAAAGAAAAACTGAAATTTGCAGGGCTGGCACATGAGGTGAATCTACGAGGTGATTACCTCGGGTGGCACTTTGGTAACAGCATTTTTCTATTTTCTGAAACAATAATTCAAAAAACGAGAATTAAGTATGCACCTTAAGATTTAAATAAATAACCAGTGTCTCTTTAATATAATTCCTTTTAAAAAATGTGAAATTTAAATGTCTGAACTTTTGCATAACTCAGTTTGCACCATCTCAGTTTGCTGCATCAGGAGCTTCCAAGAATCAGAAAGACGCTTGAGCATTCCCAAGCGACAGGTCAGTTCATTATATTGGTGTTCATGATTTTCACATATTGTATTATTTATGTTGATTTGTCATTCAGTAATAATTAGTGAATTTCTGGAATGTTAATAAAGTCACATATAGAATGTCTGTTTAAGGTCTGTTAAGTTTGCACCGTGTGTGTTTAATTAAAAATGGTTGGCGCCTTTTAGCCTACAGGGTGTAGGACAGAATTTGAAGCTGCTATGTTATTTAGAAAAGCATCTATGATGAAACAAACAAGTTTAATTTCTAAATCATAAAACTCATTAAAAAAGTTTTTTGGGGCTGGTCTGTCAAGTCAGAGTTTGTCCAACTTCACATCATGACATCAATCCAAAATGGCGACTTACACCACAAACTTTAGTGAGAGTATACTGTTTTTGAGTACTTCTGTCTTTAAATCAGTCGTACACACAGTACTGCCCAACCTCTATCTCTAGACATGGTACCACAGTGTTTGGATAAACAAAATACCACATAATGAGTTGTATCCATTCCAGATGAGCAAGCACAACAAAGGTTATCCTTGGCGCATCCATATTGGTTTTCCAAATGCTTTACTGGAATGCGATCAACTCAGATGTGATCTCATTCCCAACGTCAATATTTGACTTCCAAGGTAAATGGTATGCAGCATTACTCTGTTGACAGATCACACTAAATATTTTGAAACTATAGCCCTGATTCCCAGCTTTATCAGGGTATTATTTACAAACTTTCCTGTAAATTTAAAGTGGGCAAAAGTTAGGCTAAATGTGATTAGTGATCCGAATTCTTTCTGAGATTGGAGTCAACTTTGGAATTCTGACTTTGAAGCATGCCCACCACCAGGGGCACAAGGTTGAAAGTTACATGACGCTTTCAACAATAAACTGCAATTAATTACTTTTGAGACAATATGGCCCTATCCCTGGTGGCCTGAGGCCATGACAAAAAAAGTGAGGAAAATACTTGATTGAAGAAAAAGTGAAATGTGATAGGCAAGAATCAAATCTAAATGCTTGGTTGAAAGGCACACATGCTAACCTTCATACCAACTTCACAACGTGAGTGTTGCTCTTTCTCACTTGATAGATCACACTGTAGTATTTCTTGACACTTGCTCTGACCCTGAGCCATTTTAGCTACCCTGGGAAGGGTGGCAAAGGCCAAAATTTATTCAACAAAAACATGACTAGCTGCATGTACAGTGAAATTCATATCTCAACGTCCAACCAACATGTAGCACGTCGCTACTCGTCAGTGCAATGACAAACAACAATGTATTAAGTGTATGTTCTTTAATAGAATTCACAGATCTTCATCACACATACTTCTTATGCCGGCTGTGAGCCAAATTTTGAAGTCTGTGCTTTGAAAACAAAGCTGCATATAAAGAGCAAGCAGCAAATGGAAATTGTGCTTCATAGATTTAGAGATTATAAAAGGGCTGTGGCTTTCTTGTTGCTCAAGGACTTTCTTATTTTGACCGGGCAAATGTCCATCTGTGCCTTATAGGCGATCAACTTGATCCACCTTAATTTTATAATGATCCACTCCTCCTGGCACAGAGCTGTTACCAAATGAATAACAGTATCGCATAATAGTGGAAAATGATTCAGCTTCATAATGAGAATAATGTAAAGAAGCAAAAGGCTTCTGTCAGTGCATATATAGTTTGGCTCACTTTTTTGCTCAAAGACTTACTTAAATACATTTTAACATTTTAATTCTGTCTAAATTCAAAGCTTTATTGAAACCTTGAAGATAGAACTTAAAGACACGTACATACAATACAATACAATACAATTTTTTTTTGTATTGCCCAAAATCACACAAGAAGTGCCGCAATGGGCTTTAACAGGCCCTGCCTCTTGACAGCCCCCCCAGCCTTGACTCTCTAAAAAGACACGGAAAACCCTAGTAGGGAAAAAAAGGAAGAAACCTTTGAAGGCAATTCAAAGAGAGACCCCTTTCCAGTTAGGTTGGGCATGCAGTGGGTGTCAAAGAGAAGGGGGTTAATACAATCCAATACACAGAATAGAACACAAGTAATCCTCAATACAATACAACAGTAAAATAAAGAAATTACAAGTATAGAGCAGAATTTAACAGTAGATGATGTCACATAATATGATTTGGATTTGGATACATCAGAGTGGTGAGTGATGAGTTGAGTATTGTGAATATGGTGCATGAATATCCATCCATCCATCCATTGTCCAACCCGCTGAATCCGAACACAGGGTCACGGGGGTCTGCTGGAGCCAATCCCAGCCAACACAGGGCACAAGGCAGGGAACCAATCCCGAGCAGGGTGCCAACCCACCGCAGGGTGCATGAATATATACTAGAAAGACAACAGCAAAATTACACCAAATTACTGTTCCAATTCAGCAATGTTAGGAAAGTCCCTTTCTGTGTGCTTGAATGTATGTGCATTTTCAGGTATTTTTGTAAGTGGATGTACAATTTTAATATATAGGTTTATGCACTTTCACATGCTATTCAGCATACATCTACGTGTCATTTGCCTGGTACTTGTGTTAAATATAAAGTTTTCCTAACAAAACACCTTGGAATTACTTTGCTGTCACATGCAGACATTTTGTTTTGCTTCCTGCTTTGGCAACTCTGATGGCAATCACAGCAATTGCAGTCTTGAGTGTATGACAGAGAGAGATGGTCACATACTGTAAATTAATTTTCTTTTGCTGCATTATACATGTGCACAACTAGTTATGAGAGTAATGATTTGTGCAAAATTGAATTCACTGCAAATTTCAGTATTTTACTTGACAAAAAACATCCGCAAAACAAATTATGTTTCAGTTTGTGTCATTAACAGAAGAAGTAAGGCATTTAGTTCCTGTATGGAAGCATTTACATAAATTAATTCAAATTAATTAACTTAAATGAATGTGTTTGTGTGCTATTTAGGATTAAAATAAAGATCTGTAGTGAAAAAAAAACAGATTACCAATCACATTTAGACATTTTCTTGAGTGGCCAGACGTGATCTAGTAGTACAATTCCCACTTTGTCAATTATAACAGTCTTGGTGATTGCAATCCTAAAGATACATCAGAGACAGAAAAGAAACTCCACCTGAAGAGTGCATATCCTCAAATGCTTAATCAAGAAACACCAAAGGGTGGTGGCTAGGGAATCCATTCCCGGACGGGTTTATCCATTCCCAGGAATTTGGGAATCCCGCATTTCACTCCCAGGAATCCCGGGCTCCCAGGGATGACACAGGGCACGGGCATCTCACATGTGAACGGTTTTAGAACGACAGACACTTATTTTTAATAAAACTACTGCAATATGTTGACATAAATAAAAGACTAACCTTATCTACAAGCAGTCCATGCTGTCATAGAAGTACATGTATCTTTAGTTGCGGTAATAAGAGCGTAGAAAGCACAATGTCCTCACAGGTGGCGCAGTGATAGTGCTGCTGCTTTGCAGTAAGAAGATTGGGGGTTTGCTTTCTGGTTCCTCCCTGTGTGGATAGCACTTTGAGTACTGAGAAAAGCGCTATATAAATGTAATTAATTATTATTATTATTATTAATATGTCCAGCGTGCGGTTGTCCAGGCAAGAGCGCACTTTTGTGCAGAAGTACGCCAGCCGCTGAGAAAGCACGCTCTGCCTCCTCTGAAGTAGGCGGCACAATCATCAGATAACTGATACACTTGTTCTAAACAATGCCCAGCTTGCCATTGCTCTGAAACACTGCCATTTCAGCTTTTACTGATGGATCCAGTTTCATGTCATCATTCTTTGATGGCAAGTTTCTTGGCACAGATAATGCGGATGCTACAGACTGACGCATTGCAATTTCAAGTTCCTGTTCAAAGCTGTTGTCTGATGAAGTGCAAGCTGCAGCAATGGTGCCACCTTAATTATTTTCAACTATAACTCTGTGGCATGTGGTTGATTAACTAACACAGGTAACTGCAGATGTGTGGCGGCAGCCTTAATATGATCGTCATCTCTCATCTCATCTACACTGGATCACAAAGCCTCAGTGCAGTGATGAAGACACCGTGCTGTAAATATAACTCTGTCCTTCAGATGAGATGTAAAATTGAGGTCCTGTCTCTCCATCTTTTTTAAAGATTCCTACAAATCTTTCGAAAACAATAGGGTGTTTCCCAATATCCTGGCTAAATTACCCATCACAGTCTTATCTATTTTGGCCCCCTAATCATCCCCTGTATTTAACTGCCAATTTCTCTCACCCCCCTTCACCACCTGGTGAGCATATTGGCACAATAATGGCAGCTGTCAGATCATCCAAGTGGGTGCTACATATTAGTGGTCACTGAAGTGGTTCCCCTCTGACTATGTAAAGCATTTTGAGTAGTGAGAAAAGCACTATATAAATGAAATTTGTTATTATTATTATTATTATCTATAGTCTAATGAAAACCTGCCAAGAGCAGAAATAAGGAGCAGAATGTGAGAGCAGTGCTATGAGTTGTGTACTTCTGCTTGGTCAATATGGACACTCGCTGTGTGTCTGCTACTGTGCCAGCCAACTCACTGCAGTGCTCTTTACACTTATCTTGAAGAAGGCCACCTTCAGACAATAAGGGAACTGAAGAGGCAATTTTCATTGTATTCTTCCTTTTCTCTGCTTCTTGATTTTGGAGCCTTTTGGAACAAAATGGATATGCTTCACAGTGAGTCACTTTAAGATTCTACTGCTAAAATGAGATAAATGTGAACATGTCCACTGTCATACACTTCCAAGCTTTTTAAATTCCACGGATGTTCCAAGGAGTCTTTATATGATTTTTTGATTTTAAAATTTTGTAGGTTATACCGCCCACTTTCTGATGAATATTATTGGATGAATAAAGATTATTGGAAATTTAATTCTTCTTTGTACTGAATAGCATGTCTCCCTCTGAGAGAGGTTGTCTTATTTGAAATTTGTTTTGTGTTTGTTATATTGCTTACACAAGAGATTAAATAATTGTAATATAAAAAATCGCATCCTATTTAACATGATCCTTGAGCCATGAAACCGAGACATTCCACACACACCCAGAGGGACACAAAAAGCAAACAGATAACAGCAGGTGCATCAGACCAAGTTTGATACATAAAATCTACTAACTCTTTCTGGACAAGCATATTACTGTGTGCTCAACACTTTTAGTAAACTCCTATTAAAAAAATGGACCTCCTTTCCTGAAAACCAGATAACTGGAGGATGCAAAGAAACGTTGGGTTCAATTGGGTTGCCCTTGGATTTTTCTTACAAACAAGATATGATGAACCCCTGAAGGAAAAGGAGAAGACAGGTCTATGTAAAACTAGCTGAAAAGTTGAAGAACTGCTACTAGAAAGTATGACTAGAAACAACAAATGGCAGAACAAGTGGTGTTAAAAGTAAATATTATCCAGTTTTACCACCTTATACTGTAGGTCAGGTGGCCTACATCACACTTACGTTCTCTCAGAGCTGTTCTCTTAACCTAGCACAAACACAGAAATTAAAATTAAAATAAATGATTTTAGCAACCTGATAGAAAGTGTTAAATAAGACATTATCTGCTGGTCATGTCTTCATCATACATTAGCCTGGATAATGGACATTATTAAAATCAACATTCTCCTATTTTAATTTTTTAGTATATTCAGATTTATATTGACAAGTCATTCTTTAAAAGACAAAGTTCACAGATAAATGAATAATTCTTCAGAAATCGACAGAGAAGGAGGCTATGGTGTTGTTTAACCTCCCGTTGTGCTGCTTTCTTGTGAATGACACATTTTTGAGACTTTGGGGTTAATTTGAAAGAAATTACTTTGTACTTGCTTGATTACTATATTCGGCACCTAATTCCTACCTGTGTTTTCTGATATATGCACTAGTTGCCATTAATTACCGTTAACTGTGGTTCAATATTCACTTAGAATAAGATATCAGTGAACAAGATGCTCCAAAACTGAGATGTCATTCTCAGATGCAGCCTTAATAGACAATACTGTATTCCAGCCATCCCACAAGTATGCACAGTTTAACATAAGAAACAGGACTGGTATTGGGACCTTGAGTTATTTTTATGTTCAAAGTATACAATATGAACAATTTCAAATATAACTTTACAGTAAAACATTTTTAATACAAAATTTTCTAAAATTGTGCCTTACCTTTTCTCGATATCTACTACAAAAATTGTACAAGTAGATTGTCTAAACTGTAGCAAAAAGAGCACACCACTGGACAATCAGTGAAGCAGCTTTAGGAACGGTGCCTTTCAATTTAATGTGCAGATAATGAGAGTCAGCCATTAAAAAATGCATCCATCCATCCATTTTCTAAACAATTTGAAAAGCCAGATATTCTTCAACAATTCATAAAGAGCATGGTTGAATGTACATAACACCTCTGTCTCAACTCAGATTATCTCTGTTATAACCCGTTCAAGAATGTAAATGTAACTGTCAACAAGTCTTGCCTTACTGGGACACATTTTTTAGGAATGTCCCAGTTCAGATAGTCTTGGATTAACAATAATTCTTGATTCTCTAACAGCTCTGTTGGGGTAATACCTGATGGGACATCACTGCCACATGAATAATTTATTGTAATAATTTATACTTTTCTGCTAGCACATGCTCTTATCTTACTCCTCTGAAAGAATCATAACCAACCTGCTACAACACAATGGGGCAAAAAAAACACCATTTTTTATTTAAAACAGGAAAAAAACTCAAATGTGCAGTACATATTGAGGAACTGTCTAAAAGTGTATTAATTAATAATGTTCCCAACAATTTCAGAATATTGCACCTCTAAATACTGTTAGATCTGTCAGTGATTTCTTCCATCCATCCATCCATTTTCGAACCCGCTGAATCCAAACACAGGGTCACGGGGGTCTGCTGGAGCCAATCCCAGCCAACACAGGGCACAAGGCAGGGAACCAATCCTGAGCAGGGTGCCAACCCACCGCAGGACACACACAAACACACCCACACACCAAGCACACACTAGGGACAATTTAGAATCACCAATCCACCTAACCTGCATGTCTTTGGACTGTGGGAGGAAACCGGAGTGCCCGGAGGAAACCCACGAAGACACGGGGAGAACATGCAAACTCCACGCAGGGTGGACCCGGGAAGCGAACCCGGGTCTCCTAACTGCGAGGCAGCAGCGCTACCACTGCGCCACCGTGCCGCCCCAGTGATTTCTTTAAATGTTGATATTTTTATTCTCTAGATGGGTAGGGGAATTCCACATCAAATCTGATTTGAATAAGTTTGAGTGACTTGTACCTTAATCATTGTAATATAACCTACAAAATAAATAACATCTGATAGAAAAATACCACCTAAACCAAAATCAGCAGTTTATAGTTTTTAAGTTTTTGTGATTTCCCTGGTTTGTTTTTTTTTTTCTTTTTATACCCATTTTGGGCTTTAAATTATTCAGAATTCCGATGTATTAGTGATTTTTTGGAATAAAAATCTAGTTAACACAGTTAAAATGTTTTGGTGTCTTTTTCAGTGCCATCTTGTTTTACATCAATAGATAAATGGACTAGAAGGGCACAGTGAGTCAGGATAACGGTCAGCACCAGCACTCCTGGTCATCCTAGACTGCAAATAAGTCCTTGCAAGTTACCATGAAAATATCTTTGGTTTCTGTTGCGCAGAAGTTTTGGCTGCAGATTTTGTTAACTTCAAGTTAAGGCTATTGTTTTGGGTTTGACGAGAGATCGTTTTGATTTGCTGGCTGCGAACTTTGGTTTGACTCACCCCTAACATCTGATCTTTTATTTTTTCCTCACGTAATAACACTCATCTGACAGAACAGAGGAATTTACAGATAAAAGAACACTTTTAGATTATTAATTTTTATTTTATTACAAAGCCCGTAAGGCTGCACATGTGTAATTGACTACAATTTGGCAAACCGTCAGTCAGTTTTTACCAGCTGCTCATGTCTCAGACACATCAACATTTGTGGTGACAAACATTCTGCATCACAGTGGAAGATCACAATAGCAAGTGAAAAGGGCCAAAGAATTAAAAGGATGAATTTCAAATGAATGTATCAAATTCTTCAGTGTACCAGTTGAACTTTATATTATGTTAATTTATTAGGAGCCAATGTTAGCTGAATCTCTGTTATTAGGTGTGAAAGAAATAAGTGGCATGGAATGTGATACCTGCAATGTAAGGAGGTCCCTCCCCTTTGGCTTAACATATGAAAGACAAGGAAGATAATTAACAAAATTAAGACACAGCAAAATGATTAAACAGGAAAACACTAGTTTACGTTTAACAGAATGCAAAAAAGAAGCCAAAAACATGTGAATAACATAAAGTGCAAAGGATTTTATAAAAAAATATTAAATAAATAAACAGAAAAGAAACTAAATCCGGCGGCACGGTGGCGCAGCGGTAGTGCTGCTACCTCGCAGTTAGGAGACCCGGATTCGCTTCCCGGGTCCACCCTGTGTGGAGTTTGCATGTTCTCCCCGTGTCTGCGTGGGTTTCCTCCGGGCGCTCCGGTTTCCTCCCACAGTCCAAAGACATGCAGGTTAGGTGGATTGGCAATCCTAAATTGGCCCTAGTGCATGCTTGGTGTGTTTGTGTGTCTCCTGCGGTGGGTTGGCACCCTGCCCGGGATTGGTTCCCTGCCTTGTGCCCTGTGTTGGCTGGGATTGGCTCCAGCAGACCCCCGTGACCCTGTGTTCGGATTCAGCGGGTTGGAAAATGGATGGATGGAAACTAAATCCAGTGATAGGGTCTTAGTTGAACCATGATACATAGTACACACTGAATTAAACAAGGCTTTCTAAAATGCCCTGGATACTAAATAATGTCTCCAGCATTCACCTTGACTAAATAGAGCTCAGTATTCTATGGATGCAGTAACTTCAGTTCAAGTTCACTTCACAACAGCCTGCTGCATGGTTCTCATATTTACTGGCAGACATTTTGCTGTACTGACTGGAAAACCTAAGGCTGCTACATAAACTTTATGACGCCAAGCAAATTTCTTGAGCCAAATAAAATTAAAGCTTGGTTGAACTTTTCCTCCCGAATAGAAAAAGGCACATAACTTATGAATTCTCATCTTTGAATTAATTGGTTAAGATGGGTAAGTTCTTTAGATAGTTAAGATAAGCCTCTATTAAATGCACCAAGAAGGTGGCATTGGTTCACTCACAGCTAGTCTACACTGGCTTCTCTTACTGGATTTAAGATAGAAATTTATAACAGCTAGACCTTATCCTTCACAAAGTTATTACCTTTTAATTACAGTTACACCAATAACATAACAGATCAGCAATGCTTTGTTCCTTTCATGGTCGGCTTTCTCCAAGCATGTGGAAGAATCTTCAGCACATTTTATGTCTTTGTTTTAGGAACTTATCTCCTTCTTCACTATGGTTGCACATTCTTTTGAGGTTCAAACACATTATGCCTGTCCTCTTATTCCTAGCAAAATCATATTTTCTGGGTATCTCTAGGTTGTTTCTCAGCAAGGTAAGGACTAAAGGCAAATCCAGTACAGAGAAGTCTTCCACCCTTCCAGTCCAGCACAGTTGTCCTTCGGAGTAAAGGGATTTCTTCAACTTATAGACTCTGGAGTTGGCAATGGACAACCAAAGTTATGACCAGATTGGCAGTAGTGAGCTTGGTGAGAAGAAAGATGATTTAGGTCCCACAAGGGTTTTTAAAGGAAGGAACAGAGGTCTTGCCATCTTTTTGGTTGACAATTGGTGCAAAGTTCTGTCCATTAAGGTTGCCACTTGTTGAATTATGACTGTTTCTTTGAACTTGAGCGTCCTGGTAATACCTCTAAGAGACCCCTGTTAATTGGTCTGGGATTTATTGTCTTATCAAATAACATGCAGAGGCAGCATTTCAAGGAGGGGCCCCATAATGAAAACTGTGACTTTTTAGCTGGCGTTAAGAGTGTCTGGCCTTGGCTTTTTAAGACAGGGAACCGTGTTCTCCGCAAGTTAAGAAAGAATAATACCAGTCTGTCCTATAATATTATTCTGAACAAGATGAAAGCCGTATTCAACATCAATTAACACCACTGATGAAAAAGGCTAAAAATCACAAACCAGCAGTATTTGCCTGAAAATTACAATCAATGGAGATAGTATGAATTAATCCTAACTAAACAACTGAAAGCAATAATCATCACCAGTATATTGACTTCATTGAAAAGTATTTGACCATATGGCAGTAAAACATGAGCAACAAATATCAAAGCAACACAAGAGCTAACAGTTACCCAAAGAAGTACAAAACAACAAATTCTCAACTTGTCTAACCATGATGGAAAACAAAGACATGGACCCATGGAAAACTATAACATAATGAAGGGTCTGGATTCTTGTAAATAGCAATGTGCTGTTCACATAGTATGACAGTCAGAGCAAAGTTGGACAAGATCAATTCTGGACTAAATACAACACACCACAGAAAAAACATGGGAAACTCATCAACTGATAACACTTGTTTCAAAGACTTCATTTTTGGGTAGTTAGAAAGAACACAAAGAGGCCTGAAAATGACAACAAAGACGATGATATTGATGATGATGCCAATGATGATAAGGAGTAATTGATACCCACTGTGTTGACCACACACACACAGCTTCATTTCACACAATGTGAAGATTAATGTATATGCTTAAACCTTAAGAGGTACTGTATGTTAATATATTATCAATTACATTCATAATTCTAAATATCTGGTTTCAAAAACACTCCTTTTTTAAAAAAGTACTACAGATTTAAATGCTGTGACCTGTTGAAAAAGTCAAGGATTTGTTTGGCAAAAAGCATATACTTTCCATAAATGAACTGGATGGAATGGAGGAGGTTAATCGCCTATTACTGCATATGAGCTAGCATAAGAACATTCACCTGTCCATGTTGTAATAATCACAACATTGTTCAAAATATTGAGAACGAGTCATGAAACACAAAACTGGGTCATCAGATTGGTTCTGCATGCTGTGCTGAGCAAGCTCCTCATGTCTTACTGAAGTGGCACTAAAGGAAGAACAAAATGCTTGACCAGGATTCTATGAATGAGATCTTCAGCAGCAAGAAGAACCCAATATTGTGCTTCCAATATCCTGAACCAATGATTCTGATGATACCATCTACAGGAGGCTCAAAAAGGAAATGCTTTCTAAAATGAATATGCTTAACCAGTAGGCTACCCATCTTTGGTGTGTGAGTATCTCACAAGCGAGGCATTCAATCAGTCTTGGCCAATCTTGAAATCTAAGATGGTTGCTGTGGTCATTTCTGTGGTTACCTTTGATTTTAGGTCTGATTTTAGTTTAGTCTTAGGCAGTTTGCACGTGCTTGTGAATATATTTCTATATAGAATAAGGTGTACATGTCTCCATTATCTTGTAACAGAGATCATGGTAGCCTTTTTGTGCCTTCCATACTAAAAGGAAATCCTTAATGTTTGACCATTATTCTCATATCACTCACGCATCTTAATAAAGACATTGATGAAGAATAGGAGCTGGATGGGGTTGCCATACCAATTCCATATAATCAGCAGTGAATGCTGACAATTTAGTCAATTTGATGTGTTTTGTATTAGTTAATAATGATCTGCCTTCTATTCATGTTTTACTAATCATGATTAGTTTGGGATATTTAGATGTACCTACTGTTAGGGTTGTGCAGCTCAGCCATGCTGGTAAAGTCAGTTGTTTGACTACTGCAAGACCCTACATCAAATTGTGAGGTGATGAAATCAAGCTATTCATTAGAGAGTGGACCACTGGTTTATCAAGCTCAGTAGATGACATGCACCATAGTGAGAGTTCAAATCAGGGTGAGTCTACAGGAAAAAGACACGATGAGCAGTCAAAACAGATGGAATTTTATTATTCAAATCTATGATCCAAAGTGTAATAAAAAAGCATTCAATAGGTCAAAGACAGGCCAGCAAAAGGGAACAAGCAATGCTATCCCAATCAGCACAAAACAAAAGCAAAATCCAAAGTCAGGCAAAATGGTCCAAAACTACCAATGACTAAATGTAGAGAAGCTCAACAATGCTTCAGCAAAGGCACTTTCTATTTTTTTTTTCAGCCACACCACTCAATGTGATACCCTTTGCTTAGTAACAGATGTGGATAGGTGAGGCCAAAGTGAAAGTGCATGCAGGAGGTGGAGTTTAGGGCGGAACTCAAGCTCAAGCCACACCCTAACAACAGTGACTGTGTTTCCCAAATGGCAAGACTTAATGATAATGTTTAATATTTTCATTAAGAAACCTCCAGAAGGTTTTAGAATGGATAAATAGTTGCAATTTTAGATTTGATACTAAAAATACACCTAACACTAATGAATAAGTATTTTGTAAGGAAGTAAAATAGCACTGTATAATATTTAGTCAAAGACTTATTAATGAAAGTTATTCTAAAGTGTTACCAGCATATACAATATACCAATATATCCATCCTCACATTGCATCTTAATAATCCCACTATTATGTCATGAGGGGAAGTTTTCTTTTATTAATAATATTTTATTTGTTTCATTTTTTTATCACTTTTATTCTAAATAAAAATTTGCTTACAAAAAAATTATTACTGATATATGAATTATTATTTAATGACATTTGAAGCTCTTTGGATACACATGAGCAAATCCTTATAATGTTTATTAATGACTTATTAATTAAAGTTATTATAAAATGTTGCCTAGCAAGCTTATGCAAAACGTCATACTAGCAGACAGCCAATAACAATTCACAGGCAGTGGGTCTTACTGTGTCTTATTGTGTTTGTGTTCGTTGACAGGCCCACAGCTGAGGCGTTACCCATAGTACCTATGAAGTCAATAGCACTCACTTAACTTTCCTGGCTTGTCATGATAAAAATATAATTTTACAAGAAAACATGCAAGAAGTAAATGAACTCTGAGAGCAGCACTGTAAAATGAGTTACATACATAAAAGTATAATTGATTGTGCCTTCTTGAACAGCATACTATAAATAAAGGTTGGTCAATTGACTGCCTAATGAAGTGCTTTCTAACACTTTCTTTATTACTTGATTGTGGTATGAAAGTATCATACAGGTTTATCCACAAAGGTGCTGTATGTATTAAATATTCATTTGATTGCTTTATCAAGCTATTTGGGTTATGTATGAAAGGCATTTTATCAAAGAAGAGGATATTTACCACGTAGAGCAAATCTGCACATTTATAAATTGTAAAGCAAAGCAGAACTGAGATGAAAAATGGTAGAAAGGAAGTGGTAGCTGTAATGGACAACATGGGTTGGCTGGAATTCCAGCCGGGTTGAATTGTTAATTACTTGGCCAGGAGGCCCTTTAAATGGAACAATGTGGATGGATGCAATCCTGACCAGGTTGGTTAATTGTACATTTCCTGGTCGGGAGGCCATTATAATGGATGGACAGGGGAAGACTGCTTCCCAGGGCCATGTGCTTCCCCAGTGCATTGGGTGGTGACATTCCTCTGGTATGCATCCCATTTGGACACCTGCAGGGCTGCATGAGAGTTAAGGTTTTGGTGGGCAGCAGCTGTTGGGGATCTCGGGTGCTGCTGGGGGGATCTGATGGAGGCAGACTCTCCCATAAAGCAGGGAGGTTCCCCCAACCCAAAAGGGCTTCCTAGATGTAATGTGATAGCACCAAAGTACTCCTGGGTCCGATGTAAAGGAAGCTGCAGAGTCAGGAGAATGGAGTGGAGAAAGGAAATCTTACTGCTGGAACTGTGGAATAAATTAAGGTATTTGTGGCAATAAAACTCTTTATTGGAATCTGAAACTGTGTCTGTGCAGTTGTGTCTGGGGTTTGGGATGCTGCAATGCTCCCCTACTGGTTCACACACTGACATCCTGCATATAAGTACACATTTATCCCCAAATATTGAGGTTTCTGGGCAGCAACTGACAGTGTTTTGATAAAACAGATGAATAATGCCTCCCAGCCTGCTTTGCTTTCTTTGTCTCAATGGCTTTCACTTCCCCTGACTTGAAGACTCTGAAATTTCTCTTGATATGTCCTATTGTTTTTTTTTTTTTAGTATCAGTTGATGGACACCAGTTTCACTCTTAAACAGGTGGAACTGGTTGATCAATGGCAACTCCCAGTAACAGAAAGGAAACAATAGCATAAAAATGTAAAGGTGAGCTGATATTAAATCCATTGTGTTGTGAAAGGCTGAAGATTATCCCCAAAACAGGAGATGCATGGTAGGAAACAACCCTGGTTGGTATGCCAGTCCTCTGCAAAGCCCATTCATGTGTATGTCCCAATTTAGAGTTTGTAACCTACCAAACATGAATGTTTTTAGGGATGTGGAAGGCAAATTGGTGTACTTTGAGGAAGACTCATATGAACATGGGGAGAATGGGAACAATAACAAAACAGAAGTGCTAATTACTACCCCACCATGCCACTCACTTTGAATAGCACAAATGTAAATATAGCATGTTGCTTTTCGGTCCCATTGCAATGCCAAGGACATTGCAGAGAAATATGAGCAGAGGTGAATTTAAGGCTGCTTATTCTGCTCTGTTCTGCTCTGATAACCAGATTTGCATACCACCTGGTTTATCCTACTTAGGTACTATAGTAAAAAGCAGGTTTTGACAGCCCACATCATTTGACTCAGATCTTTCAGCTTCCTCGGACATTTTAGGGTTTCCCTTGGTCAGAGCAAAAGTGGTCATCATTCATTAAGTTATATTGACAGTTGAGCTTCTAAAACGTATTTTACAGCACCCAAGATGGATGAATACAGGAGAGACATGTATGCCGAACCACACATTATTAGTGTGAAAACATGCTCTAAGTAAAGAAGTGAGAGTCCACTGCATTCCATCATACTGCCAACAGCTGTTATGGTATCCAAACATGTTGTAAGCTGTAGTTAAGATATTATTTAAGCCAGTGGGTGGCAGAATTTTTTTATGGTGTGTGCCATCCTCAAGAATTTATTCAATACAGCCCCTAAGTGATGTAACCAGAGCATAATTAGGCAAAGCAACTGGGCAAGAATCCAACTGCATAGCTGATCGTCCCATGTGGTATTGTCCACTCAAGCTCTTTAGCCTCTAAACTACCGATAAGGAGGAGGGCTCAGCCAAAAAAATCAGTCCGGTAGGCTATTTTGGTAGCCAAATTTTAGGAATTAACTTAGCTGGCCTTTACCGCTACAGAGTTATTTGTACCCAGAGTAAACAAAAGCTATTAACTCTGGGTGCCACTCACCCAGCATGTGAAATGGAACAAGCAAAATCCCAGCCGTTTTTGATGGCAAGCAGATTCAGAAACACACATAACAAGGAAGGGTCAAAATATAGATAGGATGACCAAATCTATCAGGTGGGTGAAGCCTTGCAGACAAGCTCCTATATCCAGTATAGACCCACTTAGGCAAGACTATAACGTGAGCAGATATACCCAGCGGACAGAATCACCCAGACAATACCAATAAACCTGATCAGACTTAATTAGCCTTCCTTTCAATATTACAAAGATGGGTCCAGAATGAGTGTCAGTGTCTGAGACAGCAGGGGTGAGCAGTATGAAAGCCTTAACTTTCAGCCTGAACACAATTTTCAAGAAACAATCCCTGTGATGCATGTCACAGTGTGACAACCAGGTCATCACCTCACCACCCACTGCACTAAACTTCTTCACAAAGAGCAATGAAGCCAGAACTCACCTGGAGAGAGCAGACCAGTTCTTGCGGCTCAGGGACATGGCGGTCGACTCCTCCGGGCGCTGGAAGGTGCAAATTAAAAATCAGGCAAGCTTGCCGTCCAAGAAAGAAGAGAGCATTGTTTAACTAAGACAGAGCCCACACCCACACGTCTCTCCTTGGCTTGCCAGGTAACCTGCTGCTGTTGCAGATGTACCTTCGCCCTGCTGCTGTGGGATCACATGATCTCTTATCTGGCAAACCTGTTGGCTGTATTCTCCCTATTAGAAGCACCTTGCAAATGTATGCTGATGCAAAGTGAAAGACCTGATCAAACAGTATGTTTTGTCCCAAAGTACAGATCTGGAGAACAGAGGACTGAGGGGTTTTCGGCTACACTATATGGCATATTTCTTTTAATATCCCACTCCTAACCCGATTATCTCTTCATTTCATTTTAGGTTTTATTAATAACAGTGAGGCTTCTTTGGCAATCAAATTAAGTCTTGTCTGAATCAAGTGAAGTGGCCGTGCAGTTTTAAATGAATATACCACCTTTCACTGCCTGAATCTCATTCAAATAAGAGGAAAGGAAGTGGTGAAACAGGTGAGCAGGACAGCCCAGCTTCTGTTTCTCTTTGTTTCCATTTTATTTTTATGTTGCCATTACACAATGTAACATTGTGGGCGTTTTTGTGTATTTTTAGACAAATGGAGCACAGCTGGATTACGTGACACAGGGTCATAGTGAAACTTCAGCTGGCAGGGTAGGGTGTTAACCCTGTAGCCACTACAACTCACTGTCAGCCAAAATTTTCACATTCTTGTCAATTGCTTATTTTTGATGTGTGATGGAGGATAAAGAACTGGCACTAACACTGAGTTCACATGATTTTTACTGTAGTACCCCTCAGAAACACACATTGGATTCAATGCCCTCTTAATTTCATTCCTTCGTGACTTCACCAGCACTAGCAGTACCACTTTTTTACTTTCCTTGTAGATTTTCTAGTCACATATGTGTTCACAGATCTGCATGCATGGGAACTTGACTCTGGGTACCTAACATTTTGTTTGGTAGTGGTGCTGAAACATGATGGGATGAATGGATTTTGAGGTGAATGCCCAGATGAGCGCAGGATGTTTGTAGCATTCAGATCGTGGTGGACAGTGAGGAAAACGGTGCTTAGCAATCATTCTAGAGGTGCTTCTTAGTGCATCCACTGTTACTTCACCCATCCATCGGAATGTCATCCAGAATTCAGACTGACAGCACGGCAGCAGAAATTTTGCTCAAGTCAAGAGTGCATCTAAGGCAGCTGGGTGGCATGCTCTGCTGTAAATGGACACTGCATTACATAACATAATATTCTCTGATCAGCTTAATTCAAATCAGCGTTTCGGGTGTAGAAGCAGAATTGGACACAAGGCAGAGTGCAAATCCATTACACCTACATACGCAGGGCCAATTTGGAGTCATCAAAAATTTTTGGTCGCTATAGAACATAACATACTGATTGTATCTGAGGTTTATTTGAGAAAGTAACATCTAGAGATGGGCGGCACGGTGGCGCAGTGGTAGTGCTGCTGTCTCACAGTAAGGAGACCTGGGTTTGCTTCCCGGGTCCTCCCTACGTGAAGTTTGCATGTTCTCCCCGTGTCTGTGTGGGTTTCCTCCTGGTGCTCCGGTTTCCTCCCACAGTCCAAAGACATGCAAGTTAGGTGGATTAGCGATTCTAAATTGTCCCTAGTGTGTGCTTGGTGTGTGTGTGTGTGTGTGTCCTGTGGTGGGTTGGCGCCCTGCCCGGGATTGGTTCCTGCCTTGCACCCTGTGTTGGCTGGGATTGGCTCCAGCAGATCCCCGTGACCCTGTGTTAGGATATAGCGGGTTGGAAAATGGATGGATGGATGGACATCTAGAGATGACAGGCTTGTCCTTATTGCATCAGGCAAACAATATAGACAGAGTTCAACAATATGTTGATGGCTACTGTCTTCTGGCTTGAGTGAAGCTGATTTTAAGAAAGTCACACAGTTGCGGTGTCTCAGAAGTTTGAATTTTTTACAACCAGTGGAATAACTTCATTTCCAATTTCCATATGTGTATTCACAACCAGACAGAGAGACATCAGTTTGTCAGTAGCCTGGTATTCAGGTCACTTTGTGACAGTACACTCTCCTGCTCATATCTATTGCTTATGATGGGCCCAAAGCATCCCAACTAGGGCACTTGATACCCAATTAACCCAAGTGATTTGGATGATGAATGTCTAACTTGGCTTTACAGGAAGTGTAACTCACCAGAGATCCTGGCATCTGGGCACACCTCACTCTGGCTGCTACTTTAGAACTTTGGCCTTGGCAAACAATGAAACAAGATAAGACCATGGATGAATGTTGATCTGTCAGCTGCCAAAGATGAAAAGATAAGCCTCTTGGCTTCACACCTTCCAGGTTCCTTAGGAAGGGCCCATCTGTCCATTTAGGCCCCAGTGCAGTTGGGCACTTAAACAGCTTTAAGGACGTCCCTTTAAAAGAAAACGGAGGACTCTGCATGGTGGGTTGTACAGAGACATGTGGCTGAGTTGAGACATCTGTAAGCTCTTTTGGGTTGGCTGGACCACTGCTCTGAACGAATGCCTATTTCTGGGTGCAGGTAGGGCCTCAAGCCTGTCTGTGACTCCGAGTGGATGCTTTTGTGTCAGTGGGCTTCCTCAATGAACTTTAATAGTGAATGGTATTTGAATTAATTTACTGAAAACAGTAAAGGATGCCAAATGACACTCTTGTTGTGCAGCAACATGACCCATTAAGTAGTAAAAAACAAAATAGGAAATTAACTAAATAAATAGGAGGCTGCAGTGACAACCATATGAAATAGAATAAAGAAGATAGAAGGAAAAGAAACACACCAACAACACCCACCATGGCTAAATGGTGGCTGGTGCATATTGCCCGAGACTTGCAGTTTTTCCATTCCAGTGATTTTCAGAGCTGCAGGGGGTGCTTAAATATTAACTGAATCTAAGGTGGGCCTCACAAATTCCTGTCCTTTGAGCTCCTCCCTCACATTTTGCTTGCTGGCTTTTATTTTTTTTTTTCTTTCTTAAGGACAGCCTGCAACAGGTTGCCAAGGTACAAAGCGGAAGGATCCGCATTGTGCTGTGTGTTGTGGAGACAAGTTCAACCGAGGTGCATACTCACAAAGTTTCACTCTATGTAATGCCCACCAAATTGAGTGTCCATCACTAACTGCCAATTAATACTTTGTACATGGGTAGGGGTACAGGTGTGGGTGTTCAGGTATCAAGTACACATGTCTACTGTATGTACTGTATGAAGGCACTCTGTAAAGTGCCTTATGATGATACAAGTTATTAATGAATGACATCATTTAAAATAAATACTGGATGATTGCTGAATTGGTTGAAGTAAAGCTGAATGATAACGTGAACCAGAGCTGTTCATAATAAAGTCTCACTACAAATTGACCCCTTGTTTATGTTCCATAATGTTTCCAAAAATAGCATTGCACTGACTGTGAGGTTGTTTAGCAGCAGCTTAGTGAGACGTGGAGCCCACAGCGGTTTCTGAAATGATGGCAACATACAGGAGAAATGTCCCCCTGACAATGCAGCCTAGAGAAAATAACTTCAGCAGATGGATGGGATGGGACCATGGGAATGGAATGAGCACTGGCTTATAATCCAATGCCTCAAGTCTTTCAGGACTCCTGAAAAGACATAGGGATCTTGCGTCAGGTTGTCAAGTGTTCAGTTTAGTGGTGCAGTGGGTTGATGTTTACCATTCAGGTGATATAGTACCTTACAAAGGCCTACTCACTCTGCCACATGTTTCTATTCAAAGTGGGGTTTTCTGGATTGATGAACTAATTTTTTTCATCTTGTGATGGAATGGGCAAAATTAAAGGAGTGCCGGAACTGATGCTCCCTCACAATGCATGTCATTTCCCAGTTGATTCTGGGGGTCATTCGTGAGGTAGAAGTACATAATAAACAAGAATAGTTGTGTTAAATGTTTGAAATATTAAAATGTGTGCTTCAATTTATATGTTTAAAGTCTAAATAGTCTCAGTTGTTATAGAAACTTGTAATTAATTACCATCTGATAAAGATCCATTAAGGACTAGTAGAGTATCAAAAATCAAAAATAACATCCTATTCATTGCCACTGACCTTAAATAGTCAAATGATAATCCCACATGCTTATGTTTGTTTTGTGTTTCATGAATTTTGCCATTAAGCATCTGGGAGTGGCTTTTAGAGGTCTAGAACCACTGATAAAGAATCATTTTCTTCAGAATCATCGCTACCATATTTGTGATCAGCAAATTCAAAATAGAATAAAACAGTACTCCACATGCCTATATCACTTATCCCCATTTATTCAAAGTTTTGTAAAAAGGAGTAATTTGACTCCTCATAACCCATTAGGTGGTGAACCCCTGGTGTTAGATAATGTGGCATACACAACTTCAAGTCCTTCATTTTTGCTGAAGACACCTATTGGTTAACTCTTTATCATAAAGGTGTCATTTCATGAACACAATCTAGTCCAAAAATGGCCTAGAAATTCATGTTCTTGGGGTCTAAAGGCCAAAAACAGGGGGAAACCCCAATAAGCTTGATGTATTGCATCAACTCATATCAGTTGAGTCAGGAGGCACCAGGAAAAAAAAAAATAACGAAGTGATTTCAAAGCATTCATAAGCAATTCTTATTACAACAGTAATTTAGAATCTTAGCCAGAAGAGCATAGAAAAAAGCTATTTAAGATTCAAAGTTAAAGAATACAGGCAAGTTCTAACTCCCTAAAATCATTTAAATTGCTGATTAATCACAACCAGGGTTTTGGTAACAAATCGGCAGTAATTAGCACACCGCCACTTTGAACAGCAGCCGCTCAATGACATCATGTGCCATACCTTCCAGTAGCAATGAGACACTGTCGATAACAATAATCCATCCACAGAAACTTGTCCAGAAACACAAAATGGTGGTACCTGTACTGGAAAGCAATTAGATAGATAGATAGATAGATAGATAGATAGATAGATAGATAGATAGATAGATAGATAGATAGATAGATAGATAGATAGATAGATAGATAGATAGATAGATAGATAGATAGATAGATAGATAGATAGATAGATAGATAGATAGATAGATAACAATCCTCTTTAATAAAATCCCTATGTGCGTCCATGTGTCCGTGTGTGTGTGTTTTCTGGTGAAGTGCGCATGCGCGGGGCACTCTTTAATAAAGGACACCATTGCTGGGGAGAGTGCTGATTGGGTACTCGCGGCCGTGCGCATAAAATCCGTTGCTGGGGAGACACCACACATACAATAATCAGCTGCATGACAGCACAGATTAAAATACTTGCTGGGGAACTACACAGTACTTGCTGGAGAGACGCCACAGCCACGATTATCAGCTGCATGCCACACATTACATCAGTTCCTGGGGAGACTCTGCTGATTGCCCACTGTTGTGACAGAAAATTAAACGCATATTACAGACAAGGTGGAAGTACAGGGAAGGGCGGAATGAGTGGCAGAGTCACTGGCCTCTAGCAAATGCTAAAAAAGGCCGCCTGACTCACACAAAACAGAGAAGGCGGGACCTATAAAATATCACGTGGTCGATCCAATCGGATTTTGGTAAATGAGGTAACAACTAAAACATAAGGCAAGAAAAATCCAATTGGGTACTGAGACGCGGAGACCAGCATCCCCAAAGAGGTGGGATTAGTGTTTGTTGTTGTGCAAGTGTTCACTCTGAGGATGTCAGATTTGCGATTAACAAACTTGGCCCGGTAAAGTGTAAAGTGCCACACATACGATAATCAGCTGTACGCCAGCACAGATTTAAATACTTGCTGGGGAACTGCACAGTACTTGGTGGAGAGACGCCACAGCAAGCTAAAATAAAGAGAGGCAGGATAGGAGATCTTCAAACAGACACAATACATCAATCAACAGCCACAGAATAAATGTAATATTAATTATACTTACTGTATTGTCATATACATTTCTATTTTATTTTTATTATTATTTTACTTTAGGCTTCTTGCAAAAATATTTCTAACAAAAAAAATTAAGACAAGAAACAGAATGAAGTCAAGGTCCCTTGCCATTTAATATAGACTGTTCCTACTAATGTTTATGCACTACTGTTCAAGCATCCGTTATTGTAACGGGCTTAATGTCTAGTATCATTATAAAAATGCTTAAATAATAACATTAAAATTAAAATATGACTGCAAACTACATGCAGAATTGGGTTATACATATTTTATACCCTGTTTTTACCTATTAACACTTCTACAACAGTCAGCAGTTTTCAACAAACAAATACACCATCTGTTTTCTGCATTTCACCACACTCAAGTGGTCAGAAAGGCAGGAGGTTGCCATCATGCCAGAAGACTAAGAAGTATTCGGCATATTTTGAAAAAAATAACATTCACAGAATCACAGAGCAGTTGGCACTGACTTGCATTGGTTGACATAAGCATTTTTCCATCTTTCAAAATGAGTGCAAGAAGAACCACGTGATGCTCCAATTTTGGAAGCTCTTGCCATATCAGAGAGTAGTAGTACCAGAATATTTATAGAAATAACACCATCTCCCAAACCTGTTCCAGATTAAAATCTAGTGTAGGCCCACCACTCTTAACACAATATATGTTCACTGTTGAGTAGAATCATTGGTGATCTTTAACCAGATTAATTTTTTTTCATTAAGAGTGAATTCAGCCAAATTGTAAGACTTTGCAAAAATAATACAACTTCAGAGATCCCTTTTCTTCACACAGAATAAGAATGTCAGAGATGTGCTGTAAGCCAATGTCTATTCTCTAGAGCATAAAATCCAGAAAAGATCTGTTCAAACCATAGTAGGCAATTCAGAGGTTGCAGAAATTAGTCTTTTGTACAGTTCTAGTGAGCATGTTACATTATTATCTGTTCAGTCAAGAGGGAGCCAGAGCATTCCTTAACCCAAGTGGCATTGCTTATTGTGAAAATTTCTATCCTAACAAGGACTTATTTTCAATGTATTCAATCCAACCGTGAAAGTCATCATCAAGGACTCTGATGAGAAAAGGACAAAAGGTGAAAAGAATGTGTTTGCACAGAACTAACAAAATTGGCGGATTGCTAAAGTAGGACACAGTAATTGACTTAATTGAAGACATGACCGAGCACAATACATACATTAGCTGGCTACAATGCTGTCCAAATAGTAATCAACAGGATTATGGTGAAACACTTTCTTTTTCTGTCTGTCTATGTCTACCTCTCTATGTTCAGCCACAGATAAAAAAAATGGAGGAGCACAGGAACAAGGAATAAGAACCGTGAGATTAACGTATAAATGATAACAATTGCAGGGGTTAAACCCTGGAAGACAAACAATTGCATAACTACACATAGTACATGATCTAGAACTTGAAATTAAAATAAAACTAGACAAAAAGTCATTAAGAAAGGCACATTTTTGATTTGATATCCAGAAATTAAGATAGCTTCTGACAAGCAGCATCAGTGTAAATACTGTTGGCACTGGTGACGTCACATAACACGACTTCTGCAGGGCATCAAGACGGCTGCATCTTTGCTATGAAGCCACAAAATGGCAGCTTTCATAAAGAAAACAAGAAGCTATAATGGAATAATCTACTATATAATAACACACTAAAGTTTGTGTGTCCAGTCAAGGAGGTGTCACACACGTGCGAATAGCCAAAGGGCCCGATGGAGCATGAAAGAACAAAAGGTGGGGGATTGGAACAGAGTATTAACGCTTTTTTCCCTTCCTCAACCGAAAAACAGAAGATTAACAGTCCAACCTTACGTAGCGCCCACATGTTAAAGTCCGTTCTGGCTACAGAAGATGACTTCAATTCCAGCTCTCAATAATTACTTCACTGCCGGTCACTTTCGGATGACTTCATTTCCGTCTCTCGATTATAATGTCAGATCCGGCTCCTTTGATCATCATCACATCCGCCAAGATTCCATTTCCTGTTGTTCATTGTTTTTCCTGCCATGTATCCATAAAAACACTGCGAACTAATGTTGTGATTGTCAAATGTCTGTTTTATGCATCTTTAACCGTGACTTCAGTAAAAAATGGAGTCAAGGATCCACCAACATTATACGGGGCATACCCCCAAACTCTTAATCTTTCTTGTTTGTGCTTTATTTTATCAGAGAGGAGAAACAGCATGGAAGGCATGGGTTATCTTCAAAGGTCGTAATTATAAAAGTGAACAGGATACAAGAAAGCCGCTCCGAAAATAATGACAGAGGAAGGAAAGGGAGGACCGGTGAAGAAACATTCACACACTTTCGACAGCAGGTGAATATGTACATAGGGCAAGATATTACAAATATTTTTAAATTATTCTGTTATCTGTCTTTGACAGGTAGTGTAGCTAGTAATAAAAATAAAACCACGAGTGTGTAACAAAATTAAACTAAAATTAGAAGGAACAACACTCAGACTTTCAGAAAAAAATAAGAAGCTATCAAAAGAAATTATCTGAGCCCAGGAAAATAAAAACAAAGCCTAGCACTTCCTCTTACTTTCTCTGTTTCACCATTTCTTCTTTAGCAAATGGCATCTTTTGCTGTACCATGCACATTCCATATTTGTTATCTGTTATAAATTATGTTGTTACTTAAAGATTAATTTATGCTGTGGTAAGTCCTAACGCATCCCAGCTCTCCGTGACTGGGTTACAATCCCACCCACCTCATTTTCTGTGTGGATTGTGTACATTTTCCACATGTCTGCAGGGAATTTTCTTTCACATTATAGTGGGTTTGACTGATTTCTAACTCTAAATTGGCCTGGTATGATAGGGTGAGGATGTATGTGTGTGTGTGTGACCAGTAATAGACTTGTGTGTGCATGGTTGGTTCTTCTCTTGTGCCTGTTGGTTATGGAGGCTGTGAATAAAAATTTCAGTAAATGAGTGGATGGATGTTTGTGCTTACCTGTGATAAGCCCTGGAGTTCTGTCATTCCTTGTTCTTGACATTCTTTAATTCTCTTATTTTTGCTTTTTTGTGTTTTCTATCAGCAACACATCACCTGAATACATCCTTAAGAGGCAATTGCTCAGCTGAACTTCTCAGTTGTAACTTCTCAGATGAGAAAGCCATGTCTTGGGGATGGCAAGGATGTCTGTGCCCTGTCAGGCTTGGTGGAGAGTGTGTGATTTTCATAAAGTTCAGACTGGAAACAAACATGTTGAAATAAAGGCATGTGAAAAGGAAAGGTGAAGTTGTTTTAATATTCAAGAGTGTTCAAAAACAGGCAGAAGGTCTTACATGGGTAATCCAAAGCAGCAGTAACATAAGACAGAATCTAATTTCTAAAAATACAAAAGCAGAAGAATACTGTGTCACACACGTGCGATTAGGAGACAACTAAAGGGCCTGATTAATAGTAATTCCATGCCAGACCAGGAGGTGGCAGGGTGCACTAATTGTCTCTCTCATTCCCTTACAGACCATTCTCGGGAAATCTCGTCTGGTTCCGGCGCCACTGATCACGTCACTTCCAGTTCTGGCGCTGCCAATGACATCACTGCTGGTTCCGGCCCTGATTACATCACTTCCTCTGCTTGTATTTAAAAGCCGCCTTTTTAAGACAGCAATTCAGTTCTGTTTTGGACTCATACCTGTGAACATGTCTGTTCAATTTAATCAATTTTGCAGCCAGGAAACATTATACGGGTGGCTGGCCCAAACCTTTGCAGAGACTGTCGTTCTTGTGACAACTGTAAAACACTGAAATCAATCAAAAAAACACCTGGAGTACCTGAGATAGTGACTTTTGCAAGAGCACACAGAGCAAAGTCCTATTCTAAACTTCCTCTTTTTGTTTTCTTTACCTCTCCACCTTGTGTCACCTGTATTTTAAAGAATATATAGCAATATAATAATAGCAATTCTTTTCTCACTACTCAAAGCACTTCCACGCAGTGAGGACTCAGGACAAGAACCCAGGAGTGGTGGCTCTGAGGCTAGGGATCTGCACTGGTGATCGGAAGGTTGCTGGTCCGAATCCCATAAATGCCAATAGGGACTCTGCTCTGTTGGGCCCTTGAGCAAGGCCCTTAACCTGCAATTACTGAGCGCTTTGAGTAGTGAGAAAAGCGCTATATAAATGCAAAGAATTATTATTATTATGATCTTCTTACTGCAAGGCAGCAGCACTACCACAGCACCACCGGCATGGTAACATGCACAGCTAAAATGGGTCAGAAGTGAACAGCAAAAACATGAAGGCCCAAAAGCAAAGGTCAACTCAGTTCTGACAAAGAGGAGATCAAGCTGATGGTTGAACCCCTGCATACTTTAAAGATAAAGAAAGGGCTTATTACTCTGGAGTCTCGGTTCCATGACTGTTTTCAATTGTATGGTAATTTAGCTTTAACTCTCATCTGTGTTCGGAATTCTTTCTATTACTTCCAGATCTCAGTGTCCCTCAGATTTTTCTGAAACCTTAATACAGTGGATATTTATTGGTGATCAAATTCAGCCCTGGTGTCCCAGAGTGTGAACTACTTGATATTTTCTGATGGATGTGACAAGTCGTCAATCACATGTATGGAGAAGATTTGTAGTTCTTCTAATGGTCTAGCAATTAGGGAATTTCATTGGTTGTCTTTAACCACAGAAATGATTTCAGAGATAGTCCTAGAAGTAACCACAGAGAGGGATTTAAGTGATCACCACTTGCCAGTTTCAGATTAAGTCTAAAGTATGCATGTGAATCAGGATATGGGCTGCAATGGCATTCAGGGAGTTGAAGAGAAGACCAGATGGTTAGAAGAACTGTGTTTTGAGTTGAGTAAAGGTAACCCAACGGGACAGAATACAGTTAATTGAGGTTTATTATGGACATTTTCCTTCAGCATTGTTTTCTTTATTTTTTATTACTCCTAATATTTATTCTCTTCCTTCTTTGATGAGTAAAATAATTATATTTAGTATTGTGAATGTGCAAGAAATCTGTTGCCATCTTCTGATATTTCCTTCAATTCCTTTGAATGAACCCTTAAAAGTGTTTTGTTGAATCTTTTTTTTAACACTTTCCTCAGTCACCAGCCCCAGGAGTAGGACACCGAAGCAGTCAGCTCAAGAGTGAAGTAATCATAAATCACTGCAAATGTGTGTTTTCAGTCACACCATGAGGGTCCATCACTTCTCCAGGTTTAGTGTGACAGAATAAAGTTTGCCTGATTAGCCGTATCAGTGATCAGCACTTTCAAGGGCCTGTCCATGGCTTATCAGGTTGCCCTGTCTGTCTTATTTTATGACACCTGCAGCAGTAACACATAATTGGTTAAGACAAGTGAATGTTTTGATTATCCTATAAGGTATAAAATAATTTACATGAAGTGATCCAAAGGTCGACTGCCTTACTGTTTGAAGCTAAACATATCCATTTCAAAAAGACAAGCCTGAAAGACAGGAGTTAATAATTACTAGAAGTTCCATAAGAAACAAGACAGTAAATTCAATGCAAAGCTTCAGCGATCACCCATTTATGTGTGAAGGAAATCCAAGAGACAAAACTGAGGACCGTATTTTACTAACATCATTCACCCAGTTTATTTTATACAGTGTATGCAGCATCTCTCACCAAATAGAATTACAAGTCAAAGCAGCACTAAGCAGAGTTATTAAGATTTTGAAAAGATTCTACTTATTTAAAAATAAACTGGATGCTTGCACTGACTACCTCACCGTTGCCTGCCTGCTCATACTTGTGCTGCCAACGTAAAGCATAGAGCAAGTCACACACAATAAATGCTGGCTCATTTCACATGCTTTATTATGAAATGCACACACAGGGGCACTTAAGGCTCTCAGCCTCAGCTTTTAATCGAAAATACAATAACAAAAAAAAAAAAATAACAGAAAAGATGCATCCCAGTTAGTGCATTTACTCTTGTTTTTCTGGATTTCATCAGCTCATCCTTTCTTATCCTTTAAATGCGAATGACCTCAGACATGTCTCCTTAGCAGTCAAGAATGAAAAAGTGATGCAATTAAACTGGCCTAGGGAACAATCTACGTGTCTCTACATCTGTCCAGTTTGTTAACCATGCGTTCAGCCACAGGGTCTGTGATGCCTCACCTAAAATGATAAAAAAAGAAAGGGTAGACATGAAAATATGACCAACACACAGACACACTAGATGGGTTATGAGAAGAGTGTAGGGAGCTGAGTACAAATGTTATTTGCTTTGTAGGACATCTTTGTCACCATCCACCTTAATAAAAGGATAAGAGTCTGGGCATCTGTCTGTGTGTCCATTCGGGTGCTATGTCTCTGTCATTCCAACAGATGGTGCATCACAAACATTTTAGTAATAAAATGCATTGCATTTTTTTTCTAAAAGATGACACATCACAAACAATATTGTAATGCTTTTTAAGGAATCTCATAGCAAATGGCATATAACAGAGACCTATACACTGTATTTGTCATACTAGCAGATGATGTATCACAGTTTTATTACTACACGCATTACAAAATACATTCCAATAGATGGTGCACTGAAAATGGTAATGCTGAGGTCTAAATTGATTATTTACATTTACACCCATCTTGGATGCATACAACAGCCAGATACATCATAAATTATAGTCTTTTGTTTTTTCCTTGCAACTATTATTTAGTTGCATATTGGTAATTTTAGAATTATTTACCATATTGCTTTACATCACTAGGCACCCTGTCCTATTTAGGTGTATACATGTGATGTTTCTTCAGTAGCCATCTTATTTAATGGTCAACCAAATGCTTGGTTTCTAATGTGAGAAAACGGGTTTTTATGGGCATTTTTTTTTACTTGGATTCTTCTTTAAAGGATAAGCTTGGTACATTTCAGGTTGAACTTCTTTTTTCACAAACATGGTGTATATGCATTTGTCATGCAAAATTGTATTTTAAAGCTAAGTGTTTTCTACAAATTTTAAACAATGCACAGCCTGTCCGGGCATTTTATAATGGAAGCCATGGGGCATGAAGCCTGGCTAAAAAACACATCCATTTTACAAGCCAAGAAAGTTATTGAGCTTCGATACACATCTTGAGATTATACACACATTGTAAAATAGCTTATACAGTATATGTCATTTCTGAACAAAAAAAACACTGATATTATGAGATTCAGCTATTTCAAAAGAAGACTTGCTGTATGCACTACCTCTGTGTTTGCCTTCCTCCACAACAACCTTTCATCCCTAGGCATGCGGCTTCCATTTCAAAGACGAAACCATACTAAACTGTTCCTGCCATGTGCTTGGTATTATGTTGATTTAATTCCATATTTTTGTGAGAACTCCTTCCACAAAGGACACTATTATCTTCTTCTTCCTCTTCTTCTTTCGACTGCATCTTCTTCCATATCTTCTTGTCCTCTGCATCTTGCTCTGTTACACCCACCACCTTCATGTCCTCTCTCACCACATCCATAAACCTCCTCTTAGGCCTTCATCTTTTCCTCTTACCTGGCAGATAAAGTTCCTACCCTCACTTCCACTCTCTTTACCTTCCTCTTCTCCCCCTGGCTCCAGCCATTCCTTCCTCGTCTCCTTCACCTTCTTCAGCATACAGTAGCCTAATTTCTGCCAGCGCCCTGTTGGCTAACAGTACTGGTGGAAGCCATTGATAACTTGGGCCTCGATCAATCCGGTATGGAAACTGGTATTGTTGTCCATATATTGATCTGGCAAAATTTTACACCGGATGCCATTCCTGACGTAATCCTCCCCATTCCACCATGCTTGGGACCAGCACAAAGAAACACACTGGTTTGTGCCTCCCCTGTGGCTGGATTCGAAGGACACTATTATCACACAAGCGAACAGAAAACATATCCTTACCTCAAGAAAAATAGTGTCAGGAATATATGATAAACATGCATTGTAACACAGAAGGCATGTTTGCTTATATCTTGAAACCTTTGCTGCCTCAAAGTGGACATATTTGGTAAATTGTTATGCTTTTGTTTTCCAGTAATTCTCTGCGTCCCATGGCTTCTATTATAAAATGCCAGGGCAGGCACTGTATTTTAAAAACTTTGTATGAAACGCTTAATATTAGAAGACAATTTTGTGTGGCAAATGCATGTATACCATGTGGAGGGCTTTGCTTATTGGTGACTGTGGTGTGATGTCATCCTTATGAATTGGAAGAAGTATGGCGTGTGTTGTGCTGCGGCTCTGTGAATTAATTAAAGTACAATACAGACTTTGTTTTTTGGTTGTTACTAAAGAGAGAGAATTTTTAAAGCTTTTTTTTTCCCTTTAGATTTTTTTTTTCCTTTTTTTTCACCTATACAGGAATAAATACATCTCAGTGTTTGGGGAACTCAGTCATTGCTCCAGAGACAGTGTGTTGCCACTGAGGTGCACAGGTGGGAGACCTCCCTAGAAGGGTGGATAGGCTCTTGGCCAGGGTGGAAGAGTATCAGCTTGTCATTGTCCATCTTGGAACACATGACATACACAAGGGCAGTCTGTTAGTTTTGCAATTTGGATTTAAAGAGTTAGGTGCCAGGCTGAGGACCAGAATCGACAAAATAGTCTTCTCCGAAGTTCTGCCTGTGTTATGTGCCAGTCCAGGTAATACTGAGGGGGTTAGAAGGCTTAACACATGGCTCAAATCTTCATGTATTCAAGATTCAAGATTATTTATTTACCACATACTCAGTTATACAAGTACAACATATAGTGAAATGTGCCCTGATCAGCCTAGAGACTGTGCAATAAAGTTAGCAAATAGATTAAATTGAATTAGGTTAAAAAAGAAAGAAATTAACTCAAAATAAAATTTAAAAAGAGATTTAAAAATGGTAGAACTAAGGTGAAACAATATGTAGAGAGTATATATTTAAATAAACATTACAATTATAAACAATATGTGGAACAGTGTGCAAATGTAACCTTAAATGACACGGCATCAGCTGAGATACAGTAAGATAGAGAATTCAGTTTGTGTTAAAATGAGCAGAATTTGTGTTGGCATGTCCGGGTTAAGAAGTCTTATGGTCTGTGGATAGAAGTTCCTCCTGAGCCTCTGTGTTCTAGCCATAATACTCCTCAAGTGTTTGTCTGATTTTAGCAGGTCGAACAGATAGTTACTCGGGTCTCTGATGATCCTAGTAGGTCTGGTCCTACATCTCCCGGTATAAATGTCCTGTAGAGATGGTAGATCAGATCTGGTGGAGCGTTCTGCCGCCCGGATCACTCTCTGTAGCAGGATAGAAGAGTATACATTTATGAGACTTTGGGGGTCCTTTTGGAATAAATGGGACCTGTTACACTGCAATGGGTTAAATTTAAGGTGGAGGGGCAGCACTGTGTTGGAGAGGTAAATAAGTAGGTTAGTTGAGGATTGTTTAAACTAGGGAATGGAGGGGCAGGGAGTGTAAGACAGGCCAGGTATACAACTGCACTTAAAGAGATGAACAATGGTATAAAAACAATATACATGGTAATGTAAATTCCAACCCAAAGTTTAAGTGTAAAAGTAATGAAACTAACACATTAAAAATAGCTTGCCTTAATGCTGTCAGCATCAAGAATAAAATAAATGAGTTGGAGTAGTAAGTAGCTGAGCATAATTCTGATATTACGGCAATAACAGAAACCGGGCTAAACAACAACGATGGGGATGAGTATAACATCGAGAGATACACATTTTTTAGCGAGGATAGACAGAACAGAAAAGAGGGTGGGGTGGGATTTAAGGTAAACAGAATTTAAATGCAAGTATTCTTAAGCTGGATGAAGAGCCAAATCTTACTGAGTATGACTAAATTTGTCTGGAAAGCATTATGGTAAGAGGCCTTATTTTAGGAGTGTGCTATACACCTCCTCAAGGCAGAAAGTAATTTCAATGTACGGTACATCTTTTTAATAATATTAAAAAGGCAGGTTTACAGGGGAATATTACAGTCATGGGTGGCGTTAACTAACCAAATAGTATATTAACTGGGTCAGTTTACAAATCTTGGTTTACATAATCTGGAGTTTAAAGACCTAATCAGTGACTGTTTTTTAACACAGTATACTAAATCACCAACATGGGGGGTAAGCCTGTCTAGATTTAGTATTTTGTAATAACAAACATAGAATTGAGGGTGTTAAAGGGATTGAACCATTAGGGTGAAGTCACCATAATATAACACAATTCTCAGTGTTTTGGAAGAGCACAAGATGCAAAGACTAAAACTGAAGTTTAACTTTAGCAGGTCAAATTTGGAGCAGATGAGGCAAAGTCTAAAAGGGATAGGCTTCAGGGTGTGGAAACAGTTGAGGAGTAGTGGAACAGGTTTAAAAACATTTTACATATAATGCAGGACATTTACATCTCAAAAATTGGAATTTGTAGTGTCACACATGTGCACATGGGAGGCAGCCTAAAGGCTTCAGCAAATTAATGGAAGGAATTATAAAGAATAAGACTGAGCAACATATGGCAAGAGCAGGAGTTTTACAGAACAGTCAGCATGGGTTCAGATGAGGAGGTATTGTTTTACTAACATGCTGGACTTTTATAAGGAAGCATCAGAAGAATATGATTAAAGTGGAGTATATGATACTAGCCATGTGTGCCCAACTACGTTACGCGTGTTAAAGTTGTCTGTGAAGGGCTCCCTGTTTAAACACGGCTGCCAGTCGTGAACTGGGCCCTTCGTCGCACAACATTATGATTTTTTATAAGGGAAACAAAATTAGAAAACAAAACCCTTGGACATTGACTCGATAGGAACGGCCTACTCGGAATCACTGTCCGAATAGTAATTATGTTAAAATTATTTTAAAAATATGAAGGGAATCAGTAAAGTGGATTGATGAACTGTTGTTTTAAAATGAGTTTATCAAGAACACGGGGACATATTTGGAAACTTGTTAAGGGTAAGTTTTGTTTTTTCTTCACACAGAGAATCATAGATACATGAAATAAGTTGCCAAGTAGAGTGGAAGACAGTAGGGACCTTCAAAGCTAGGCTTGATGTTATTTTGGATGAATTAAGTAAATAGGACTGGAGAGCTTTGTTGTGTTGAAAGGCCCGTTCTCGTCTAAGTTGATCTAATGTCCTAATATTTGTGAAGAAATAACTTATCCTTTAAATCACAGTAGGAGCTTGAGCTGCCCATTTAATCTGGTAGCAATCACAGCCTTTAATTAATTAACTCTCTTCAGTCTGAAATACTCTCGCTCTCTGTCTCTCTCTCCCCTTTCAAAAATATCAATGCCTCACTCATAAAACCAATTTATTAAAAAAGCAAAATACAATCCAGTCATAGCAAATACAGTAACATATTCTGGACATATCAAGCCTATCATTCTTTCTGATTTTTTTATATTGAAGGTTCAAATTAATTAAGACGATCTCCTTCACCTAATGGGTGAGGTGTATCTGATGCCAAATCCTGCTTTGTGGCCAAGCACACTGATCCTATTAGTTCAGCCTGCCCAGTTTCCTGTTTTTGGGTTTACTTCTGAGTGGTTCTTGATGTGATGAAGCCTATGGATGTTTTTTTAGGGAGGCAGGCAGCCATTCCCCAGAAGACTTTAGAATTTTTCAGTTGCTTCCCGCTTTTTTTGTCAATGATAGCTGGTTGCTGCTTTATGACCTGCTGCTTGTGTGTACCCCAGTGTGCCCAGTGACACACTGATGATTCACATACTATAATGGCATGCCAGGCAACCACAAGACTCTAGAGTAAGAAACATTGAGGAGCCAACCACATTGGAAAGGACCTCCAGATGACAGTGCTGACAAATTGGTTAGATAGACTTTATTTTACCAAGGATTTCCATGGCTAGGCAGCTGCACACAAGCTTAGTATCAATATATCCAATGCCAAGTGTTGGCTGGAGTGATATAAACCACCTCACCATTGGAGTCAGGAGCAGTGGAGTTCTTTGGATTGATGAATCACCCTTCACTATCTGCCAGGCTGATGGATGAATCTGAGTTAGGTGGATGCCAGAAGACCACTATAACTTCTGGACTTCATTGTGGTTACTGTGAAGTTTGGTGGAGGAGGGATAATGGTCTGAGGCTGTTTTTCAGGGTTTGGGCTAGGGTTCCTTAATTACAGTGAAGGGTACTGTTAATGCTACAGCATACAAAGAAAATTTAGACAATTGTGTACCACCAACTTTGTGGAAACAGTTTAGGGAAGGCCCTTTTCTTTTTTTGCATGGTTGTTCCTCAGAACAGGTCCAAAAAGACATGCTTTGAGGAGTTAGGTTTTGGGAGCAGCCCACACAGAGACCTGACCTCAACCCTTCTGAACACCTTGGGGATGAAATGGAAAGCCGATTGCAAGCCGGGCCTTCTCGTCCAAAACATAAGTACCTGACCTGAGGCACTAATACCCATAAAGGCACTCCAAAATCATGTGGAAAGTCTCCTCAGAATAGTGGAGGCTGTTACATCTGCAAAGGTGAAACCAACTCCATATTAATGGCCACAAATTCATATAAGATTTGATGGCCAGGTGTCCACAAACTTTTGGACATAATTGTACGTTCTGTATGGTGCCTCATGAGCTTTACCCTAGTCTTGGTGGCATTGCTTGATGCCATTTTCATGACATGTTTTGCTTTGGGTTTCTGAAGGTATTCTTTTGCTCTTGCTTGTGCACTTTATTTATCTTTTGTTTTCTGGTTGTATTTTTGTTCTTATCATCTTATTATTATTACATTTATTTATTTTTGTAATTTTATTACATTTTTTAAAATGAATTACTGTTGTTTCTTACTCATGTGGATATATGAAGCATTTTATAAACACGTATAATGAACATGTTGCATTTTTATGATAAAAACTTTTTGAATCACCTATTTTTGAAAAATGTAATTTTATTTTTCAAAATGGAACATTTAAAAATGAACATACAACATTTTAGATCTTTAAGGAATTATATGAGAAGCTTTTTGAGATACTGTGTGAGGAGATTTGTAAGAATGTGAGATTGAAGTAGCATAAGAATTAACTTCAAAAAATACACTGAGAAGCTCAAGTCAGAATTCCGTCAAAAGTACTATAAAAATGCTGAGAAGACATTTTTGCATATCTATTATGAGTTCTGTCAGAGCTTGTCTAACACTTTAAGGAGCAAGATGAAAGGAATTTCAAGGACGGGTTATTTGAAAAAGAGGAGCTATCATCCTTAGGACTGTATAAATGCAGCCAGTGTGTGAGAAACAGTTGAAGGCTAAAATTTCATTTTGCTCACGCCTGACTGAAGGCTTCCAGCCAAAGTACTTCACTTATTGCAGCAGCATACCTGTCTATTGAGGCGGGCCGGACTTGGCAGCATCAAACATCTTCTTCCTGCCCTCCATACCAGACATGGCCTCCACATTCTTCCTCCAGTCTCCTACTTCCACAGGCCTTTCCTAAAGGTCAGAAACAGACAAGGGTCAGTGCTGCAGATGATTCATAAGCAATTGCTTTACTCTCTGGCTGAGTTCCAGTTACTGGAAATGACTAAGAGCTGCAATACCGGAAAAACTGGAAATAGAAAACCAAAACAAAAGGGCCGTTGGATTTAACTGCCATAATATAAGCACAATAAATATTGCCATTGACAGACTGCAGGTTTTAAAGGGACAGTCACATTGGAGAGGGAGGTGTCCTGCTGTGAAATTTGTCATTACAACTAACCTAAGAAATTACATTTGGCCTTGATTTTCGAAGTAGAAGACCCAGTAGCAAGCTGTAGCCTCCAAATGTCAAGTACTTCAACCCCTGCCATTGACACTGCACTGTAGTTTGATCTGAGTGCAGTGAAGAAACCAGTATGGGGTCTAGGAAGCCAGTTGGCTACGCTTTAAATGGAGTTTTGTTTGCAATGTATTGATAACTTTCATTAATGTGCATATCTGTACAGTATTGTGATCCCGTAAACTGAGAATGGGTTGTTTAATAATAAATTAAATTATAAGCATACAAACAGGGGGCTCAGTGGACATGCAGTGAAGGTGTACCCGGCACAAAATAGAGTTAAGTTTCACAATAAGCATCCAGAGGTGGGACAAATTCTGCGTATGCCAGTGTGGAACTGCTAGGGTGAGGTCTGACCTGTTTGTGTGTACCTTTGGTGAGGGGCAATAAGCAAGGAGATCTGAATAAGTGATGGCCCTGGCAGAAGCACACAATGCTTTACCAGCAAAGGGACAGGTGACCCAGCAGAGGCTTGCCTCTCTTTAACGAAAGCAAGATAAGGGAAGGAAGGCAAAAGCCTGAAAGACATCCTAGCCCCTAGTGACAATCCCATCCCAGACATGAGTATGTGGGACTATGCCATTCCATTAAAAGTGCACTAACTGGGAAAGCAGCAGAAGGCCTCGGAGATGCTAAAAGGAATTCTATCCTGACCTCCCTGGAGCAAATGTAAAGCAGTCTTTGACCCTATGAGAGATGCTGGGGTTTGGTTAGACATTATCCCAAGATTGGGTTTAAAGCTGCCTCACTGCCAGAGGTTTATTGAGTTATGAGGTGAGGATGGAAAAATCTATGACTTATTGCATTTAAAAAACACATGCTAGTGCCCTACAAAAAGAAAAATAAAATGAAAAGCTAATTAATAATGGATGGCCCTTCTCAAATATCACCACTTGTTTGAAAAAATAAAGAGGCACAACACAACAGATTTCCTATTTCCCACAAACAGCTGTTCATTCTCATTATCTATCTTTTAAAGCATCATCCAAAACAAAAGAAGTTCTGACAATATAGTTTCCTGAAATAATGAAACAGAAGGAGGTGACAATTGAACACCAGGTAGGAACAAATCCAGCGTATAATGATGTTAGTTGAACAAACGTGACTGACATTCACCACCAAATGTGAATACTTTCATCACATAATGAACGAGGACTGCAAAAGCACATACTTGATGTAGAGGAACAGTCTTATGTTTCCTCTTCCCCACATCGCATGACATTTAGCACAGCATTTTCAAATTCACTTGATCATCCAGTTTAGACGTGGACCACATTGGACAAAAGGCCATGTCAACTCCTCAACTGAACTATTCTGCCCAATCAGTATTTTAAATACATTCTACTATTTAGTTTGCATCCTAAAAATAGTGGTACTTTATCTGTGGTCAGATAATCATACCCAGCAATTTACATCAAAAGCGGCATGTTGGCACAGCAGATGTGCTGATTTTCCCAGTTTATATGGACTCCTCTCTGTACTGAAATACTACAAAGTGGAAAAAAAAGAAATCTCTGTAGTTCCCTAACAATCTTTTGAGTAATTTCTCAACGGTTATGGGGTAAAGTGCATTACTGGTAATGTTACTTTCATTTTGAGTCTATGTTGTTTATTTAGCAAGCAAAGTCAGCTTCCAGATTAAATCAGTTTCATTTATCTTGCATTAGCATTTATAAATGTGCTGTCTATCTATCTATCTATCTATCTATCTATCTATCTATCTATCTATCTATCTATCTATCTATCTATCTATCTATCTGTCTGTCTGTCTGTCTGTCTGTCTGTCTGTCTGTCTGTCTGTTTAATTAGCTTTTTTGAGCAGAGGTTATTAATGAGATTAGTTAACTAAATAACAACCTGACTGTTTTTATAATTCAAAATTTCAAGGGTGCGCATTTGCAGATAATTGATAGTTCATTGGGACTGAAAGCAAGAGCAAAGTTGACCCTGGATAGCTGTAAAGGCCAAAATTAATCAAATATCCCCACCCCCTCAAAATTTCAGATGGCCCCTACAGATTTTTTTCCTTGCGACAGCCCTAATCCGGTTCATAGTGACAGGGGGGTGGAGCCTATTCTGGCGGAACTGGGAACAAGAGAGCTAACAGCCCTGGAGAGAGCATACTCATAAACGTACCACACTGTGACACAGTGCCATTTAAAAGACCTAAATTAAACAAACACACAAACCTTTGTGGATGGAAATGAAAATGGGTGAAACTGGGGGAAAGTCCATGCAGACATGGGGAGAACATGCAAAATTTAAACAGTTGAGGAATTCAAACCCGTGATGAAGGATTTATGAAATAACAACCCTAACTATCACAATACTGTGCTGTCTCCTACGTAATACTTGCCAGAAAGGGTATTTGAAACAGTGTTGGAATTGCAAAATAATACAGCTATAAATGCTGAAATTAGATAGGACCCCAAACTGCTTTGTGAACACAACAAAAAATACAATTTGAAGCATTTGATAATTTTTCTGGTAAAGTCCATTGAAAGTAAGTGAATGTTTTGACACAATACTTTCATTCTTTCATTGCAGTCATTGTGAATGGAATTTGCTTCTACTTTCCACAATTCGTAAACTGGATGAAGTGGGTTCAGTAGATAAATGGATTGATGGACTACAAAAGAATTAGCCATTAGCCATCCTGGCTTGGTTGCTTTTTCCATTACACTATTCAGCCAGAGCTCTCCAACCCATTTGGGACGCCGGTCCTTCTGTGTTGCTATTTACAATATGCATTTGTGACACCTTATTCAAGAGTTTATTTCATTTTACTAAGTCTAAAAATGTTATGCTTTCCTCCTCACTTGGTCTGACTAAATGGAAGTCCTTTGCCTTTATTGGTGTTCAGCATTTATATGTCAGACATTCTTTATTTTATTATACATCCACACTGCTACATTTTTTTTAACTAAATGTGATCTCTGTCCACGCTACCATTTTCACATTGATTGGTTCACATTGAAGTATCACCACTCACATTAAAACAACCAAAAATGCATATGGCGTAGCTATTCACCTACACTGGGCATGCGGACAAGGTGGCTGACAAAATGTAATAAGCAGAATTGAATAAGAGAAAGGCCCTGTAATAAGCAGAAACCAATCATTGCTCAATTAGAATCTGTGTTTTCAAGGCTCTTTATTTTCACCCATCCACACTGCAATGCTGAGCTGGCATTTTCAGAAATATACGGTTCTGTAGAGTGTTTTTAAAAATCTCCGTTTTAGGGGTTTAAAGCTGTGGAATTGTATGGACAAATGTGAGTGTCTTTAAACAAAAACCTAGTAGTGTGGACTTAGCTTTAGACAGCACCTTGAAAGCAGATATCACCAAAAATGAGCACACTCAGTAAAGCATCTTATTCTCAGAGAATGGAGTTGTTACTGCCTGTTCACCCAATAACAATTTGTTTTGCATCCCTGCTCTTAGTAGAAGAGGTCAGACCTGCTCAGCTCTCTTTACCTTCTCTGTGTCTTCCTTCTTGACGGATTTGAGGTTGGCTCTCAGGTCCATGGACACCTTGTGCTTCGATCCCAATAAGGAACGCAGGATGGCATCAGCAGAGACACGGACTCTCCTGAGGTTGGGCCGCTTGAACTTCCCTCGCAGGTCAAACACCTTCATGTTCAGGTCTTGGATCTGATGGCATAATCACTTTTAGTATATTGTATATTTCAGATATGTACTTGTTACAGATGGTACTCAGTGAAGAGCACCACACAAAAATAGCTTGATAGCATCTGTCATTTTTTTTTTACTGTACAGTACTTCCGTGCTTTCTTCTCAGTACTAACTGCTCTATTATTTTTTCCCCACCCTGGATGGTTACTCCCTCATAAGCAGACAGGCTATAATACCATGCCACCATGATGTCAAGAGTGTCCTGACTAGGTCTGCCTGCCTAGTTTGGTGGCAGGAGGCCAGGACAGGCCTGGTCTGAGGGACATAGCACCTCAAATGCTTACGTCATACAAACATGTCATCTTCTGATGAGTCTGCTCATTGGAACTGCAGCAAACAAAACAGCACAGTATGTCTGTTTAATGTCACCTACAGTCCTAATTTGAAATACCAATCATTATTTATTGGCATATACAGTATGCATATTTGAAGCACTGTCATATTCAGGGACACTCTGTGAGTCAGTGGTGGATATAGAAACTCCTGCCTTGAGGTTTACAGCCCAACACCTCATTCTTTCGACCACATGCATCAATCCGTCCCATACATACTGTCTCTCTGTATACAGTATATACAGTCGTGTTACCCATCTCTCTCTCTCTCTCTCTCTCTCTTTGCACACATACCTGTATAAATCCTTCCTGTCAGTCCAGATGTCTGAATTTTTTTTGTATATTTATGAATCCTGCCACTCTGTCTAGGTATCTATATGGGTAATGTTAATAAATTAAATGTTAAACAGTCTCCCTGTCTGTCTGTATACACATAAATCCAGTCTGTCTGTGTGTCTTTCTGCAGACACATTTCCTTCTCTGTCTGCACATAAATACATTTTCACAGCACTCTACACACATGATAATAATGATCTGATGAATGATTAAATATAGTCATTAGGGCTGTCTGTCTGCAGCTAGGCAGTGTGGTCTAGAGGCTAAAATGAGCGTCAAAGATTCTGTCTTCAAGTACCGTCTCACCAACATCAAACTTCCACAAGTGTGTCCACCTGCTCAAATGTGCTGACCAAGTCTGTCACTCAGCCTCTCACATTCTACTCCTTTGCTCTTTCCCTATGAAGGCACAAAAGCGCCCATGACAAGCCAGCTTACTTCTCGGGTGTTGTGGATGACTTTTGCTTCAATATCATATCTTTCTTCGTCTACCACATCAATTTTAGCGTGCAGTTCACGGCACAGTTCCTGCAGCCACAAGAGATAACAGATAGAAGTTAATAAAATATAAGGATTTTCCACTGCACCCAGACAGCAGCCCCATATTGCTTCGGTTCTCTAGCGGCACCTGCAGCTCATTGTAGGAGAGCCCACTGGTTCGGAGTGGGGGCACCCGTTCAGTCAGGTAGCGCTCCTTCTCCTCTTCTTTGTCCACAATCTCCTGATCCAGTTCCTCTTTTGCCTTTGCGAGCAGCAAGCTCTGCAAAAAAGAAAACATCATTTTGTGATTGAACATCACCAGATTCCTTTATTCTGAGACCATCAGGCCATGCCTCAGTTTATTAAATTGCTTCTAATGTGGTGGCTATTTGGGTGATCCGCATCATAAGACACGTTCATTACTAAAGTGTGCATCTCATGTGTGCTGCAAAGGAGCCTATAAGTGGGTACTCTTGAAGTGTGCATTCACTGTATAACCCAGCATTCACGGTCTCAGCCCTGGCACATATGTCAAAACAAAAAAAACAGGGACTTCTGGGAGCAGAACAACAATCACTAGGGAGAGTGGCAACTGATGCCTGTACTAGTAGTACTAGGTCCAAAGGTAAAAACAGGTTGTACACACAAACACCCATTCAAACAAGACCAATTTAATGCTACATTTTAACTTAACAAATAAAAAAATGGCTATGAGAGCCACACAGGCATGAGGAGAGCAGAAAGCACATCCTGTAATTTTTTTGCTATTATGGATTTTCATACCTTAACAGCAGTTTTGAGGGCACTTAATATAAAATTTGCAAATCTAGCCTGAAGCTGCACCAGGAAATTAAGTGTTAATTTTACTTTAAATTTTGCAAAAATCACTTGCTCCCCCTGGTGGGCAAAAACAAAGTATTAAGAATTACGTACTGGGTGAAAACCAAACGCAAACACTTGGTCTCATGGATGGGATCCCTTAGCTCTCTGTAAGTCAGTAAACTCAGTACACTTATTCCTAGATATAAATGTGCTTTGAAATAATATCTATGCATCTATAATAATAATAATAATAAAATTAATAAAAATAATAACAATATCATTCCATTTTCTAATCCTTTAGCTGGGTCACAGGCAGCAAGTAAAGGGTGCAAGGCAGGAACAATCCCTGGACAGGGTGCCAGTGCCCATTGCATGGTGAACACACTCACACTCTCATGCACACACCACACACACACTAGGGCCAATTTTGGGTCACCAATGAACCTAACCTGCTTGTCTTTAGACAGTGGGAGGAAGCAGAGCACCCTGAGAAAATAAACACAGACATGGGGAGGACCTGGGACGTGAATGGTG